>NC_091464.1:11592166-11899448 GCF_027789765.1 Dendropsophus ebraccatus | reverse complement strand
ATTAGCTCAGCCTGATGTTAGGTTGTCGTAACGCTAGTGTCGGTTGGGCACACAGGTATGGAGGCACATCTGCTTTTGTTTTAGGGAAGCTGAAGCTATATCCTTTCACCTGTGGTCGGTGACCTGCCGGGCTATTTGGGGGTCACTTGGGCGCCTATCATGGTTGTCCGGAGCGGAGCTGTGACCCACCCGGACTATTGGTACCGCCACCCACAGAAAGGGGAAATGACCCAAGGAAGGTGTTGTTACTGTGTAGGTGCTTGTATAAGAATCACTGAGTCCTGTTACAATAAATAAACTCTTCTTTACTGCAGGAATACTTGATACAGTAGTATACAACAGACTTCTGACTTGACAATAAACTCTAAACTTGACTGACAAGACTTGTACTGAGGGCTTGAGAGGTAGAATAGCTGTACTGACTTGGTTGTGTGTGGAGAAGTAGAGAAAGTTCAGAGAAGTGGAGAGGAGGATGTTGAGAGATTCCCAACTCAATGTAGTACTGTAGACTTGAGAATAGATAGAATGTGCCAGAGAATAGATAGAAGTGCCCATATTTTGACTCTTTGGTCTTTGCACCACCTATTGCCCACCACTGTCGGGCGTCCCGTCCTAGAGGGTGACACAAGCCCCAGACCTTGTTACCTGAGTTGAGCAGAATGGTCAGAGTTTTCTAAATACACCTGCGCTATGGGATAGAGTACGTAGGCTTCTAGCAACTTTGTTCTATCCGGATCAGTTCCTCTGTTATAGGATACCGCCCTTCAGCTTTAGACTTGTTCACGGCGTGGGCTGGGATGATCCCTGACTTGTAAGAAGAGAGTGTAAGAGAAGAAAGGAGAAGAGATAGGTAGAAAAGAAAAAAAGAGCTCTAATTGGTGCACAAGTCACAAACAACAATAACCCCTTAAGTACTGCAGCTGTGCAAGACCTACTGTAGGTACAAGATATACATACTAGCGACATCTAGTGGCAAAACTTAAGTACTACTACATCTGTACAGGCTTTTGCGAAGGGTGTATCTACTAGCAACACCCGTGGTGGGACTCCACTCAAAGGCCGGCCCTGGTCTACCCTGCTGATAGTTTCCCTTTAATCTCTGTGTGGTTCAATCTTCTACTTCTGGGTGCACTTTCAATGACTTCTCAGTATTGGAGGGGGTTCAAGCAGGCAGAGCCCTATCCCCTATCCTGTGAAGAGGAGAAAACTATTTGAGATGGCTAGACCCCTTTAATCCAGTGGCGGATTATTATGTGGGCGGTTTGGGCGGCTGCCCGGGGGGGCCCATGCCACGCCGCCCACATTATAATGCCGCCCGGGAGGCCCCCTTCCCCCCGCCACTGCAGGCTCTTGTGACCGCAAGCATTGTTTCGCTTGCGGTCACAAGAGTCTCCGGCTGATGCGCGGCTGCCGGGGGTGTCCCGTCCTCTCCCCGGCAGCGCGCGCATCACACAGCTCCTAGTGCCGCCTGGGGCCCTGACTTCCGGTATTGGGAGCGCACGTACCGGAAGTCAGGGCCTAGGCGGCACTAGGAGCTGTGTGATGCGCGCGCTGCCGGGGAGAGGACGGGACACCCCCGACAGCCGCGCATCAGCCAGAGACTGCAGAAGGAGAGAGGATCGACGGGGGAACGCAGGGTAGGGGAGTTGTATTTTGTTATTTTTGTGTTATTTACTGACGGGGGGGGGGGGGGCATCTATAAAAGGGGGAAGAGGGGGGGGGACCATCTATAAAGGGGGAAAGAGGGGACCATCTATAAAGGGAGGGGGGAGAGGGGGACCATCTATAAAGGGGAAAGGGGGGACCAGCTATAGAGGGGGAAAGAGGGGGACCATCTATAAAGAGGGGAAAGAGGGGGACCATCTATAAGGGAGGGGGGAGAGGGGGACCATCTATAAAGGGGAAAGGGGGGACCAGCTATAGAGGGGGAAAGAGGGGGACCATCTATAAAGAGGGGAAAGAGGGGGACCATCTATAAGGGAGGGGGGAGAGGGGGACCATCTATACAGGGAGGGGGGAGAGGGGGACCATCTATAAAGGGGAAAGGGGGGACCAGCTATAGAGGGGGAAAGAGGGGGACCATCTATAAAGAGGGGAAAGAGGGGGACCATCTATAAGGGAGGGGGGACCATCTATAAGGGAGGGGGGAGAGGGGGACCATCTATACAGGGAGGGGGGAGAGGGGGACTATCTATACAGGGAGGGGGGAGAGGGGGACCATCTATAAAGGGGGGAAAGAGGGGGACCATCTGTAAAGGGAGAGGAAGAGGGGAACAATCTATAAAGGGAGGGGGGGAGAGGGGGACCATCTATAAAGGGAGGGGGGAGAGGGGGACCATCTATAAAGGGAGGGGGGAGAGGGGGACCATCTATAAAGGGAGGGGGGAGAGGGGGACCATCTATAAGGGAGGGGGGAGAGGGGGACCATCTATAAAGGGGGAAAGAGGGGGACCATCTATAAAGGGAGGGGGGAGAGGGGGACCATCTATAAAGGGAGGGGGGAGAGGGGGACCATCTATAAAGGGAGGGGGGAGAGGGGGACCATCTATAAAGGGAGGGGGGAGAGGGGGACCATCTATAAGGGAGGGGGGAGAGGGGGACCATCTATAAAGGGAGGGGGGAGAGGGGGACCATCTATAAAGGGAGGGGGGAGAGGGGGACCATCTATAAAGGGAGGGGGGAGAGGGGGACCATCTATAAGGGGGGAAAGAGGGGGACCATCTATAAAGGGGGAAAGAGGGGGACCATCTATAAAGGGAGGGGGGAGAGGGGGACCACCTATAAAGGGGGGAAAGAGGGGGACCATCTATAAAGGGAGGGGGGGGGGACCATCTATAAAGGGGGAAAGAGGGGGACCATCTATAAGGGGGGAAAGAGGGGGACCATCTATAGAGGGGAAAGAGGGGGACCATCTATAGAGGGGGGAAGAGGGGGACCATCTATAAGGGGGAAAAGAGGGGGACCATCTATAAGGGGGGAAAGAGGGGGACCATCTATAAGGGGGGAAAGAGGGGGACCATCTATAAGGGGGGAAAGAGGTAGACCAGCTATAAGGGAGGGGGGAGAGGGGGGCCATCTATAAGGGAGGGGGGAGAGGGGGACAATCTATAAAGGGAGGGGGGAGAGGGGGACCATCTATAAAGGGGGAAAGAGGGGGACCATCTATAAAGGGAGGGGGGGAGAGGGGGACCATCTATAAAGGGAGGGGGGAGAGGGGGACCATCTATAAAGGGAGGGGGGAGAGGGGGACCATCTATAAAGGGGGAAAGAGGGGGGACCATCTATAAAGGGGGGAAAGAGGGGGACCATCTATAAGGGGGGAAAGAGGGGGACCATCTATAAAGGGGGAAAGAGGGGGACCATCTATAAAGGGGAAAGAGGGGGACCATCTATAAAGAGGGAAAGAGGGGGACCATCTATAGAGGGGGAAAGAGGGGGACCATCTATAGAGGGGGAAAGAGGGGGACCATCTATAAGGGGGGAAAGAGGGGGACCATCTATAAAGGGGGAAAGAGGGGGACCATCTATAAGGGGGGAAAGAGGGGGACCATCTATAGAGGGGGAAAGAGGGGGACCATCTATAGAGGGGGAAAGAGGGGGACCATCTATAGAGGGGAAAAGAGGGGGACCATCTATAGAGGGGGAAAATGTATAAAGGGGGAAAGAGGGGGACCATGTATAAAGGGAGAAAGAGGGGGACCATCTATAAAGGGGGGAAAGAGGGGGACCATCTATAAAGGGGGGAAAGAGGGGGACCATCTATAAAGGGGGGGAAGAGGGGGACCATCTATAAGGGGGGAAAGAGGGGGACCATCTATAAAGGGGGACCATCTCTTATAGGATTAGCACCCTCCTCTCCTGACATCCTCTGTGCTGCTGGGACCTCCCCTATAGATCAGCACCCTCCTCTCCTGACATCCTCTGTGCTGCTGGGTGCTGCGACCTCCCCTATAAGACCAGCACCCTCCTCTCCGGACATCCTCTGTGCTGCTCGGACCTCTCCTATAGATCAGCACCCTCCTCTTCTGACATCCTCTGTGCTGCTGTGACCTCCCCTATAGATCAGCACCCTCCTCTCCTGACATCCTCTGTGCTGCTGTGACCTTGGGGGGGGGGCAACATCAGGGGACCAGGTGAGGTGGCAATATGTTTATTGGGGGCAGTGGAGATGGGGTGGGCAATGCTAACTGGGGGTAGCAGCAAGGGACCAAACATTATGTTTATTGGGGCCAGCAGGGAGGGGAGGCAGGCAGTGTTTATTGGGGACAGTGGGGGGGGGGGGGGGGGGGTCGCAGTAGTGGATTATAATGTGGGCGAATTGACTTGTGGGGGGGGGGGGGGCAGGTTGGGTGGACAGCCCGGGGCCCAGGGTACATTTAATCCGCCACTGCTTTAATCATACAGTATATATCTCCAAATTAACAGAGTGAATAGAGCAATCAGATGAGAGATCATAGGCCACTTAATATCTGACTCCCCTTATCCCTTATAACAGGAAGGGATTAATAATAATAAAGAATAATACAATGGTCTGGTGTGAGATTCCCCTGCAGCTTCCGCAGAGATGCAGGAATCACAGAGTTAATTGCTGCAGGATTCCTGTCCTTATTGTTTTTTTGTTTTTTTTATATGTGGATTAAATGTAAATCCTCAATTATCTTCTTCTGCCTGGCAGAAAATCATTTCCATAGGGGGAGAGGTAATACATTGGAAGGAGATGTTTGCTTGGGGTAAGGCGAAGGGAGGGACACAGCCAGAGATTCAAACACTTTTACCGTCACTAAGGACAAAATATTCCAATGCTTCTGCCATCTATAATCGCTCATTTGTCAGCGATAACAGGAGTCCGCCTCTTCTCGTCCATTTTGAATACAAACAGGTTCCTACCCTCTTGTCCCCTTGGATTTAATGCGGCTCATATCATGTAATTTCATATGCTGAAAAATTATACAAGCAACTACCTACTTACCATTCATGTTGCTGGGAACGATACATAATACATGCAGCCGCGGCTCTTTATAGCCAATTAGATATATTACACATCATCTTTTAAGGAGTATATAGGATGTGACTGACCCTCGTAGCATTACTCGGGGTGAGAGATGGGATCTGACACTCTGACAGCCAAGAAAAGTGCTTACTCGATATATTTGTGGCTGGATATAAATATTACATGGGGATATGTTCTCACATTAGACATGTGTCACTTTCTTGTCAGTGTTATTATTTTTACTGACATTGCAATACGGTTACCTGGCGGATCATCTACTTCATTAACACCAGACATACGGCATTGTCCTTTTTTTTTTTCTGTTGCTAATCCTAAAAAAGGAGCTGGGTTTTCTTCTTTGAAGGGGGCACTCCAGGTAAAATTTTTATATTTACTTCTATTGAAAAGTCTCCAGTCTTCCAGTACTTATCAGCTGCTGTATGTCCTGCAGGAAGGGGTGTATTCTTTCCAGTCTGACACAGTGCTCTCTGCTGCCACCTCTGTCCATGTCAGGAACTGTCCAGAGCAGGAGAGGTTTTCTATGGGGATTTGCTGCAGCTGCTACAACAGCTGATAGGTGCTGGAAGACTGGAGATTTTTTTTAAATCTATATATCTTTTTGAAATCAGTTGGTTTGAAAGAAAAAAAAAATTCACCGGAGTTCCCCTTTAAGTGGGATGAGAAACAGCTCAAACTTCAATAGGATCTCTTCAAACTGATTCTGAAATTACCAGGTTTTACTACTATGCTTGAAAAATTACAGTGACCTTTTGGAGGTTGCCCCACTAACTTACATTGAACAAGGTGTACATAAAGTGAGTCTTGGCAGATTAATCCTTTACAGGCAGCTCTGTCCTCCTCTAGCAGATTAATCCTTTACAAGCAGCTGTGTCCTCCTCTAGCAGATTAATCCTTTACAAGCAGCTGTGTCCTCCTCTAGCAGATTAATCCTTTGATTAATTGAGGGATACTTTCACCTGATTTGCATTTCACCGATTTGCTACCGATTGGAAACCATTAATTAATTTACCAGGTGTGTGATTCACTTTTGGTAACTATTAGAGATGAGCGAACCTGGAGCATGCTCGAGTCCATTCGAACCCGAACTTTCCGTATTTGATTAGCGGTGGCTGCTGAAGTTGGATAAAGCCCTAAGGCTATGTGGAAAACATGGATATAGTCTTTGGCTGTATCCATGTTTTCCAGACAACCTTAGAGCTTTATCCAAGTTCAGCAGCCACCGCTAATCCAATACCGAACGGATCGACTCGAAACCGAACCCGGTTCACTCATCTCTAGTAACTATAGTTGAATTTATTGCCCCTTTGTTTTCTATGGACCAGCGACTGGACAAAATGCAAAAAAAAAAGTCTGATTGATCTGCTCATTCTGAATCCCAGGCCAGATCACAAGGCGCCATTTTACAATTTTGATGTCAAATAGAATGAGCTCCTCCCTCTCATAGGTATCTTTCAGTATCTTTCAGAGAGGAAATGTTGTGCGATAGCTATTGGCCAGTTAAGCAATAAGAGGGGAGAGATCCAAGAATATGTAATTTCATACAGGCCCAAAATGTCCAATGTGCCACCTCAGGTTCTGCACACATTTGATTCCCTCCATAGTCTGGTCAGGAAAAGTTTCCTTGAGCTGTAATGGAATAACATGGCCAGAGTATGGACATATTTCTTCTTCTTCTCTATAAGGGGAACAACTCCAGGACTGAACCCCCAGAATGCCATTTGTTTATGGGCGATAGTAGCCAAACAGAGTAGGATTAGTTGCACCCACAGCTGGCCCAGGGATATTACCTCTATAGGAATCCTAGATCCCCATCCCATGCATTAGGGGCCTCACTTTCGGCAGTACCATATGCAAAGCCTCAGGTGTTACTGTTTGACCAAACATCCAGAAAGGGTGAAATAGCAAAGGGAAAGCAATCCTGCAAAACCCATGCCCAAACAGCAGCTTACGGCCACATATACATAGAACTGCTGCACCTAGAACATAGCTCAACTAAGAAGCCTTGTAAAGTCCTAAAAAACATAAAAGGATGTTCAAAAAATGATGCCAACTTAAAGCTGGTATATAACTGCTAATAGTAATCTAATTGCTGGGTTATGACTATGATTTTTATGTTATGATATTTGTTTTACAAATACAGTGGTACCTTAGTTTAAGAGTAACTTGGTTTAAGAGCTCACAGTTTTTCAAAATTGTGACTTGGTGTAAGAGCTCCCTGTACTGGGTGGGAGGGGGAGTGGGGGAGGGGCATGGTCTGCATAGCGGGGTCTACAGCCCTGTACTCTGACCCAGGAAGTCTCCCTCACCTTTCAAATCAAGGATGGGGAACCTGTGGCCCTCCAGCTGTTGCAAAACTACAATTCTCACCATGCCTGGACAACCAAAGCTAACGCCTTGGCTGTCCAGGCATGATGGGAATTGTAGTTTTGCAACAGCTGAAGGGCCACAGGTTCCCCACTCCTGTTCTAATTCATAGATCCACTTCAGGCTGGGGCTTACATCAGGGGACAGGACTGTGGAGGTAATCTCTCCATAGCTGTAACCCCTCTCTCCCCGGACAGAGAGTGCTGCATGTATGTGCCCACATCTGTCCTGCTCATTCCTTCATGCTCCCTGCAGTCCCTGTCCGCCCTTGTGTTTCCCATCCTCTCCATTACTGTACAGTAACTTATAATATTACATATTCTGCTGTTTCTGAATGTTTGTTTCATCTGTTCTACATGTTATTCAGAATAATAAATCATTATTTTTGGGGTGTGGAACCAATTGTCTGCATATTAGTGATTTCTTATAGGAAAATTTGCTTTGGTTTAAGAGTGGATTTGGATTACAAGTCCCGTCACGAATTATGCTCGTAATCCAAGGCACCACTGTATTCGATAAATGTCGCTGTGTTTTACAAGTGAAGAATGTATTGATTAATATTTACCACTAAAATAAAGTACAATATATCATAAAAAACATAGAAGCATCTAATTTGCTGTTATGTTTCTATAGCACACCGGGTGCTGAGAATGAAGGTCATTTTCTTACCTTTATCCTCAACTGTGTTTTCTTTAAAGGAGTCCTCCGGCAAAAATCTTTTTGTTTCAACTGGTTTTAGAAAGTTATATAAATATGTAATATACTTCTATTTAAAAATCTCCAGTCTTCCAGTACTTATCAGCCGCTGTATGTCCTGCTTTCTGGTGTATTCTTTCCAGTCTGGCACAGTGCTCTCTCCTGCCACCTCTGTCCATGTCAGGAACTGTCCAGAGCAGCAGCAAATCTCCATAGAAAACCTCTCCTGCTCTGGACAGTTCCTGACATGGACAGAGGTGGCAGCAGAGAGCGCTGTGTCAGACTGGAAAGAACACACCATTTCCTGAACGCCATTCGGCACTCTGTAGTTTCTCTCTTTCACCTGGCATACAATAATGGCACTTATCATGGACATGTTGCATTTGTGTGTTTTATTTCCAGTAGACGCTGCTGGACGAGACTCACCAATGGCGCCGAGGGTGTCCTGTCTTCTGCTCTGCTTTGCTCCATACTCATCCTGGGGCTGCTCGTGTCTTCTGGTGTCTTTGTTTCTCCGTCTGCTGCAATGCCACCTCTGGCCACTAGGGCGCACAGGAGGCCAACTGCTCTGGATTTATAGAGGCAGCTCCCTGAGTGAAGTTGTCTCTCGGCTGTTTCTGCTGAATCTTTTTGTATCCTGACCTGTGTCTGTTCTGGCTTTTAGCCTGAGCTTGTCTGACTATAATACCCGTCTCATCCCTGGTACTGCGCTGACCCAGCGCGCTGACCATGTGTACTTGGCCTGTTCCCCTGTTCCTCGCACCGACTCTATCTTGTCCTTTGGGGACTGGCTGCTGCTCACACTGGGACCACACTTGTGGAGCCACCTGTTGTCTTCTAGCCGCAGAGAGTCCAGCTTCTACATCCCAGAGCGGAATAAAGGGTGGAGACCTAGAGGCAGGGCCGCTTTAACCAGAGGGCACATGGTGCACGTGCACCGGGCCCACTGGTTAAAGGGGCCCCCCCGAGCAGGCCGGCCGTTGCTATGTGCGACCAATGCGGTCGCACAGCGCTGCGGCCACCAGCCTGTCAGGGGGGAGCGCCATGGATGGGTAATCTACTTACCCCTCCATGGCGCCCCCTGCAGGGCCCCCCCGGCGTTCGCCGCTGCCCCCGTCCGCTGCTGCTGCGGCGCTTCAGCGCTGCAGCAGCAGCGACACTGACAGAGAGAGAGCCATTGGCTCCCTCCCTGTCAGTCCCTCTTGTGGCCGCACTTCCTGCGGTCACAAGAGGCCGCACTCTCCCTCTAGCGCCTGACGTTACTGGAGCGTCGGCGCGAGGGTAAGGGGAGTGCAGCCTCTTGTGACCGGAGGAAGTGCGGCCACAAGAGGGAAGAGAAGAGGAACGCGAGGACCTAGGTGAGTAAGTGTTTTTTTTTTTTCAATGTTATATGGGAGGGGGAGCTATATACTGTGGGGGGGGCACAGGGGGCTATATACTATGGGGGGGGCACAGGGTTCTATATACTATGGGGGGCACAGGGGGCTATATACTATGGGGGAGGACAGGGGGCTATATACTATGGGGGAGGACAGGGGGCTATATACTATGGAGGAGCACAGGGGGCTATATACTATGGGGGAGCACAGGGGGCTATATACTATGGGGGAGCACAGGGGGCTATATACTATGGGGGGCACAGGGGGCTATATACTATGGGGGGCACAGGGGGCTATATACTATGGGGGAGCACAGGGGGCTATATACTACTGGGGAGCACAGGGGGCTATATACTATGGGGAGCACAGGGGAGCTATATACTACTGGGGAGCACAGGGGAGCTATATACTACTGGGGAGCACAGGAGTCTATATACTATGGGGCAGGGAGCTCTGGGATGCGCGCGCTGCCGGGGATAGACCGAACGAGTGAGGATCAACGAGGGAGCGCGTTGTCAGGTGAGTTAAGCTTTTTTTTTTTTTTTTTTTAGCAGCCTGCAGGGTGGGGGGAAAGAGGGGGGCATCTATGAGGGTGGGGGAAAGAGGGGGGCATCTATGAGGGTGGGGGGGAAAGAAGGGGGGCATCTATGAGGGTGGGGGGAAAGAGGGGGTATATGAGGGTGGGGGGAAAGAGGGGGGCATCTATGAGGGGGGGGAAAGAGGGGCCATCTATAATGGGGGGGAAGGGGACCATCTATAAGGGAGGGTGGGGGGAGAGGGGGCCATCTATAAGGGAGGGTGGGGGGAGAGAGGTCTCAGTATACAGGATTTGGTCGGTAACAGTATGGCGGTAATATGTACAGTGATAATACTTTCTCTTCCAATATGCTGGTGTTATTGGTAATATCTGTCTTGGTGTGTGTGTATATATATATATATATATATATATATATATATATATATACACACACACACACCAATAGCATCACTTGGTCGTGAAAGGAGGGGGGGGGCCAAGTTGACCTCTCGCACCAGGGCCTAGGAGACATTAGCTACGCCCCTGGCTGTAACCGGCATAGTAAGATGGGTGAGTGCTAAGGTGCTAAGTGCTAACCAGGCTTGGGCTATGTTTACATACAGATAAGACACTTTACCAGACATCTCTTAGCGCCCGTACCTTTCTATTGCTTTTTTAATTCTATGTAATTTTACCTATATGTGGTTGTTTTTAAAAACTAATTTTTTTGTATGTTCTAGGAAAAAAACTTTTTTTACATCATGCTGTAGATCATGGGTCTCAAACTCGCGGCCCGCGGGCCAACTGCGGCCCGCGGGACACAAGTTTGCGGCCCCCACCACTTTACTGCCCGGCGGCCCCCCTCCGCCGCCCGGCCCATTGATCGATCACTCTTGTGACCGCAAGCAGTGTTTTGCTTGCGGTCACAAGAGTCTGTGTTGGACGGCCCCCGGCTGATGCTGCCTCCCTGCGGGTGTCCCCGGGATTCCCGGGCAGCACGTGCACCAGGGAGCTGTGTGCACAGCGGCTGTTGCTTCCGAGTCAGGGAGCGCTAACCCGGAAGTAACAGCCTGGCGCACACAGCTCCCTGGTGCGCGTGCTGCCCGGGAATCCCGGGGACACCCGCAGGGAGGCAGCATCAGCCGGGGGCCGTCCGTAAGAAGGGAGCTGCGACGTGGGATCGATGTGTTAGGTGAGTTGTTTTTTTGTTTTGCTCTTTATCTACTTTGCGGGGTACAAGATATGGGGACAACATCTACAAAGAGGGGGGGGCATTTATTTGGGGGGAAAGATAAGGGAGGCATCTATATGGGGGAAAAGTTAAGAAGGGGGCAACATAAAAGAGGCATCTATCTGGGGGGAGATAAGGGAGGCAACATAAAGGAGGCATCTATATGGGGGGGAGATAAGGAGGCATCTATATGGGGGGGAGATAATGGGGCAACATAAAGGAGGTGTAACGCCTGGAGTAGTGGATCCACTGGACCGACACCAGCGATGGCACTAACCTCACCAGGGGGCGGAGTCTAAGGGGCCGCTGGTTTTCACCAGAGCCCGCCGCAAGGCGGGATGGACTTGCTGCGGCAGACGACCCCCAGGTCGCTACCCCTGGCTTGGTTGCTGGTGTCGGCAGGCGAGGCGTGGCAGGAGATGGCACAGGCAATGGTCTGCAGGTGAGAGCGCACGTGACAGGCTGGACACGGGAACAGATGGAGTGACAGGGGAACAGGAACCAGGAACAGGGACTTGGGACCAGGTAACGGATAGGACTCAGGAACAGGGACTTGGGACCAGGTAGCGGATAGGACTCAGGAACAGGGACTTGGGACCAGGTAGCGGAATAGGACACAGGAACAACAGGGGGCTGGGCCAACGCTATGGGAAGTATGTAGAGGCTCCAACACTAAGGACAGGGCATGCTGGGATTTATAGGGGAGTGATTGGTGCCACTAACCAATTAGGAGCGCACTGCCCCTTTAAATCTGAGACAGCCGGCGCGCGCGCGCCCTAGGAGGCGGGGACGCGCGCGCCGGCCGGCACAGACCGCGACATGCACGGAGGAGAGGTGAGGCGCCCCAGGGGCCGAAGCAGCAGCAGCGCCGGGTCCCTACACAAGGACCCCGGCGGCTGCATGGGACAGGAGGCGGTCGCGGCGGCCACCCGGGACGCGGGAAGCCGCCGCGGCCGTGACAGGAGGCATCTATATGGGGGGGAGATAAGGGGGGCAACATAAAGGAGGCATCTATATGGGGGGGGAGATAAGGGGGGCAATATAAAGGAGGCATCTATATGGGGGGAAATATAAGGAGGGGACTACATGGGGGCATCTACTATAGGGGGACTACACAGAGAGGGTCTCCCAAGGAGATGCACATGGGGTCATCTATATGGAAGACTGAGCAAGGGGCCATCTGTACACAGAGGGGGGCATATTCTATAAGGTGGATCACATAGAGTAAGCCTACCTACTAAATGAGGCTGTAAAGGGGCCAATACAGATGTGCAGTTAGTAGACAGATGAGGATGGTGCCAGCGTGAGGAGCCTAATATGTTTCTCTGGTAGATTCTGTGGATTCGTGGCTCGAAGAAGTTCTCACAATGGCCCAGGAGAGAAGGAGAAGATGATGAAAAGGGAAGAACTACGATCAATGAAGACGTCCCCTGTGAGTCACCTGATGTAACTTTCATGTTCAGAAAGTTAAATGTTAAGGAACTGTCAATACAGACATTTGAATCTGAATAATAATAATTACATTTGATGACATTGGAATGTTTTTGTAAGAGCTTTTCTTGTGGAAACCCTGATGCGGCCCAGCCTCACCCAGACTCTACCTCCAGCGGCCCCCAGGTAAATTGAGTTTGAGACCCCTGCTGTAGATAGTCATGATAAATAAAGATAATTTGATTATTCAAACTTTTGCCCATAGTTGTTGTCTATTTTTAAAATCTGGCAGATGGCAGGGGGAAAATTTGATTATAAGTACAAACTTACCTCTCCCTGTGCCTGCAGTGAGTGGCAGAACCGTTCTCTGGACCCCTGCTCGAAGGCATTTCTCCCGAGTTGTCATGACGTTGCGGCCTGTCCCAGTTGATGGACTGGCTGCTCAGCCAATCAGTGACTAGAGTGGTGTCCTGCAGCCAGTCTATCAGCTGGGTTGTGATGTGTCAGTGCCAGAGATCCTGGAGCCCAGCGGGGGTCCCACAGCTGGTCCTGCTGCTCACCATGGGCACAGGGAGAAGTAGGTTCATACTTGTAATCTACCAGCTGCTGGATTTTAAAAATCAACTGACTTCTCCCTTAACTCTTGGCTATTAAGCCTCTATTATACAGGACAAATCAGAGGAGCAAGCCAGTGCCGACCTGTCAGGTCAGGCTGCCCGGGTGATCGCTGGATAGTCCGGGCAGCCCATAGAAGATAGCAATAGTCTGCTGCCGCCGCTCCTCTTCCACGGAGCGCCAGCAGCATATCGCAGCTATCTAGATCATTGGTTTTTGAACATGTTGAAAGGCAACGATCAGCCGACATTGTGCATGTCGGAGAATCGTTGTCTTCTGTTACAGGAGACAATTATCGCCCGTAATGGCCGAATACGGACGATAATCGCTTCGTGTAATAGGGCTGCGATGCCCTGGCCCCTGGGGGCCACTTCCGCAGTGCTGGTGTTATGAGCGGGCAATGACCGGGGCAGCTGCAGGGGTTATACTTGTCACGGTATAGGCCTGAGGGCAGCACAGCTGTAGGGCCGGTCTGAGGAATCTGCGGGTGATGATGGGCATGCGATTCTTCGCTGCACTTAGTCGGGGCACCAGTTAGTGGACACCAATGCCAGGGTTCAGTAACAGCGGTTTTATTATAGATAAGGTAACTAGTAGCAACAGTTCTGTCCGGATGCAACCGGGTATATAGCAGGCTTTGACAAATAAAGCAGGAGTGGTGCTGCATAGGCTGGGAGAACACGTGCCGGATGATGGGAGTAGGAGTATGAGAGGAATAGCGTTGCTGGGTGGATTAGCTTGAGAATAATACTTGCTGTGAATCCTTGCAGCGATGAGGAGAGATAACGGAATGACACCCAGATGAGAGAGAAGAATCCGGTCACTTGAGCAGGCAGATACAGCCGGAGACTTGAATATAGCAGAGCACCTGATCCACACTTCTAGTGGTGAAGTGGGAGCTGCAGAGAAGAAGCCCAACTCCTCTGAGGCAGGAGAGGGACGACACACATCCTCCTTGCTTGGAAGCAGGGGGAAGACTAACTTGTTAGGAGGAAGTGGGAGGTCACATGGTTGCTCCTGGCCAGAACTAGTCGGCCATTGGAGGAACCATGGTTACAGGTCACGTGATCAACAGCCTTGCATACCACTGTACACTGTAATAATACACAGGAATACATGACAATACACATGAAAATGCACATTACCAGAGAATACTAGGGGAAAACCAGCAGCAGTTGCAGTGCAAACACTTACCAGAACAGGCATTGACACAGCAAGAGAAATGGCCATAATAGGAGTAGTAGTCTGCATGTTCTGGGACACTGCATACCTCCCTAGCAAATTTGAGCCGACCTCGGCGAATCTAGAAGGCAGCAAACATGAATAGACTGGACAATCAAACAACAGGAATGAATGATGACAGTGAGTGTGATGAGGTGTGTGTTTCCCACGCCCAAGGCACAGGTGAGAAGAGAGAGAGGATGAGAAACCCTAGTGGCAGGACTTCACCTAGGGGTGCCTAACGTACTCTGGCGACCAGGTAGCTAGTGCGTGAACCATCTGACGTGTAAGCCAGGACAACTTAACTGCTGGTGGGGGACCCTCAATATTCCAGCCAGTTAGACAGTAGGTTTTCTGTTAAATGTGTTACCCTACTGGAGGAGAACGTGAAGACCTGTGTACTATCTTGGCGTGTCTGAGTAGTGTCTTGGATACCTGGAAGAGAAAAGAACAAAATAATAAAAGCAAACATACATGGGGGCCCCTTACATACCAGTCAATCATACAACACAATTACTCAATAGGCCAAACACACGAAAGGGTATCCAAGGTGCAATATGTATGGACCAGTGTGAATATTAGGTATGACTATGTGTGATAACTACTGCGTTAGGACAAGACAGAGGTAAACAAATACTGGAAACAAAAGGAAAGGAAACACAAAAGACAACAAATACTGCGAGGTCTTGGGGAGAACTGGCTCACATGAATCTGAATGAAACCTGAGAAAAATCTGAATGAAAATCTGAGAAAAATCTGAATACAAACTGGCTCAACTAAATTTTTCCAGCTATAGATATGATAATATAGACAATAATGAGACTGGATGAGAAAATACACTCCTACATAAACTGGACTTTCTCTGAGGTATATGTAAACTGACTTCTCTTACTCAGAGGAGGAGCTATCTGACTTAGACACTGGAAAATAGACTGTTTTACAAAAGAGGCACTCTACTCTGAGGCAATCTATGTAACCTTGTGCTTACTCAGAGGAGGAAATACAAATGACTCCGATAACACTGGAATGCAATAGTAGAAAAAGTGCAATAATAAAATAAGTGCAATAATACCCTGTGTGGAACACACAATCCCAGGAAAGTGCATTAGGAAGGAATGGGTTAAGTGTCTCTGTGAGGTAGAGTCTCTTTTAGGCAATTAGAACATCGTCCATGTAAAAGGCTCTGGGACAGGCACTGGAGAACCTTTTGTTACTGTAAGTGTCCATCAGCTCATGGCTGGTTAGTACAGGGAACTTGGTCAGGAGGACCAGGCACGAACCTTGAACGTTGCATACACTGGAATAATTAAACAGTTAGACAACAGAAACAGTTAAGGACTCTGGTCTCTGTAGCGAAGTGGAGGAATTCCTCTGGTAGAGCGCTCAGACCGTCTCAGCGGAGGATCCTCTTCAACAGTGATTGGTGCAGGTACAGGTGGAAGATCACCCCCAGTGTCTGGTTGTAGAGATGGAGTTGTTGGAGGCACAATTGGAAGTGGAGGGGCCACTGGAATGTGCACAGGGACCGCTGGATAGCCTATGGCCATGAGGAACGGTTCAACTTGGAACATTTCTTCCAGAGAGAGAGGTTTAGCTGGAGCTGCGGGGGGAGCCGGAGGTGTGGATGCAGGTACCGGACACGGTGCTGTAAGGCCCTGTAGGTCCTCCTTAGTGCAACGTTTTATCCTATTCCAGTGCACCGTCTGTGGGGCTAGCCCTGGCTTTTTTACTTCATACACATCAGTCTCTGGGTAAGGGATAGAAGAGATGACATAGGGCTCAGGCTCCCAAAGGCTTTCAAGTTTGTGAGAGCGATGATATTTCTTTAGCCAAACTTTATCTCCCACTTGTAGTGGTGTGGCATTCGCCCTTTGGTTGTAGGCATCCTCTTGGCGCTGCTGAGCCTCCCCCATCCTCCGGTCAACAATTTCCCGGGCATCCTGGATTCTCCTCTGATGCTCCCGAACCCAGTCAGTTTCAGGTAGGGGGTTGAAGGTGTCAGGAGCTTGGACTCCAAGAGCACGGTCCTGAGGAAGTTGGCCTTGGCGGCCAAACATCAGGTAGAACGGGGAGTAGCCAGTGGAACAATGAGTGGTATTGTTATAGATCTCCACTAGTTCATCCAACAAGTGGGGCCACTCTACTCTCTTCGTCACTGAAGCCGTTCGGAGCATGTTGATAAAGACCTGGTTAACTTTTTCACACAGACCATTCCCTTGAGGGTGATAGGCCGTGGTACGGAGCTTCTTACATTCATGGTAGGCACACAGCTCCTGGAAAAGTTGCGACTCGAAGGCCGGACCCCGGTCCGTCAGCAGAGACTCTGGGCACCCATAGTGCTTTACATACTCCTTGTAAAAAGTAAGGGCGGTGGTCTTGGCGGTCAAGTCCCTGACAGGTACCACGACTACCCACTTGGAGTAATGGTCGACCATGGTGAGGGCGTAGGTGTACCCGCATCTTGTAGGGGCCAGCTTCACATGGTCTAAGGCGACTAGCTGATTCGGCCGGTGGGAGGTGATTGGGTGCAAAGGGGCCCTGACTTCTCTTCCCCCAGCTTTGGAGATATTACAGGCAGGGCACTCGGCACACCAGTTCTCGATGTCAGCCCTCATCCCGATCCAGTAGAACCGCTGTCGGATAGTGGCCTCCGTCTTGTGTACCCCGAAATGACCGGACCGGTCATGGTAGGCATCTAGCACCATCTTAGCGTCTCGTCGGGGAATGAGGATCTGGTGGCACCTCTCCCCAGAGACCGGGTCAAGAGAGTTCCGCAGGATCAGTCCCTTCTGTAGGAAGAGCCTCTTTCTTTGCCTCCAGAGTCGCCTTAGCTCGACATCAGGATAGGGCCTCTTTATCCGCATGGGGACCCGACCAGTAGAGAGGTAGTCATAGATCTCCCCCAGGACGCGGGACTCTTCCTGGATGGTCTGCCACCTGGCCAAGTCTTGCGGGGCCCTAGGTGGAGGCGAAGGCGTTTCAGGCCTAGCTGCATCAATAGCACTCTGGGTAGCGAACCTTTGGTAGAAGGGAGGCATTTCTACATCTTCCCAATCGCTGTCCTCTGGGGCCTCTTCGCCCTTGGGTAGTCGGGACAGGAGGTCTGCATTGACGTTAGTCTTGCCACTGCGGTACTTAATTTCAAACTGGAAATTGGCCAGTCGAGAAGCCCACCGCTGTTCCAGGGCGCCCAGCCGAGCAGTGCTGAGATGCGCCAACGGGTTGTTATCCGTATAGATGGTAACAGGGGTGGCAGCCAGGTAGTCCTTGAACTTTTCGGTGACGGCCCACACTAGGGCTAGTAACTCCAACTTGAAGGAGCTATAATTGTTGTCGTTCTTTTCAGCGCCCCGAAGACTCCGGCTGGCATAAGCTACAACTCTCTCTTGGCCATCTTGAACCTGGGACAGCACAGCTCCCAGGCCTTGGAAGCTGGCGTCCGTGTAGAGCCGGAAAGGAAGGTTATAGTCCGGGTAGGCCAGTATAGGAGGCGTAGTCAACAGGCGTTTCAGGGTTTGAAAGGCAACCTCCTGCCGTTCGGACCACTCTACGGGGAGCCGTCGGTTGAAACTTTCTCGAGGGCAACCCCGGAGTAACTCATTGAGGGGCTCGGCCACTTGGGCAAAGTGGGGAATGAAGCGGCGGTAATAGCCGGCGAATCCCAGAAAGCTTCTCACCTCCTTGACGGTCTTAGGGGTATCCCAGTGTTCCACAGCCGAGATCTTCTCTGGATCGGGTCGTATCCCCTCAGCACTCACAACATGCCCCAGATAGTTCACTTGGGGTTTGAGAAGGTGGCACTTGGAAGGCTTAATTTTCAGGCCGTGATCGATTAGGACCTGGAACACTTCAGCCAGATGATGGACGTGATCTTCATAGGTACGTGAATAGACAATCACATCATCTAGGTAGAGCAGGACACTCTGAAAGTTGAGATGGCCGAGACACCTTTCCATCAACCGCTGGAAGGTAGCGGGGGCGTTGCACAGACCGAAGGGCATGCTGGTGAATTCGAAGAGCCCCATGGGGGTGGTGAAGGCCGTCTTCTCACGGTCTTCGGGTGCCATGGGCACCTGCCAGTACCCACTGGTGAGGTCCAAGGTGGAGAAGTAGGCGGCTGACCCCAAAGCAGCAATAGACTCTTCGATCCGGGGCAAAGGATAGGCATCCTTGTGGATGATTGTGTTTATCTTCCTATAATCCACGCAGAAACGGATGTTACCGTCTTTCTTCCTCACGAGGACAATAGGGGCAGCCCACGGACTCTGACTTTCTTGGATAACGTTAGAGTCTTTCATCTCCCGGAGCAGTTTCTTGACCTGCTGATAGCTGGCAGGAGGGATTGGCCGATGTTTCTCTTTGATAGGCAAATGGTCCCCAGTGTTGATCCGATGCTGGACCAGATTGGTCTTCTCGAAATCGAGGGAGTGTTTGCTGAAGGCCTCGTGATACCTTTTGGCCACCTTGAGGATGCCGTGGAGGTATTCAAGTGGGGTATTGGCATCGCCAATATGGAGTTCATCCCACCAAGGGGCGAGAGCCCTGTTTGAGTCCCTTTGAGTGCCACGGATGGAGCTCTGATAGGCGATGGTCTCCTCACAGACGATGTCCTCAGGATCGAGTTGGTATAGCATGGCCACGGTGGTGAACTTGGTTAGGTCAGCTGGGGAGTCTCCAAGGTTCACCAGACGGACAGGGACCTGACCATTGGAGACGGTCACCAGGCTTCTAGCGGCCCTGACAAGAGGTTGCCCCTCAATTTCAGTAGCATCCAGAAGAGCCACATAGTCAGCATTGTTGAGGCCCGGACGGACCCTGCACCAGATGAGGAACTCACTGTTAGCTGGGATGGTGACCGGACGAGCATCTCTAGTGCGGACACGGCAGATTTCTCCTCGAGGATTGGCAAATTTCCACTGAGCGGTGAGCACTTTTATGGTCTTCTGGACGGCTTGCCTGTACTGAGGAGAAGCACAAGACATACAGGCATTCAAGGCATCCAACACTTCAGTGAATACATGACGGATAATATTCATGCCTAATACCACGGTCCCACTATCTCCCTGAGCCTCAGTAACAATGATACCCTGACGTGCTAGCTCTCGCGTCCCTATGCAGACAGTGGGTTCCCAGTAACCTAGTTGCACAATAGGACGACCATTACTAGCAATAAGTTTCAGACGGTATTTCTCAACTGGACCTAGGGTTCTCAGATCCCAATGTTCTTCAAACACATGCCTCGGGATAGTGGTAACCTGGGAACCTGTATCCACCAGAGCCTCCAGGGGGACTCCGTCCACCCAGAGAGTCACATGCGGGCATTGTAAGAGGAACCTTGAGAACCACTGTGCTTCCTGCGGGCCTAAATCTCGACCTCCTGGGTGTTGGCCCTCGGACCCAGGGGTAGCCCGTTTAACTGATAGCACTGAGAGCGGTAGTGTCCATGTCGCCTACAGTGGCGGCAGTAGGGGCGCTCAGGGGATCTACGTCTCTGTGGAGGAGGCCGATCGGGAACTGCATACCCAGGGCAGGGGTCCTGTGGTGGTGGAGGTGTCGGATAGGCCCCTTGTAGCCCCCTTAGGGCGTGGCAGAGAGAGTCAACCACTTGCGTAAGGAGAGCAGGGATCGCTGGAGAACTAGCCGGGATACACTGTTGGGCAGCTTGTATAGCGGAAACCGGCGGAACCATAGCGGGCACTGGAGGTGAGGGTATAGGTCCCACCGGGTCCGGGCAATCTGATCCTGGAGTACAGCCGGCACAGGGATTGTCAATGCCAACCACCCTCAGAGCCAGAGTCTTGAAGTCCAGGAAAGGCATTGTAGGGTTTTGGGCAGCTAGCATACGCAGTTGGCTCTGGATGAGTCTAGAGTCCACCCCCTCTATGAAGCGGTCAGTGATCATACTCTCCACAGCCGAGGGGTCTATGGTATCAACCTGTCTCAGGGCCCGGTAGGCAGATTGGAGGGCTAGTGCATAGTCTCTGAGGGTCTCACCTGGCCTTTGTCGTCGGTCATAAAACTTAAGGCGGACCTCCGTGGGTGACTGTACCTCAAATTCTGTACTCAGCCGGGCCAGGATCTGTTGTACATTAGCTTTCTCCGTAGCTGGCCACGACCGCACCTCCTCTGCAGCGGGACCCTCAAGTTGTCCTAGCAGCAACTGCACCTGCTGAGTGGGAGAGAGTGAGACAAGTTCAAGGGTGCGGGAAATTTTTTCCTTGAAATCAGCCAACGTGTGGGGTTCCCCTTTATAACTAGGAAGATTGTTGGGCCCAATGAAGAACGGGACCGCTGCGGTAGCCATAGCAACGGGAGCCGCGGGAAGTCTTCGCCGGGCCATCGGCGGACTGCCGGACCCGTCAGAGTCACTGTGATGGCCGGTGGACATGATGTGGGGTTCTGGTGTAAGGCGTCTGGAAGAAAGCAGAGGCGAGGAGAGCTTGCGGGAACAGCAGGCACCGATAGGCAGGGTGTCCGGGACCGGAGAGGGATAGGGCGGAAGTCAGCACCAACGCTTCCGGCGGTCCGGGCACAATCTCCTTCCCTCCTGCAACAGAGGCTTGGATACTGCAGGGCCGGGGCGGAGCTGGACGGAGCGCGCGCGCGCTTCACCAGCTGACTTGACCCCTTAGCAGGCCGCAGCGCGGCAATAGCAGAGTCTCTGAGGATGATGAGGGGTAGCAAATATGAACACCGCAGGGTGTACGCAATCCTGTTCGTGACGCCAAATGCGATGCCCTGGCCCCTGGGGGCCACTTCCGCAGTGCTGGTGTTATGAGCGGGCAATGACCGGGGCAGCTGCAGGGGTTATACTTTTCACGGTATAGGCCTGAGGGCAGCACAGCTGTAGGGCCGGTCTGAGGAATCTGCGGGTGATGATGGGCATGCGATTCTTCGCTGCACTTAGTCGGGGCACCAGTTAGTGGACACCAATGCCGGGGTTCAGTAACAGCGGTTTTATTATAGATGAGGTAACTAGTAGCAACAGTTCTGTCCGGATGCAACCGGGTATATAGCAGGCTTTGACAAATAAAGCAGGAGTGGTGCTGCATAGGCTGTGAGAATACGTGCCGGATGATGGGAGTAGGAGTATGAGAGGAATAGCGTTGCTGGGTGGATTAGCTTGAGAATAATACTTGCTGTGAATCCTTGCAGCGATGAGGAGAGATAACGGAATGACACCCAGATGAGAGAGAAGAATCCGGTCACTTGAGCAGGCAGATACAGCCGGAGACTTGAATACAGCAGCAGAATCAGTCACTCTTCTTATGGTGAAGAGGCTGCAGAGAAGAAGCCCAACTCCTCTGAGGCAGGAGAGGGACGACACACATCCTCCTTGCTTGGAAGCAGGGGGAAGACTAACTTGTTAGGAGGAAGTGGGAGGTCACATGGTTGCTCCTGGCCAGAGCTAGTCAGCCATTGGAGGAACCATGGTTACAGGTCACGTGATCAACAGCCTTGCATACCACTGTACACTGTAATAATACACAGGAATACATGACAATACACATGAAAATGCACATTACCAGAGAATACTAGGGGAAAACCAGCAGCAGTTGCAGTGCAAACACTTACCAGAACAG
Organism: Dendropsophus ebraccatus; assembly: GCF_027789765.1. NCBI lineage: Eukaryota > Metazoa > Chordata > Amphibia > Anura > Hylidae > Dendropsophus > Dendropsophus ebraccatus. The sequence goes on along the minus strand of NC_091464.1, from coordinate 11,877,400 downwards.
GCATTGACACAGCAAGAGAAATGGCCATAATAGGAGTAGTAGTCTGCATGTTCTGGGACACTGCAGGGCCTTTAGCTAGAACTTTTTTTCATAGCCACAGCAGCCATAAATATTTCAACCAAGTGACTTTTGTTCAGCTACTGTACCAGTGATGGGTTAAAAAATATATTTTGGTATCAGCTTCTTTGCCTACCCAAATGGATGTTTTACCCAAGCTAAATATAATTCTGTAAATGGCTGGGTAAGTGGAGCAGTATACATTGTATACATTCATCACTTTGCCAATGAAAGGACGGATAGTCTGTCTTATAAACTCATTGACTGGGCCTAGTGATAAAAGCAGTGCCGCGTGATTAATATTGGCTGGGTGTTATTTTTTAATTTTGCTCTATTTTAAAATGTTATTTTATTAAAGGGATTTATAGCTGAAAAATAATAATAATAATAATGGATCTAGCTCTGTAAGCAGTGAAAACAAAAAGAACACATAAAAGGTCTGAACTGTGGCGTGAAGTTACCGTCCTCTGCGTTAAGCAAACTACTGCTTATAAACATAGAATTAAAGCCGTAAAGTAGATTCGCACCTATAATCCTGAATTGCCGATGTAAGTAAAATCTATTTTAGGAATGAACATTGCAGATTTGCAGGACATGTACAAGCGTAATGGACAACCCGAACCCAAAAGGACAATCTCTTGTAAGAGCTTGTAAGGGTATTACACGGGGCGATGAGCAGGGTAAGCAAGCACCCATCTTCTAGATTGCCGCTATCACTTACATCACCTATTACACAGATTGATAATCATGTGGCAAGGGGTACTACGATGTTGGTATATAGAAAATAATACAGATGTTATGCTTACCTCTCCATGTTCCTCTAGTATCCTCCTGACATTTCTCTGCCCCCCCCCCCCCCAAATCACTGCAGTTGCTGCTACTGCGGCAGATGGATCCATCATAGGGATGAAATATAACCTCCATACTAAAAGGGTTATTTTTATCTCAACTAATATAGTTATACTTGTAGGACTTGTCAAGTTATGCAAAATCATGTCCTGGGAATCCCCCCCCCCCCCGCTGTGAGAAGGCCCGCCCCCTGCTGTCCCTCTATGCTTTTAGAGATAAGCACTCCCAATGAGTATTCTGCCTTCAGCCACAAGGGGCCGCTGTCTTCTCCTAGCTAGTGGGCTGTATAATATGCTGGGGATCTAATAGTGAGGTGTATATTAATATACTGGAACCAAGTAGTGAGGTGTATAATACACTGGGGACCTAATAGTGTGGTGTATAATATACTGGGGACCTGATAGTAGGGTGTATAATATACTGCAGACCTGATAGTGAGGTGTATAATATACTGCAGACCTGATAGTGGGGTGTATAACATGCTGGGGACCTGATAGTGAGGTGTATAATATACTGCAGACCTGATAGTGGGGTGTATAACATGCTGGGGCCTGATATTATGGTGTGAAATATACTGGGGACCTGATAGTGGGGGGTATAATATGCTGGAGGTCTAATAGTAAGGTGTACAATATGCTGGAGGTCTGATAGTGGGGTGTGCAATATACTGGGGACTTGATAGTGGGGGTATAATATATTGGGGACCTGAAAGTGGGGTGTATAATATATTGGAGACCTAATAGTGGGGTGTATAATATGCTGGAGGTCTAATAGTAAGGTGTACAATATGCTGGAGGTCTTATAGTGGGGTGTGCAATATCTTGGGGACCTGACAGTGGGGGTATAATATACTGGGGAACTGATCTGATAGAGGGGTGTGTTATATACTGGGGACCTGATAGTGGGGTTTATAATATGATGGGGACCTGATAGTGGGGTGTGTAATATACTGGGAATATGATAGTGGGGTGTATAATATACTGGGGACCTAAAGGTGAGGCTATAATATACTGGGGAGCTCATAGTGGGGTGTGTAATATACTGGGGATCTGATAGTAGGGTGTATAATATACTGAGGACCTGATAACTTGGGGAGTCCTACAAGTATAATTATATATTAGTTGAGATGATAATTACCCTTTAAGAAAACACTCTATACACAAAAAGATATTAGCAATGATACCCTGTATAATGCCTAAACAATACTGCCACACCATGACCACTATCATTACCACTACGGAACGTTTAGACCCTATAGGAGATTACAGCACATTACTGGTGATGTCTTCTCTTATCTCAGTCATTCTTTTTCCTTTTTCTTTTCCATCTGGCCGGGACCACTAGGATAATTTCTGCCAACCGTCTGACCAACCATCCGACCAACCGACCAACCAACCGTCTGACCAACCGTCTGACCAACCATCCGACCAACCGACCAACCAACCGTCCGACCAACCATCCAATCAAGCATCCGACCATCTTGTTGCTGGAAAAAGGTCTATGAACAGTTACTAAGGTTTTATTGGCAACATTATGCTGCTATTGGGGGAGTAGGGGTCTGTGCGGTTTCCATAGTGTTTGAAGCACACCCTAAGCTGCCAACATTTGAAGGTATTCTGATTGACCCCATATAAAGTTCAGCTCAGTCATTTTCCTGACATTTTCTTAGTTGCATTTTATAGCAAAAGCCATGGTCCGTAAACAGCTCGCAACACATCAAAGGGATCTCATTGCTGAACAATGTTCGACAGGGAAGGGTAGAAGAGAAATTACCAGGGACATTCTGACATAGACATAGCACACATATATGTTGCAATATACAAAAGTACAAAAGGATTGTTTAAAGGGAATGTGTCATCAGAAAATGATTCAGTGGTATTATAATAATAATAATAATAATAATAATAATAATAATAATAATAATAAGATGTTAAACATAGTTTTTAAGAATTTTGGGTGAAATTTTTCATTTTTCAATTTAGATTATAAATCTTGCCGTTTTTATTCTCACCACTGGGACAATAACTAAGCTGGGACTTCCTTTTCTGTTTGTGATGATAAGAGGAGACTGCTGTAAAGTGTACAGCATTGCAGCATTAGGTGACACCAGTAGGCAGATGGCATCAATACAAGACAACAGCAGCTCCCTGTGGAATGACCTCTTTAAAGGTCACAGAGCGCACTCAGTAATGTTTCACATTCATCTTAAGGGGACATCTGCCTATTGCTGTCTATGTCCATGAGTCTTGCTGTAAAGCATGTCAGTAAATGCTGTTAAGAACAGCCCAGGCACAATGACCACCCCCATAAAAATATACAAAAAGTAAAATAAAAAAATGACAGTCAGAAACAATGACAATAGTCACGTTTTTGTATCTTATTCTAATCAATAAAAGAAAAATTGCATATATATGTATATATATGTACAATGAGCTTTATTTAAACTATCCTTTTGTATATTGCAGCATGACATCTCTTAGATCTCTTCTCCTCTCTGTGTATTGCGCCGGCTCCCCTACACGCCATTACTTCTACTATATAAGAATACGCTTATGTGAAAGAAATTATGCTGACATCTGTACAGTGTCTCATTGATATGGAAATGTGGCCTAGTGTACCCGCCCGTACAGCTGGATGACACACCAATGATCTCGTTCTGCAAGGTGTTGCACTTCTTAGGGTCATCAATCATTTATTCAGTCTTAGAAATTAAAATGTGGCACAAAACACAGAAGAGAACATAGGAAATCAGGTATAGTCACCATTGTCCCAATATCAAACAGTGCGGCAGACATCGGGATATAGCTCAGAGAATGAGCGGGGGTGATGGGGATCACTTACAATCTGCTGCAATAAGCACTTATGAGATGAGAATACATTTGGATGGAATTTGCTGACTGTCTGCCCACCGTCAGCACGAGGCACGCAGCCTCCACATAATCCTGCTGCATCCGAGCTCCTCGCCCACCCTCAGTAAAATATCACCAACAATTTACCCCTGCGTGCCAGCATAAATTCTGATAAACACTGTGCACACAGAGACCACGCCCCCTCTGCCACCGCACCCACTGCCCTGCCCTATGTCTGCCTCTCTGGTGTCAGCGGTGGAGATGCCCACACAAGTTCATAATTCCCCAAAACATTCTGCCTTCCTGAAAATCTGCTTTTATAACCCATCTAGCTCCCTTTTCCAGTTTTTTTTCTCCTTTTTATCCCCTCTGGATGTCTAAATTCATCTTCCCTGTGTCCACTCTGACCAGGCCCAGCTCCCTCTTTTCACTTCCCTTTGTAGTCACAGGACATGTGATCTCCTCTCTGGTAACTATCTGGTTAACTATCTCCGACCTCCAGGAGACATTATCTGCATCATCTCCATGCACCTGTCCTGCCTATATAGACTTACATTTGTCCCTGAGCCCAGGTTTCTGTAATATGAAAAGTTATAGTTCTATTTCTGCTTGCTGTCAGTAAATGCAGGCATATGTACCTGTCTTTGTGTCACAGCTCTGTATAAGTGTAATCGATGTTCTTGTGGATGAGTGTGGATGAAATGCGCGCTACACCATGCGCGCATCAGCTCTACTACACCATGCATGCATCAGCTTTGCTACACCATGCGCGCATCAGCTCTACTACACCATGCATGCATCAGCTCTACTACACCATGTGCACGTCAGCTCTACTACACCATGCACGCATCAGCTCTACTACACCATGCATGCATCAGCTTTGCTACACCATGCGCGCATCAGCTCTACTACACCATGCACGCATCAGCTCTACTACACCATGCATGCATCAGCTTTGCTACACCATGCGCACATCAGCTCTACTACACCATGCATGCATCAGCTCTGCTACATCATCAGCTAGTATGGAATACATATTAGAGTGATGTGATGCAAAATCAGTAAAAAAAAAACAAACAGTCCTGTGTTTACTGCAATAGTAGTGGGGAGGAAAGAAAGCTAAGGGGGCGTGTACACAAACAGACCAATCAGGGAGATGCATGATGGGAAATGTAGTTTCCTTTCTTGGTTATATATCGGCTTTTAGAAAAACGTGTAACTCAGGAATGGCAGCAGCTAGAAAGACAGGAGATGGCTCAAAATACTCAGGGGGACTTGGTGATTAAGAGCAGCTGGCATTTCCTTTTTTTAGCTCTTAGGTGGATAACCCCTTTAATTCATCACAGTGCCCTTTTTCAGTATGAACAAAGACAAAAGATGAAAAAAGACAAAAGCCTGGTTGGGAGAAGCTCTCTAGTACGTGTAGTGATGTGGTGGAAGGGAAAGCTGTACATGAAAAGAGCTTCAAAGATCAGAGTGAGAAGAGGTGAGGAGGCCTAAATATCATACGCAGGTTACATTTGGGCAAATATGGGAAATTAACCAATAACCAGTCATTGGGGGCCCCATCTCTGCTAACATAAAAAATACCCAAATAGCATATAGCTTTAGCTGCCGTTGCTTCACAATGGGTTCGGATACACCGGTGAGATACGCCACCACATTAGATTAACCTGCTGCGTAGTTATCAGTAGTATCAGACTAACCTATCCCCTCCTATTGCCAGGGGAGTAGTACAAGGTTATGTTCACACAGTGTATTTTTTAAAGCAATTAAAACAACAGCCATTCTTGCCTTTAAATAATGCACTGCATTGCAGTCTATGGGAACAATAGCCTTTGTTCACACACTTTATTAAACAATGACCGTTGTTCCCCTGCGGCTGCACAATTGACTTGTTACTTTTTTGCTGTTGTTCCCGCTTTGTTTACACAATGTATGACCGTTCTGACGGCCGTACATTGCATGGACTTCAATGGTTCATTGGAGAGCAGGCACACCCAAATCTGCCCACATTCCAATAAAAGAAAATGACAGCTGGTAATACTGGCCGTTGTTTATACATAGTGTAAACATAACCTAAAAGTCAGGAATCTGAGGGCTTTTAGCCACTACCATCATTAGGCTGGGTTCACACTGCATTTTTGCAATCAGTTTTTTTTCATCCGTTTGTTCCAAAAAACGGATGAAAAATTTGTGTGCATTTGTGTGCATCCATTTTGATCCTGTTTTCCATTGACTTCCATTGTAAAAAAAAAAAAGGATCAAAACGGATCCTGGTAGCTGACACTACTTATGTGTCCATTAAAAAAAAAAAACAGATCTGTCTTGATCCGTTTATTTTACAATGGAAGTCAATGGAAAAACGTATGCACACAAATGCATCCGTGTTTTTTTTTTCATTCGTTTTTGCAAAAATGGCAGTGTGAACCCAGCCTTAGTCAGTATTACTCAGACCCCTCTCACACATCAGTAGAAGGCTATGTTCCCACGTCTTTTTTTTTTTTTTTGCCGTTTGGAAGCCATTTATTTAGACGGTCGTCATTTTGGTGCTAAAACACGACCATTTTATGCAAATTACGACTGTCTTTCCATAGACTTTAATGTGCCATTTTATTAGATTCAAAATACAGCTGCATTTTATATCTATTTTACTGAAGTATTTTTCTTTTCTTTTTCTGTGTGTGGACATAGCCTTAGTGCAGCATAATCCTTCTTTCCTCTTCTCCTAGAGCTGGGGGTCCTGCAGTGCCACTGGGGGTCTCTGACAAGCTAATAATGTGTTTATCTATAGGAGCTTACAAGCCCCACCGGAGGCCTGACCTTTTGCTGGCAAAATAAATGAGCTAATAAAAGGGATCTTCTACTGTCCTGGGTGTCTGGCAGAGCTTGTAAACCCTTCAGATATATGATTATTAGCATTATTGTTATTGGTACATTTCCCCCCCTGGCCAGACCCCCCACCAATTGGGAAAGTAGTCATGCAGCATATCAAAGGAGAACAGAAATCGATTGCTGCAATCAAATTTCTAAGTTATCAAACATTTTTAACAATTGGATCCAGTGCCTTAACCCTTTAAGGACATGGCCCATTTTCGTTTTTACGTTTTCGGTTTTTCCTCCTTGTGTTTAAAAGGTCATAGCACTTGCATTTTTCCACCTAGAAACCCCCATGACCCCTTATTTTTTGCGTCACTAATTGTACTTTGCAATTACAGGCTGAATTTTTGCATAAAGTACACTGCGAAACCAGAAAAAAATTCGAAGTGTGGTGAAATTGAAAAAAAAAACGCATTTCTTTTATTTGGGGGAAATGTGTTTTTACGCCATTCACCCTGGGGTAAAACTGACTTGTTATGCATGTTCCTCAAGTTGTTACGATTAAAACGATATATAACATGTATAACTTATATTGTATCTGATGGCCTGTAAAAAATTCAAACCGTTGTTAACCAATATACGTTCCTTAAAATCGCTCCATTCCCAGGCTTATAGCGCTTTTATCCTTTGGTCTATGGGGCTGTGCGAGGTGTCATTTTTTGCGCCATGATGTGTTCTTTCTATCGGTACCTTGATTGCCCATATACGTCTTTTTGATCGCTTTTTATTACATTTTTTCTGGATTTGATGCGACCAAAAATGCGCAATTTTGCACTTTGGGATTTTTTTGCGCTGACGCCGTTTACCGTACGAGATCAGGAATGTGATTAATTAATAGTTCGGGCGATTACGCACGCGGCGATAGCAAACATGTTTATTTATTTATTTATTTGTTTACTTTTATTTAAAACCTGGGAAAAGGGGGGTGATTCAGACTTTTATTAGGGGAGGGGGCTTTTTACTATTAACAACACTTTTTTTTTTTTTTTTACACATATACTAGAAGCCCCCCTGGGGGACTTCTAGTATATATACTTTGATCTCTCATTGAGATCTCTGCAGCATAGATATGCTGCAGAGATCCATGAGATCGGCACTCGTTTGCTTTCGGCTGCTGCAGCCGGAAGTAAACGAGTGCCGAGCCGAGGACGGCGCCATCTTGGACGCGTCCCCGGCCGGCATCAGTAACGGAGATCGCTCCTCCGGGACAAGGTCCCGGAGGAGCGATCTCCCCCACTAGACACCAGGGAAACGTTGCCTCCGGTAATCGGAGGCAGCTGTCAACTTTGACAGCTGCCTCCGATTAGCTAATTAGCGGGCACGGCGATCAGACCGTGCCCGCTAATAGCGGCGGTCCCGGGCTACACGCGGCACCCGGGATCGCGGCACTTCAAAGCGGGGCCGCCGCGCGGCCCCGCTTTGAAGTGCAAGTGAGGACATAGGACGTACCGGTACGTCCTATGTCCTTAAGAGGTTAAAGTGACCCTGTCGTTATAACTTTCTAAATCAACAGTAGATGTGATTTAACCTCTTAAGGACCGGGCCAATTTTTGTTTTTGCGTTTTCATTTTTTCCTCCTAGTGGTAAAAGGCCATAGCACTTGCATTTTTACACCTACGGACCCACATGAGCCCTTATTTTTTGCGTCACTAATTGTACTTTGCAATGGCAGACTTGATTTTTGCATAAAATATGCTGCGAAACCAGAAAAAAATTATAGGCGCAGTGAAATTTAAAAAAAAAAAAACACAATTTTTTTTTCTTTGGGTGTTTTTTGTTTTACGCAGTTTGTCCTATGGGAAAACTGACATGTTAGAGATGTTTCCCAAGTTACGATTAAAACGATATGCAACTTACATAACTTTTATATTATTTGATGGCTTTTAAAAAAATAAAACCTTCTACAGAAAAAAAACATTCCTTAAAACCGCTCCATTCCCAGGCTTATAGCGCTTTTATCCTTTGGTCTATGGGGCTGTGTCAGGTGTCATTTTTTGCGCCATGATCTGTTCTTTCTATCGGTACCTTGATTGCGTATATGCGACTTTTTGATCGCTTTTCATTACAATGTTTCTGGATGTAATGCGGCCAAAAATGCGCAATTTGTACACTTTGGCGGGTCTTTGCGCTTACGCTGTTTACCGTGCGAGATCAGGAATGGGATAAATTTATAGTTTGCGCAATTACACACGCGGCGATACCAAACATGTTTGTTTGTTTATTTATTTATTTTTATTTGGGAGAAGGGGGTGATTTAAACTTTTATTAGGGGAGGGGATTTTTATTAATGAAGACACTTTCTTTTTTTTTACATTTATACAGTAATTAGAAGCCCCCTGGGGGCCTCCTATATATACTGCACTGACCCCCCTGGGGGACTTCTAATACAACTACACTGATCTCCCATAGAGATCAGTGTAGCTGTATAACTTTGCAATGTGTGTTATTTAGTGAATAATTTTTAACCGCCGCACTACCCCTTTAAGCTCTGTGTTCAGCACCATGGACAGCTGAAGGCACTGGATCAAATGGCTATAACTTTTTGAACCACAACAGATATTGCTACATGACCCGTCCCTTTCCACAGACCACAGCTGGCACACACCTGACAGAAGGGCCGAATCTGCTCCTGGCCCGCAGCCTTCATAAATGTCCCCCATTGAGTTCTATGAATTGAAAACATGCTACAAATTTATATTTAATGGAAAATTCAAGGATGTGCTCAAGCAGACATGTCAGAAGAGATGATAGCTCCTCTATAACTGCTGTATATTCTGCCTATGACTGTGTCTGATCAGTGCTGTATTCTGATATTAAACCCCTTAAGGGCACAGGTACGTCATGGAGTCCGGCAAGGGTACAGGTACGTCATGGAGTCCGGCAAGGGTACAGGTACGTCATGGAGTCCGGCAAGGGTACAGGTACGTCATGGAGTCCGGCAGCGCTTTGAAGTGCGCTCACAAGCTGAGCTCCCTTCAAAGCACGTAAGGACCGGCTGCTATATGCAGCCAGGTACTCACTGTCAATGACAGGCTGACGCAATCGCACCGCGGCCCGATATTAACCCCTGCACTTACCCCTGCACTTACATCAGTGACAGCAACTTCACTCCTGTCATTGACCGATTGGGATCCGATCCTTCTATCTGACTGCCAGAGGTCTCTTACCTCCCTCCTGGCAGTCAGATTGGTGATCGAAGTGTAGAGTCTGCACAGGCAGGCTCTATGCATTGATTGCAGATCACACTGATCAATGCTATGCTATGGCATAGCAATGATCAGTGTATGTAATGTAATATAAAAATGTTAAAGTTTCCTAAGAGGACATAAAAGTGTAAAAAAAAATAAATAAAAAAAATTAGTTGTTAAAAAACATGACATAGCCCCTCCCCCAATAAATGTTCAAATTACCCCCCCTTTCCCATTTTATAAATAAAACATATAAAAATAAATTATTAAACATATTATATACCGTAGCGTGCGTAATTGTCCGATCTAATAAAATAAATCAATATTGTTCCTGCACGGAGAACTACGTAAAACAAAAACACCAGGATTGATTATTTTTATTGCATTTTATTTTAAATAAGATTAATAAAAATTGATCAATACATATCATCTACATTAATAAAAACTAGGGATCATGGCACAAAAAAATGACACCCCATACAGACCTGTACGTTAAACAATAGGAAGGCTATAAGAGTCACGAAAGGGCCATTGTAATCACACCTATTTACAAAAAAAAAAGTTTTACTGTCAGTAAAAATAGTAAAACATTAGAAAAGCTGTAACCTGCCTACCGCTGTATTCAGACTGATCTATAGAAGAAAGATATCATGTCAGTTTTACCGTAAAGTGCATTATGTAAACAGGGAAACAATCCCCTCCCCAATTACACAATTATTTTTTTCCCAACGCTAAATTGAAAATTGTCTTGGTCCTTAAGGCCATTTTGGGCTTTGTCCTTAAAGGGATAATCTGCAGGGCACCACCTGACCACTGTATGTGCACTGCATGATGGGTATATTGGCATTTATAAGGGGCACACTTGTCGATGACCATGTAATTAAAACGTTATTTATATTCCATTTTTATTTACCTGCGGGTGTGGATGGTGAAGTTTACATATGAAGGCCACGTTTACATGGGGTAAGACAACAGTGTTTATATAAAACGGCCGTGATTTCATGCACTGCCATCTAATTGATCAATGTCATTAAACAACGGCCGTTGTTTAATGCCAAAATACAGTGTGTGAATATGGCCTCAGGCTATGTTCACCCAACATAAATTTTATGACAAGAACGGAAGTTGTTTGCTTAGTGAAATGGGTTGCACTGAAGGCAATGCAAATAACGGCCATTGTTCACACAATGTATTGAACAACGGCTGTTGTTTGTAACGGCAAAATAATGAGCATGGCAATACGAGTCCCAGGCCTTTGTCTCTGGGGGTAGCTAGCTAGTAGTTTCCTTCCTACTCAGTAGAGAGCGGTTAACTTGCACTGTGCACTACTGCGATACAGTCCCTTTGATTCCTCTTACTTTATGGGGGTGACTGTCCTGTGGTTAAGGATCCACGGCGTAGGCAAGAAGGGTTGCTCCCTTATCTCCGGATACCCTGGTGTTTGAGTCTAGTAACACACGATGGTGGGGTCACTAGCTCTGGAACAGGTGTTCACATGACCCGCCTGCCACCAACTAACTAGAGGAAGTGTAGTGTATAAGAGAGGTGGTGTGTACAGCTAAACCTTCCTGGTGAACTGCAGCTGTGCTCTAGGGGAGTGTGACACCTAGTGGTTGGAGTAGGGCACAGCAGTTAACACCACTAACTGTGACACCTGATAGAGATGCTTTTACTTAGGTGTAAGAAAAGAAGAAAGCACGTAGTGGGACACTACAATAGTCTTAAAGGGAAACGGAAAGCACAGATGTGCTGCCAGTTTCCAGTTACCTACTTAGCGGGCATCCAATATTTTTATTTCAGGCTGACAATGTTTCAGAGGCGGGTCTGGCCTGCTCTCCGCCCACCTCTCTCCAGCCCACTCCCCGCCTACTCTGAGAATGATTGACAGCCGTCTCACATTGAAATCCCACCCAGTCGAAGATGAGTCAGTAATTGGGTGAGCGGGCTGGAGGCTCGGCGACATGGAAGAGGACACCGGGGGAGCACAGACAGGAATATCGTATTTTTTTCTTTACAAATTTTAAAACAAAGGAGGAGATTTATCAAACATGGTGTAAAGTGAAGCTGGCTCAGTCGCCCCTAGCAACCAATCAGATTCCACCTTTCATTCCTCACAGACTCTTTAGAAAATGAAAGGTGGAATCTGATTGGTTGCTAGGGGCAACTGAGCCAGTTTCACTTTACACCATGTTTGATAAATCTCCTCCTTTGTTTTAAAATTTGTAAAGAAAAAAATACGATATTCCTGTCTGTGCTCCCCCGGTGTCCTCTTCCATGTCACCGAGCCTCCAGCCCGCTCACCCAATTACTGACTCATCTTCGACTGGGTGGGATTTCAATGTGAGACGGCTGTCAAATCTCCTCCAAAGTGTGCAAACATTAGCTTAGTCTCCGTCATTTGCGTCGCTGGATTCACTTTTCTCATCCATAGTTGGCACACCCTTAGCCTCGAAATGGTTTCTTAAAAAAAAGTAGAAAGTGTCCAAACCCTTTAACTCCAGGAATCCCACTGAGTTTTGGGATCTCTGTTGACCTATTAGGGACCTTGGTTTCTCAGTACCATTGAGCTTTGGTGTTACTGTTCACAGATTAGGATAAAGGAACATTGGTCCCTTTCAGTACAACACCGCTAGGGGTCATCTATAGGAAGTTGTCCACCTGGCCCTAATATAGAGTTTAGTATTTGTTCAAGTATCAGACTACTCAAAAATATTTCATGTTGGCCATGTTGGCCTTGGGGACAGACTGTGTTCTTTCGGTGGAGACGGGAGTGGGGAATTATACTTACCACTCTCTTCTTCTATCTGTCTTCACTATCACCAATTAGCCAATCAGAAGCTAAGGCAGGACTGCAGCTCCTGATTGGCTGAGTGGACTCAGCTCAGCCAATCAGCTGAGGTGTCCCACCTTAGCTGCGGATTGGCTAATTGGTAATAGTGAAGACAGATAGAAGACCAGAGTGGTAAGTATAATTCCCCACTGGCAGAGCACAGTCTGGCCTCAAGGGTGTTAACATAACCCCCCTAGGGGCTAGGCTGTCACTGTCAGATTAACCAGGTTCTCTCCGCTCTGCCGAGAAGGGGGGGGGGGGGCACCTGGTTAAATACTTGATTATTGGAAAAGTTGGCAGTGCTATATATTTAAAATGGTTAAATTGTCAGATTAATAACCGGCATTCCAGAGTGTAACAAAAGATTTCGCTAGCATTGATTCTCCAGGGTACCTGCACCTGTAGTTAATGGGAACATCATCAAGTATAAAATTATCTTAACTATCCAAGGAAAAAAGAAAAATGCAAGCTTGTCCTTTCTATTTCCCCGGGGAGAGGAGAGCGGAGCGGGGGGCTCTGTTTATGATGTGTTTTTGAGCAGGAAATGTGATGTGACATTTAAAACCAGTGACATGTAGAGCTGTGTGGGAGGGAGTCTCCCCTGATAGTTCTTACTCATCTCCTTCTTCTTTCTCTCTGACACCTTCCTCGCTGTCTCTGACACCCACCATTCTTCTCTCCAGTCTCATTCACTCCTAATGTGTGTTTAAAACAATCAGGACGGTTCTCGTGTGGTTAATGAGGTTCCGGATAATCCCGCTTTGGAGCCCGCCCTGTATTAAGTCTTCACTTTCTCAATGAAAAATCAGCGAGGGTTATGTGATTATGGTGTTCAGTGTGTATGGGCTGAACATTTCAGCACTGTCATATCTTAATGCTACTGTAACACCACTGAGTGTATCTACTTCTTATCAGCTCTTTTTTAACAGATTATAACTGTATTAAAGGGGTAGTCCGGCAAAAAAAATGGTGTCAGAAAGTTATATAGATTTGTAATTTACTAGCATTTTAAAATCTCTCAGTCTTTCAGTCCTTATCAGCTGCTGTATGTCCTGCAGGAAGTGGTGTATTATTTCCAGTCTGACACAGTGCTCTCTGCTGCCACCTCTGTCCATATCAGGAACCGTCCAGAGCTGGAAAGGTTTTCTATGGGGATTTGCTGCTGCTCTGGACAGTTCCTGACATGGACAAAGGTGGCAGCAGAGAGCACTGTGTCAGATTGGAAAGAATACACCACTTCCTGTAGGACATACAGCAGCTGATAAGTAATGGAAGACTGGAGATTTTTAAAAAGAAGGAAATTAAAAATGTGTATAACTTTCTGACACCAGTTGGTTTGAAGAGAAAAACATTTTCGCCAAAGTTCCTCCTTAATACAATTAAAGACTGGGTTCACACATCGTATGACACCGGCCGTTCTGTGAACCGACAGAATGTCCAGTGTCAATGAAGATCGTCCCGGATGATCTTCATTTCTATTGATTGTGGATGCGGGCGCATTTCAATTCACCATTGCACACAGTAGAGAGTGCAGCCGGAGTGTGAACTGTCAGTTCTGTGCAGCCGCTATTCAATGAATAGCAGCCACACAAAAGTGACATGTCAGTTTTTCATGTGGCTGGTTGAAACCCCGGCCGTAGCGTATACCATGTGTATATGCTCCGGACAGGATTCCATTCAAAAAATGTTGTGTGAACATGGCCTTAATCCATAAAAAACATCAGAAAAAAGTACATTGACCTACTTTTACTGACCTCAATGAAAATTTTTATATATATATATATATATATATATATATATATATATATATATTCATGCTACTATTTGGAACACGGCAGCCCAAATTGAGAAATAATTACTGTAGCAATTCACAATACCATTTTTTTATATGTTAATAGATTTGAGTCTCTGATTTATCTGGTTCCTTGGGGGTTAAATAGCCTGATGTTATTTTTACGGCATGTATGCATAATTCTCGCTATATTTACAGGCACTGATGCTGAATATTTTACAGTGACAGCAGATGTCTTTAAGGTTAATGATTAAATTATGCAGAATCCCTACATATGCAGCTGGATAATTCCTCCCCCCCCCCCATGTAATCCTGCAAAAGGTACAAAAATTTGGCACCGTACACATTCGATTTACTGACATTTATAGGAACAGGATTCCCCCTGATCTGAGCTAAGGGGGGGGGGGGGAGGGGGTGAAAATTGGCAGCGCTGAAGTTTGGCAAGAAAGGAGAACTCACTGACAGCCGTCTGTCTTCCCTCCGCACTATGCAGTATGTCTGAGCGCAGTACAAACACCATCCTACAACAATATACACTCCGGCTTCAGGAGTAGTCCGCACCATTTCCAGGGGTGTGACAGCATGTTATTATTATAATGGTTAATTCTACTTCCTTCTGAAGGTGATTTCATGATCTGATCCGCACACATAATAATGTACACAGAAATCCCAGCTGTATAATCTCCTGCAATAATAAGATGGTCCAATGCTGAGGTGCAGACGGCTCAGACTCAGGGAAAAGGTCACAACTAAACGCACAGATGGGAGTTACAATTCTCCATGGTAATTTAATAAAGAACAACGGAGCACATGTATTCAACTCAAATATATATATATATATATATATATATATATATATATACTCTTATCCTAAAATTTTACATATTGATATATTCTAAAATGAATCCACTACTTGAAATAGGCACCTGTATATTTTTCGGCCTCTTGTATCTGTTAGTATGCCCTGGTAATTTCTTTGGTATTGTTATATACTACTTGCATACTACTATATCACTGCACTCCTGGTCTCCAGGCACATACATTATGTGCCCATCCTGTCTGAACATATCTAGAGATGAGCACTCTTTAATATAACGTTTGTGTTCATCCAAACCGAACGCTAAAAGAATCGCACTAAAACAGCTAAACAATTGCATCGATACTTACCTGTCCGCGCTCCCCCAGTGTCCTTCTTCTCCAGTCCCCGCAGCTGCTGAAATTTTATTCAACCAATCACTAACTGAGACAGGAGAGCCCTGGGGCCAATGGCTGAATGGACTGTCACTCTAGCTGTCCCATCTTAGTCAGTCATTGGCTGATCGGACTGAACGCTGCTGGAGACATGGGAGGCCCAGAGGAGGACACTGGGGAAGTGTGAAAAAACGTTTTTTTTTTTGTTTTTTTTTAAGGGGGGGGGGGGGCTTGGTCTAGATGTGCGGCCACCATCTTTCCAAAAGTGTTCCAAACTTTTGAAAAAGTTCAATTCTGAACAAATCTCGGTTTGGTTCGCTTATCTGTGAACATATCCTTAGAGAGGGAGGAAATGTCAGACAAAGGGCCCTATTCCACGGGACGATTATCGTTCTTGTGGTCGTCTTGTCATCGCTATTGTGTTCGTCGCTACTGCGGCCGACCAAACAACCTCTTATTCCATGCGCACAATTCCATCTTATTCCATCTTATTCCATGCGCACAATTTGCTAACGAGCGACAATAAAAATAGGTCCTGGTCTCATTAAGCAATCAATGATTTCTCGTTCCTCGTTTAATCGTTAACTGCTATTCAAGCGAACGATTATCCCTTCATTCTGAACAATTTAACGATTATCTGAACGATAATCGTCCCGTGGAATAGGGCCCTAAGGCTGGAATATGTAGGGAGGCAGCTGAGCTAGAATCATACAATTACACTGCTAGAATACTAGTGGTGGGTCAGCATTATATGTCCAAAAAAAGCCTGGTTTCTTGAGACACATTTATAAAGACCTTTAACTTTTCCGGACCTGATCTGGGCTACTGGTCCACTGCTGTGCTGGTCGTCTGGTGTCTCCCCTCACTACTGGCGAATCCCCTTATTCAACATCAGTGCAAACCCTAATCTCCCCCTTACTACCCATTGTTGGTAACACCTTGTTACTGCCGGGCATTCATGTTAAGGGATCTCGCTTGTAGGAAGTGAATCAGGAGAGACTTAAGGGGGCCAGTCATTGGCTGAGCGGCCTGTCAGCTGAGACAGGCCGCTCTGAAGCTGCAGCGTGCGGGATCGGGGAGAAGAAGACCGCAAGAGCAGCCCTGCAGCCTGGATAGGTAATGTATAAAGTACAAGCAAGGGCTGCAAGGACATCGGTAATAATGTCCATGCAGCCCTTGTTAAACGATAATCAGGCCGTGGAATGCTGCGTTTACACAAAACGATAATTGGCCCGATTGCACGATTAACAATGTCGGAGTAACGATTTTTTTGTCATAACGGTTAGCATTTAGATGGTACGATATATTGTACGGAAATTCTTTTAGCGATCGTTTTGCGATCGTTTTGTGATCGCTTAAGCCTATGACATGCAATAGAAAAATATTATATTATCCCAGACAACCCATTAAATATTATCTTAGCATCCATTAACACCGCTCCCCCCCCCCCCCCCCCCCCCCGCTTCATCAAAGGGGGAGAATGGATGACAGCACCGGACCGATGCAGGGAGATGGTCACATTATATCGGTCACATTATGTCTGCCACATTATATCTGCCGCATTATATCTGCCACATTATATCTGCACATTATATCTGCCGCATTATATCTCCCGCATTATATCTGCCACATTATATCTGCACATTATATCTGCTGCATTATATCTGCACATTATATCTGCACATTATATCTGCCGCATTATATCTGCACATTATATCTACACATTATATCTGCCGCATTATATCTGCCGCATTATATCTGCACATTATATCTGCACATTATATCTGCCGCATTATATCTGCACATTATATCTGCACATTATATCTGCCGCATTATATCTCCCGCATTATATCTGCCACATTATATCTGCACATTATATCTGCCGCATTATATCTGCACATTATATCTGCACATTATATCTGCCGCATTATATCTGCCGCATTATATCGGTCACATTATATCTGCCGCATTATATCTGCACATTATATCTGCCGCATTATATCTGCCGCATTATATCTGCTCGCGTCATTATAAATTACACACAGTTAAAAAACATAGTACAAATAATCTGCAGCAAACGCAATCAATGGTACAAAGATGACATACATCATAGAGAGAGTACAGTGCATGTATAAGTATGTGTAATACTAATGCACAATGGATGTCAGGGAAGCTGAAAAACACCCAAGCAGCAATGTACAAGAAGGCGACTGCATACTATATCATTAGTGTAAAACACATAAACACACAATAATCCCCAAAGTTTGAGCAGAAATGTGTCAGGCTTTCTTAACGTTTTCTTTGTCATATCTGCTGTTAAAGTAACAACCCATGGAGTCAGTAGATAATAATCACACATTTCTTCTCCCTGGGCGCCTTAAAGGGGTATTCCACTCAGGTAAAGTACACGTTAAATCACCCCCCTCCTGGAGACTAATAATTAGTTCTCTATAGTTATTATCTTTTCAGTCTCCTTCCCCTAGTTCTGAGCTGCTGCTTTCTGCTGAAGACACAAAAACTGTGTGTGAGCCTTTCTCTCTGTCTCCCCCTCCCTTCTGAGACGGGAGTAATGCAGGGAGGATTAATCACAGCGAGGTCACCAACAACTTGACTTTAGATTAACCCTCTCAGCATCAGTGCGGAGGCAGTCGTCCAGCGACACAGTTTACATCTGCTTACATCACCCAGCTGGGCATGAGGTGAGGGAGATGGAGAGAGCAGCTCACACACAGTTTTCAGAAAGCAGCAGCTCAGAAGGAAGGAGACTGAATATATAATAACAAGTATGGAAAGAATTGTTAGTCTCCAGGAGAGGGGGGGGGGTGATTTAACATGTATTTTAACTGAACAGAATACCCCTTAAATCTCTACTTTGAGCATCTACTTGATGTATTAACATTTGGACAATAACCTCTATACAATATGGTTCTTTATATGTTTATTTACCTAGGGGGCAGTGATGTACAATGGTGCCTTGGATTACGAGCATAATTGGTTCAGGGACCATGCTTGTAATCCAAATCCACTCTTAGACCAAAGCAAATTTTTCCATAAGAAATGATAGAAATGCAGACAATTGGTTCCACACCCCAAAAATAATAATTTATTATTCTGAATAACATGTAAAACTGATAAAACAAACATTCAGAAACATCAGAATATGTGATATTATAAGTTACTGTACAGTAATGGAGAGGATGGGAAACACAAGGGCGGACAGAGACTGCAGGGAGCAGGAAGGAATGAGCAGGACAGATGTGGGCACATACATGCAACGCTCTGTCCGGGGAGAGAGGGGTTACAGCTATGGAGAGATTACCTCCACAGTCCTGTACCCTGATGCAAGCCCCAGCCTGAAGTGGATCTGCTATGATTTGGAAGGTGAGGGAGACTTCCTGGGTCAGAGTACAGGGCTGTAGACCCCGCTATGCAGACCATGCCCCTCCTCCACTCGTGCTCCCACCCAGTGCAGGGAGCTCTTACACCAAAGCAATGCTCTTACACCAAGTCACAATTTTGAAAAACTGTGAGCTCTTAAACCAAGGTACCACTGTATATACCTTCCTGTGCACTGCTGGTTAGTTGTTTCTCCAGCTTTTTACATGGATTGGCCACATGTTTACATCTCAACAGTGATTTCTATACTATAATTTCTATATATAACTATACTATACTATAATTTCTATATATTAGTATATTATTATTTCTATATATTACTATACCATGCTATTATTTCTATATATTACTATTCTATTATTTCTATTTATTACTATTCTAATATTTCTATATATTACTATGCTATTATTTCTATATATTATAATTTATATTGCGTCCTTTTCTTCACGTCATTCACAGCAGAGCCTTCTTTTTTACTTTTGTCTTTAACTGCATGTGTGGAAAATACATCTCTTCACCGTTCAATTTTAGATTTCGTAACTGATGATGCTTAGAGATGAGCACGGCTGGTACATGCGAAGGTAAGATCGCTCAGCATTTTATTACCGGTGGATAAAGAAGTGGGATGCAGCCCTAGGGAGTTAAAGAAAACATGGATACAGCCTATGGCCAATAGCTGTATCCACCAGGACTCCCTAGGGCGGCATCCCACTTCTTCAGGCACTGGTAATCAAATGCCGAGCGATCCGTCTCGCAGTTTCGCTCATCTCTAATGATGACATTGATCACTGATGATTTGATGTATTTGTTTTTTCCCTCCTACCAGAAAGAGTAGAACACTAAGGACTAAACCTAGATTGACATCTTCACTATACAATACAGCCTCCTAAATCCTGTTCACCCATTCTGAGGACCATATAAAAAAGTAACGCATGCTCTGCAAGGTCTTGTCTACTTTGGGCACTAAAGCTGTAATGAAGGATCCCCAGCAATTAGCTGGGGATCCTTTTCTACCCCAGTAGTAATGTAGGTATTAGGGTCCTATTACATGGCCCGATGGGGGCCCGATAATAACGGTAAGCGAGCGCCGATCTGCTAGATCAAGGCTTGTTTACTTGGCCTATTACACGGCCCGATAATTGTTTAACAAGGGCTGCATGGACATTGTTACCGATGTCCTTGCAGCCCTTGCTTAAACTGCATACATTACCTATCCATGGTCCAGGGCTCCTCTTGCGTTCCTCTTCTCCCTGGGTCCAGCAGCTTCAGAGCGGCCTGTCCTAGCTGACCGGGAACGCCGCGGCCAGTGATTGGCTGAGCGGTCTGTCAGCTAAGACAGGCCACTCTCAAGCTGGAGCGCGCCGGATCAGGAGGAGCCCTGGACCATGGATAGGTAATGTATGCACTTTGCAAAGCATCAGCCACCAGTTGCGCACTGCTATTGCACGTAGCGATGCGCGGTCAGCGCCCAACAATTATAGGTCCAAACCTATATCAACAATCAGCCGATGATCGTTGTCAGAGGCTGATCATTGTGTTTATTACACGGAAGGATAATCGGCCAGATAAGGTCGATTCGGCCAATTATTGTTCCGTGTAATAGTACCCTTACACAGTGCCCATACAAATCAATGGGCTACATGTGGCAGGCCTCCAGAGATAACTTCTGTGTGACCAATCTCCACCTTCTGCTAAACAGATGTTCCCTTCTATGACTAATGGCCACACACTTTCCATAGCTGTTGTCCGACAGTTAACTTTCCTTTCCTCCTTATAAACAAGAATGTTCTGCACAGCCAAGTGTTCTCTATAGGGAGCGTTAAGCTGCAGCCAGACTGCTTCGGCTGCTGCTTATCTTTCTGAGAACAAAGGGCTCAGACAGTAGTTTTCCATCAAGCCCAACCCCTATCTTCACTGACATTGTCTGTTAGTAGACTGTAGTAAGGGTCCCATATACCTTATACTGACTGCTGACAAAAGTATAAGGTGTATGAGGACGTTTAGAATTCCCTACTAGAGTATATGAAAATGAGTTGAATAAAAGGATAACCCATTTAAAGGGTTTGTCTTTTTCTTATGGTGCTACAATGAATGTGATATATGTGGTTGGTATGTAAGCATCTTTTATTGAAATCATCAGAATTCTATGCAGAGTTATTATTATTTCTTTTTTTAGAAAGCCGGTGGTTCCAGAGCGCTGTACATATGATGCAAGGGCTGACAGTCCACCAGGTGAGGGGAGGGAGACGGTGGGCGAGGGGGAGCAGCTGGTCACAGCGGGGTGCAGTGGCGGCAGGATTATTGTGGGTTGTAGCCTATTCTGGGTTATCAAGTCACTTCTGAAGGTCTTAATGGTTGGTGAGAGCCGGATGTGTCCATGAAATGTTCTTGTGTACCCGATGGGGAGAGGAGGTGTCAGCTGCAGCCAGACTTCACTGAAGCTGAATTATCCCTCCAAGAACAAAAGGGTCAGGTGGCAAAAATCCTGCCTTCTCTCCATTGGCATCATCCACTCCACCAGCTTCAGTATAAGATGAAACCCTTCATGTCGATTCTTCTCTAAATCAATATCATCTGTCAGTAGAGAATAAGGAGGCTCCATAAAACTTATACTGTCAGCCAAATCTGCTGGTGGCGGTGGTTTAAAAAAACATGGCCACTTTCTTCCAGAAACAGCACAACCCTTGTCCTCACTTTGCATGTTGCTTTGCAACTCAGTTCCATTGAAGTGAATGGAGCAGCATTTTCTAGTCCTAGATAACCCCTTTAATATAAGGGTTATGGGCACTATATGTACACATTGTGATCTGATCATTTTCTCCGCAATATGGGCTAGCGTCAGACGCGGACTGACCATGCAGGGTGCTGCCAAAGGGCCCGGAGCAAAGCAAGGACCACTGTACTCCACCTAGAATTGCTACCCTATACTTTTGTGGATAACTGGGACATATTGTGGATAAGGGAACATATTTCTACCTGTAAGGGGCCCAGGCAATTCTAAACCTGGTCATACATTTTAGATCTCTTGCAATACCTCCCCATACACACACGGCTTGGCCAATCATCCAGGCAGTCGGAATGGGGAAATGGGAGGAAACAGTTGGTTTATCTCCCTGAGAATAAAAGGACACATTACACTTACCCGCCGTCCTTTTTTTGAACCACCACCTGGTTCCCACACATGGCGCCAGTTTATTCCTGAGCACCGGTTGGGCATGAAGCCCTGGGGGTGGGGCTGACAGCCCCCCAGTGTGACGATCTCCCCTCCCCTCCCCTATGTGACGTGGCTCCATTGATTCTAATAGAGCCTTCTCACGGAGGGGAGGGGGTTTCGTCAAACTGGGGGGCTCTCACCCCCATCCCATCAGGGCTTCATGCCCAACCGATGCTCAGGAATAAACTGGCGCCATGTGCGGGAACCAGGTGGTGGTTCAAAAAAAGGACCATCCGCATGCCGGCGCCAGTCTATTCATGTAAAAAAAAAAAAAAAGCAATGTACCTAGCGGTACATTCGCTTTAAGTCCTTTTGTGGCTTAAAGGCTAATACAGTGGCACCTTGGTTTAAGAGTAACTTGGATTGAGAGCGTTTTGCTAGAAGAGCTCACAGTTTTTCAAAATTGTGACTTGGTGTAACAGCATTGCTCTGGTTTAAGAGCTCCTTGTACTGGGTGGGAGGGCGGGTGGAGGAGGGACATGGTCTGTATAGCAGGGTCTACAGCCCTGTACTCTGACCCAGGAAGTCTCCCTCACCTTCCAAATCATAGCAGATCCACTTCAGGCTGGGGCTCACATCAGGGGACAGGACTGTAGAGATAATCTCTTCATAGCTGTAAACCCTCTATGTGCCCACATATGTCCTGCTCATTCCTTCATGCTCCCTCCAGTCTCTGTCAGATATAATGTGCCTGCACTTACACTCAGCTATACACACTGCTGCTATTATGTGCCTGCACTTACACTTAGCTATACACACTTCTGCTATAATGTGCCTCCACTCACACTCAGCTATACACACTACTGCTATAATTTGCCTGCACTTACACTCAGCTGCACACACTGCTTCTATAATGTGCCTGCACTTACACTCAGCCATTCACACTGCTGTATATAAAGTTTCTGTCACTGTCCTCCTGCACAGCTTTGTGATTCTCCTTTCCTGATTGGTCCATGCTGAACACACCCCTCTTCCCCATTGCTGTCATGTGACGACACAGACCTCTGACAGCAGCCCTGCTTCTCTACTCTAGCCTGTTATACTACGCTACTACATTATGGGGATCCTGTATCTACAAACTGCTGCTGTTTCTTTAGGTTTATGCCCTTACTATACATTATACTCCACATGCTGATTGCTATACTTGTACAGTAACCAATTGTCGGCATTTTATTAATTTCTTATGGGAAAATTTGCTTTGGTTTAAGAGTGATTTGGATTACAAGCGCGGTCCCAGAGCGAATTATGCTCGTAATCCAGTAAGGCCAGTGCTGAATGGGTTAGTAAGATGTTTGCGAGGCTTTTCCTCTGGGATGTATTGTGACATAGACGATCCCCCTCCCTCGCTCCCCCTCTCCTATTACCTTCACTGCCCCCTCACTCTCTGCCTGTGCTATAGGAAGCCCACCCGCTCTTCACCTGCCTCATCACTGCCCTCTCTCCTCATCCTCCTCCTCTCTACCTTGGTTATTCACATTGACCACCCCTCCCTGCCCTTCTCCCTCTTCATCTGTGGGTTTTCCTTAGTGAGGGATCCCAGAACTGTCACACAGAGCTGGGAATCTGCAGAAAGCATCAGAAAGGTAGGGGGACGGAGCATCGCTGCATCTGTACAAGTGTGTGTGTCGGTGTGTGTGCCGCTGTGACATTGTGCATGGAGGTCTTTGTATACACTGTGTATATTCCTTTATATATCAACGTATACTTTTCATTTACTTACACCTAGTAGAGCCTTTTATAGCTTTTATAATGTGCATACGGTATATTTTATAGTAGCATACTACTATTTACATGTGCACATACGGTATATTATATAGTAACAGACTACTAGTTACATGTGCACATACAGTATATTATATAGTAACATACTACTATTTACATGTGCACATACAGTATATTATATAGTAACATACTACTATTTACATGTGCACATACAGTATATTATATAGTAACATACTACTATTTACATGTGCACATACGGTATATTATATAGTAACATACTACTATTTACATGTGCACATACGGTATATTATATAGTAACATACTACTATTTACATGTGCACATACGGTATATTATATAATAACATACTACTATTTACATGTGCACATACGGTATATTATATAGTAACATACTATTTACACGTGTACATATGGTATATTATATAGTAACATACTATTTACATGTGTACATACGGTATATTATATAGTAACAGACTATTTACATGTGCACATACGGTATATTATATAGTAACATACTACTATTTACACGTGCACATACGGTATATTATATAGTAACATACTACTATTTACACGTGCACATACGGTATATTATATAGTAACATACTATTTACACGTGTACATACGGTATATTATATAGTAACATACTACTATTTACATGTGCACATACGGTATATTATATAGTAACATACTATTTACACGTGTACATATGGTATATTATATAGTAACATACTATTTACATGTGTACATACGGTATATTATATAGTAACAGACTATTTACATGTGCACATACGGTATATTATATAGTAACAGACTATTTACACGTGCACATACGGTATATTATATAGTAACATACTACTATTTACACGTGCACATACGGTATATTATATAGTAACATACTACTATTTACATGTGCACATACGGTATATTATATAGTAACATACTACTATTTACATGTGCACATACGGTATATTATAGAGTAACATACTACTATTTACATGTGCACATACGGTATATTATAAAGTAACATACTACTATTTACACTCTTTCAGTGAAGATTTTTGTCCTGCACCTTGGAATGGTCCCTATTGTTTTCATCCCAAAATATGAGACCGACCCCTGCAGATCCCACCCTGATCCTGATGTGTGGGATTTTTATAGACAATTTTTTCTAGTCATTCCAGTGTTTGTTGGAGGGACTTATGAGATGTTTTCATGTTTTCTTAGGTTCCCACCTTATTCAGCTTGTCCCTCTCAGCCCCTCCTTGAAAAACAGGGGGGACCCTCAGTGTGTAAGAGCGGATCAGGCGGAAGAGAGCACGGCACAAGATATTCTGCAGCCACAGGGGGACAAAGAGAGAAGGGGGACAGACACAGACCTGGCGGAAACCTGTGAGTATCATATAGAAGATATCATTGCATTGTGAGATCAACAAGAAAAGGGAAAGGAATAGGGAAGAAGAGGGGAGCAGCCGGGGGGGTGACATGGTGAGTTCATAGGGTATTGTTGTATCTTCTGGCAGTGAAAGAGTGGAGCAGCAGATCAGAGAGCAGAATGCGCAGACCATCCTGCCATCTCATAATTACAAGGGGGAAGCACAAATGGAGGGAGAAAGAGACGGAGGTAACTGAGCCTAAAAGATGGGCAAGGTGCTTAGCAGGGGGAGGAAGAGGAGGGTGAGTGGTGAAATTGGCTACATTTATTCTGCCCGGGGGGTAAAGCTGCTGAAAAGAGGTGTTGTGTATGTACAATATATATATATATATATATATATATATATATCACAAAAAGCTTTGCAAGCAAAATGGTTTGTGTTTCGCCGGTCAGAACAAAATAATAAAACTAAACCACAATGGACTAAGCTATAATTACTTGGTGGGAAGCAATAGCACAGACAATAGACTCTACAGCCAGGAAAACTAATAGCGGAGGCCTTGGTAAGGGTTAAGGACAAGCCCAGAGTGGCAGGAAGGCCAATGTATTCATGGTCAGAGAGGGAGGGGAGAGGGAAGACATAGGGTATGAAAGAGACGGACAGGGGCCGGGGAGGACAGCATTACACTGTACACTATGGATACCATATTATGTCTCCATGATATATAGCAGATATAGGCAGCTTTCATGCCCCCTGGGTGTTCTTCTGTATTACTATTCCATTCTTTGTAGCTCCAGATTGGGAAGTCTTTGTTTATGTGACCGATGTCCAAGAGCTTCCAAACTATCCGAGTATTTACACGAGGAGGGATAAATGTACAGATGGTGTCAGTCAGTGCTGAAGTCACCTGCACCTGTCACAGATCCTGGCTGCCAGCGTGCCCCCTGTACTCAGGCAGGGGTTAGTGCTGCCATATAGTTCTACCTGGAGGGTCTCTTGCATGGGAAAATTGTCCTGTAAAATGTAACATCAAGGAAAGTTTGCCGCCATTGTGGCTCGTGAAAGCGTGTTGGGCCATTACAAATTCTTTTCTTGTTGTTCCTCCGGTAATATAGTGTGGTGGTCACAAGAGAAATGACAGGCCATCTTAAAGAAGCATTCCGGAATCTTTTATTTGCCCCTCCACTACGATGATCGGTGTCCCGCGGCGCGGCTTCCTTCCAGTGCTGTGTCGCCGTCCAAATCCCACGCGCGTTCACGTCACCACTCTTCTGTCTCCATGTTGATTGAAAGCCAGAAGTTACGCTCTCCAATGCATTCTATATGGGAGAGCGTGACTTCCGGCCTTCAATTGACATGGAGACAGAAGACGGGTCAGAAGGGCGGTGACGTGAACGTGAGCAGGATTTGAATGGCGCTGCAGCACTTGAACTAAGCTGCGCTGCAGGACACCGATTATCGCTGGTGAGTATTCCGCCAATGCACAGTGGGGGGAAATAAAAGAAAATTCCGGAATGCTTCTTTAAATGGGGAACCTTCGGCCCTCCAGTTGTTGCAAAACCACAATTCATATTTGCCTGGTCATATCTTGATTCCTGAGATATGACCATTTATGTAAATATGCTAATTAGCTAGTCTGGTGCACTGGAGGGGCGGGGCCAGCGCTACCCTGTGCACCGCTTCCCCTCCCATTGATGATAGTCCTCATTATTATTCATCTCAACCCGTCATCAATGGGAGGGGAGATCAGTTCACAGGGGGGCACTCACCCTGGCTCCAGTGCACCAGACTAGCTCATAAGTATAGTTCCAAAAAACATTGATATCTCCCTATTTTTCTCCCTATGACGGGACAATTGTCATCTGTCTCATAAGGGTTTTTACCTTCCTCTGGATTAGGGTTTAAAAACATATAGCTATGTTCCCTCTATGTCTTTGGCTAATTTATGGCCGACTTTTTTGGACCGCCGCCATTTTCCTGCCAGATAACGTCCGTTATTTCATAACGACAGGCATTATTTGTGAGATCACGGCTTTTATTCTGAAATACCGGACGTTATTTGCAGTGAAAACGACCGTGTGAACAGGGACATGGTGTATCCAATTAACAAGTGTCATTTAAAGTGTACTTAGAGGGTAAGTTCATACACGGTAAAATAAAAGTTTTAAAAATTAAGAAAGAAAAGAAAAAGAAATGGCTATATATCTCAAAAGCAGGTGGTAAATAATGAGCATGTTCAGTACTTGGACGGTCACAATCAATTACAGATGTAATTCTATATGGGCGCATACACTGCCAGTCAATTTCCCATTGATGGAGCGCATTATTAGGCTGTGTTCAATATGACGCTATGCCGTAGGTAGCGCTAAACAACGGCCGTTGTTTATACAGCGTGTGAACAGAGCCTAATGCTGGGTTCACACTACGTATATTTCAGTCAGTATTGTGGTCCTCATATTGCAACCAAAACCAGGAGTGGATTGAAAACACAGAAAGGATCTGTTCACACAATGTTGAAATTGAGTGGATGGCCACAATTTAATAGTAAATAACGGCCATTATTTCAATATAACAGCCGTTGTTTTAAAATAACAGCAAATATTTGCCATTAAATGGCGGCCATCCACTCAATTTCAACATTGTGTGAACAGATCCTTTCTGTGTTTTCAATCCACTCCTGGTTTTGGCTGCAATATGAGGACCACAATACTGACTGAAATATACGTAGTGTGAACCCAGTTATACTGAAAATACGGCTGCATTTTTACCTCAAAATTACTGTTGTATTTTACCTTTATTTTATGGCATAGCCATGAAGTTATAGAAAAATGATTATAGTGCAGCACTGTGCACAACAATCATTTTTCAAAATGATATTACTAAATGCATTCTGGATTTTCTGATATTCCAGATTGAGAAATTGACAATAAACTTGACAAAAATATGTTTGCAGGTTTATAGGGAAGTGACATTCCGTGCTATTAGCCGTTTAATCCTCATGCTAATGAGGCATTTTGGTGCACTGGGGACTATTACCCCCAGTGCACCAATCTGCCCCGACCACCCCACCGAGGCAGTAGTCCCGCCCCCAGTGCACCAATATAGCCTCATTAGCATAAGGATTCAACTGCTAATAGCACAGAAGCGATGCAGATGATGGAGGTAAGATAATCACCGTCATCCTTACCGCCCCCTGCGCTATAGGGACTGATGTATAGAGTAAGAGCAAACTGTGATGAGAACAAGTCCATTATGAAACAATAAAATCCGATTATGGACTGCTTTACCCGGCCATAACATGGGAACATTAGTGCCGTTACATTACTGCCAGAAACAAACCAATATAAAGACACAATGCCATGGGATTATATATACACCTTGCTGCAAGTCAGTCTCTAGTCGATTGTGTATGTATTTATAGTAAGGTTCAAAGCCAGGAATATTGAATTTATATTCCCCTTGAAGCAAGTTTTCAGTGCGGCAGGAAATCTATATAGCTATATACTGCAGATGAATGAAAATGATATATTATGTTACAGAAGAAGTATTTACAGATTATCCGAAGAAACATCCCCCCGCCTCCCAGTAAGATTGGATTACCGCTGTGCATACGGCTAGGAGCTGGCACAAATGTTATCACTTTCCTACAGGAGACATAGCAGGAATATTCCACTACAAGAAAGATGAGGGATGGGGATTTATCAGATTAAGGGTCCTTTTAGACACAAAGATTTCTCGCCTGGGGGGCCGCAAATGAGTGGTGATCAGTGAGATCGGTGATCACTGATCAGCGAGATCGTGGCTGGTTTGCGGTGCTTTTACACAGCATAAGAAGTTGGACAGATGGGCTGCAATGTTCCTTGTATCGCTCATGCAGCCCTGGAAACTGATAGCACAGGTATTAATATAGGATATACTGTACATATAGGATATGTATATATTGGGGTCTGGGATTTGTATATATCTGTGCTGTCAGTTTCTAGATCAAAAGCAGCAGTGTATACTTACCATCCACGCTGCTTGTGATCCGGTATTCTGCTCTCCGATCCTTGCTCCGGCTGTATCTTCAGATCCTGCCTTCTCCAGCTGTCAAACGTTCCGAAGGAGGCGGGGCTTGAAGTTACAGCCGCGGCCGAGGATGAGAGAGCGGGATGCAGGATCACAAGCAACGTGGCTGGTAAGTATAAACTGCTGGCTGGGATCTGGAAACTGTCAGCACAGATATATCCTGTACATATCCTTTATTTACAGTATATCCCATAAAAAGATCTGTTCTGTCAGTTTCCCTTTATCTTTCGTGGCTACACAACCCCTTTTTTTTCCAATAATGATAAATTTTAAAGCAGGCTCAAAAGATATGATCAGCCGATAATCGCGTGCTTGTCCATTCTTCAGATGATCGTTGCCCCTTTTACAAAGACAGATTATCGGCTGCAGTAAATCTGGCATGGGGGTGAGGATTACGCTGGTCTTGGGTATGACGGTCTTGGGTATGCTGGTGTTGGGTATCCCAGTCTTGTTTATGCAGTCTTGGGTTTGCCGATCTTGTGTATGGTGGTCTTTATGCAGTCTTGGGTATATGGTCTTGGGTATGCCAGTCTTGGGCATGGTGGTCTTCTTTATGCGGTCTTGGGTATATGGTCTTGGGTATGCCAGTCTTCGGTATGGTAGTCTTCTTTATGCGGTCTTGGGTATATGGTCTTGGGTATGCCAGTCTTCGGTATGGTGGTCTTCTTTATGCGGTCTTGGGTATATGGTCTTGGGTATGCCAGTCTTCGATATGGTGGTCTTCTTTATGCGGTCTTGGATATGTGGTCTTGGGTATGTCGGTCTTGATAACCCCCCCCCCCTCCCCCCCGAGGTGTTTATCAATAACTAAGCTATAAAGAAACCAATCATGATATAATCATGACAGTTAAAAAACAGTCACAATCCACAATCACACAATTTTTTGTCCACTTGACAGACTTTTTTTGAATGGCCGTAATTTTGTACCCAAATAATGTCCGTTATTTGTGGAATAATAGATATTATTTGTGCACAAAAAAAAAAACAGCCTTCCAAAAAATGTCTGTCAAACGGCCAAGAAAGACGTTGTGTGGTTGTGTCCCGAGTGTCATCGAGAACTATATATACTAAAGGTCACCTGGAATCTAATAATATAGTCATTGCTTATATGGAGAGGGCACTGTGTATAGACATGAGGATTTAATTACTTGTTTATTACATAATAAATCCTGCTAATGGACCCGGACCCCCCAGCGTGCCACCGGCCCTCTCACTGGCCATGATACAATGAGCTGGGTACTTTACTTTACCAGTCACTGAGGCCGTATATTACTGGGGTATGACCGTTTTTAGGGACTGCTGGGTTAAATTGACAAGTGTCATGTATTACTAGGCATGATGGGAAGCCTAATTGTCATTTTAGTAAATCTGATTCATTTACCTATAACCCATTTGTTGCTAATCTTTCATTTATTTCATGGAAATAATTTATTGGGTTTTCCCATTAAACATTCTATACTATTTAAATTTTACAGCATTTGGCAGAGCTGAACAGTCAGTATATAACAAACAAAGGTACAGTATATATATGTACCAGTACCAAGGGACTTATACAACTTACATTGTTCTGTTCATCTGTTCTCCTTATATGTAGGAGAATGGGCTTCTTCTGACCTCCAGCTGCTGAGTGACAGCTGTGTGCTTATACACAGTATATATACGTAGTATAGATAGACAACTGCCAATTAGCGACCGGTGGACAGAGTGAGTGGGTGCTCATAAATATGGAGGACTTCTGAGCACACACACAATGAATTCTCTGACATTCCTGGGTTTTCCACTATATTCTGACCATTCCTCTGAGAGGGATTGGAAATAGCAGAGATAGCGGTTGTTTGAACCCTGATCTATTTTGTATATAAGGTGTGTGTGGATGAGCGCGATCTTAACCGTCCAAGAGTTAGTTTGTTCTCAACGTTTTGACACGTCCTTCAGATTAAGCCCTTTTTTTGTTCTGTCTTTCTCTTTCTTTGTCATTTTCAAGTCAGGACTTTTGAGCCATTTAAAGGCAGATTTAGGGTCTTATTACACAGAGGCATCATTTGCCAAATCAGGCCAATTCGGCAGATTATTGTTCCATGCAATAAAGACAATGATCACGTCTTTTGGCCCTGCCTAAAACTCGACTGATAACTGCGCGTCCCTACATGTAAGGGCCCTAATACACGGGACAATTATTGTGCAAATTATCGTTATAGTGTTCTGATTTAAATGATCGATTTGTGTAAATGCAGATAACGATCAAACGACCAGCGAGAAATCGTTCATCATTCGTTTGGTGCTGACACCAAAATCATTGCAAATCATTTGCTGTAATTCCACATTTGTTCGCTAATGTAAGGGTCCAATCACAGATTTCATGTTGCAGATATGTAGTTGCAAACAGCAATGTAACTAAATGATGGACCACACGCTCCCCAGTGCTTCTGCCCGCTCCCTGGTATCTTCCTGGCTTCTGCCTGCTCCCCGGTATCTTCCTGGCTTCTGCCCGCTTCCCGGTATCTTCCTGGCTTCTGCCCGCTCCCCGGTATCTTCCTGGCTTCTGCCCGCTCCCCGGTATCTTCCTGGCTTCTGCCCGCTCCCCGGTATCTTCCTGGCTTCTGCCTGCTCCCTGGTATATTCCTGGCTTCTGCCCGCTCCCTGGTATCTTCCTGGCTTCTGCCCGCTCCCCGGTATCTTCCTGGCTTCTGCCCGCCACCCGGTATTTTCCTGACTTCTGCCCGCTCCCCGGTATCTTCCTGGCTTCTGCCCGCTCTCCGATATCTTCCTGGCTTTTACCTGCACCCCGGTATCTTCCTGGCTTCTGCCCACTCCCCGGTATCTTCCTGGCTTCTGCCCACTCCCCGGTAATTTCCTGGCTTCTGCCCGCTCCCCGGTAATTTCCTGGCTTCTGCCCACTCCTCCTGCCCGCTCCCCGGTATCTTCCTGGCTTCTGCCCGCTCCCCGGTATCTTCCTGGCTTCTGCCCGCTCCCCGGTATCTTCCTGGCTTCTGCCCGCTCCCCGGTAATTTCCTGGCTTCTGCCTGCTCCCTGGTATCTTTCTGGCTTCTGCCCGCTCCCCGGTATCTTCCTGGCTTCTGCCCGCGCCCTGGTATCTCCCTGGCTTCTGCCTGCTCCCCGGTATCTTCCTGGCTTCTGCCCGCTCCCCGGTATCTTCCTGGCTTCTGCCCGCTCCGCAGTATTTTCCTGGTTTCTGTCCACCCCTCGGTATCTTCCTGGCTTCTGCCCGCTCCCCGGTATCTTCCTGGCTTCTGCCCGCTCCCCGGTATCTTCCTGGCTTCTGCCCGCTCCCCGGTATCTTCCTGGCTTCTGCCCGCTCCCCGGTATCTTCCTGGCTTCTGCCCGCTCCCCGGTATCTTCCTGGCTTCTGCCAGCTCCCCGGTATCTTCCTGGCTTCTGCCCGCTCCCCAGTATCTTCCTGGCTTCTGCCCGCTCCCCGGTATCTTCCTGGCTTCTGCTCGCTCCCCGGTATCTTCCTGGCTTCTGCCTGCTCCCCGGTATCTTCCTGGCTTCTGCCCGCTCCCCGGTATCTTCCTGGCTTCTGCCCGCTCCCCGGTATCTTCCTGGCTTCTGCCCGCTCCCCGGTATCTTCCTGGCTTCTGCCCGCTCCCCGGTATCTTCCTGGCTTCTGCCCGCTCCCCGGTATCTTCCTGGCTTCTGCTCGCTCCCCACAGCCTTTATTAGAACTGCGCAGCCCGTCTCTGAAGTGACAGGCCACTTAGCCAATCACTGACAGAGATAGGACAGCACCACGGCCAGTGATACGCTGAGTGGTCTGTCACTTTAGAGACCAACTCTGCAATTCTTGAGGTGGCTGCGGGCAGAAGACAGGAAGACACCGGGGAGTGGGCAGTTCCTTTTTACTTTATCTTTTGGTCCCGTCACTCCGTTAGCTCGGCAGGTTCTGCTAGAATAACAAGGCTGCATAGAATATTTATTTATTTACTGCAAGGATATTACCCTGCTCATTCATTTAACCTGGGATTGATTCAGCAAAAATGTTATCTCTCGATGTACCAGGCCAGAGTATCCCCCCAGCCCAGACTATACCCAGGGTTAAAGGGGGACTATCATCAGGTTTGTCGGATCTAACCTGCTGATAGCCCCCTATTGCGCATTGTGCAAGGGGTCCGGAAATGCTCCTAATGGTGCTCCAGACTGAGGATTACACTGCTAACAGCACAGGAACGGTAGGTTAGAGACATACCGTCCTCCTCGAAGTCCCGTGTACAATAGGGGGCTATCAGCAGGTCCTTAATGTGGCCGCAGCTAGATTATACCCTGGGTCTATTTTGGCCTAGGCCAATTCATACCCCCTCAGGCCATATTATACCCCCAATAAATCAGTAGTATTGGGAGATATACCCAAGAATTACTTAATTTTTCAAAATGTTTTTGGGGATTCAGTTTTGTCTGCATGAGAAGCTACTGACGTAAATCTTAAAAGTCTAAACACATTGGAGACATCGGGGAGATGTTGTGCTCATCATAAAAATCTTCATTCATTCATAAAAATTTTCATTAGCGCCTTTTTTTTTTTTTTTTACACTTTTGCGCTGGGAGGGGGCTTAGTTTTCTATTAGCTTTTTTTTTAGATTTATCATGTGCAAATTTTCACTTTTTGCACAAAACATTTTGCAGCAGTACTCCACTCCTACCTTAGTGTAGTTTTTTTTTTTGCCAAACAGTTTTAGGCAAAAATTGTGCTCGATTGATCAAGGCACTTGGGTCTAATGATGACTTTTGTGCAAGAATAGTAAAATTTTGCGCAGCCCATAAAATGCCCCTCCTGCTCCAAAAAAAATTGTGCCGATGATAAATTCCCCCCATAGACTATTATTACTTCAACCAGAAAAACTTGACTGTTCGTAATATAAGGAAGAATGTTATCTTATAAGGGTGCGTTCACATGTACAGGATCTGCAGCAGATTTGATGGCCTAAAATTGATTTGCTTTGAATCTGCAACTTCAAATCTGCACCATCAAATCTGTTGCAGATCCTGTACGTGTGAACGCACCCTAAAGGTGCGCTTTACATGGGCCGATTATCGGCTAAATGTTCATGGGTCGCCTGATCAGCGTACGACCTGTCCATAGGAGATAGCTCACTTTTCAACAAATTAAAAGAGAAAACCAGCGGAGTGACACCTTTATGGCTTTGAGGGATATAGGCAGCCCCAGGTATAGAGTTTATCCGCCGGGGTATATTCTGGCCTGGAGGGGTATAGTTTGGCCTATGCTATTTTACACCCTGGGGTATAGTTTGGCCTAGGATGGTTTATCTCATGGGGTATACTCTGGCCTGGAGGGGTATAGTTTGGCCTAGGCCATTACAGCCCAGGGTATAGTTTGGCCTAGGCTATTACAGCCCAGGGTATAGTTTGGCCTAGGCTATTACAGCCCAGGGTATAGTTTGGCCTAGGCTATTACAGCCCAGGGTATAGTTTGGCCTGGAGGTGTATAGTTTAGCCTAGGCTATTACACCCCGGGGTATAGTTTGGTCTGGAGGGGTATAGTTTGGTCTGAAGGGGTATAGTTTGGCATGGAGGTATATAGTTTGGCCTAGGCTATTTTACACCCCAGGGTATAGTTTGGCCTAGGCTATTTTACACCCTGGGGTATAGTTTGGCCTAGGCTATTTTACACCCTGGGGTATAGTTTGGCCTAGGCTATTACAGCCCAGGGTATAGTTTGGCCTAGGCTATTACAGCCCAGGGTATAGTTTGGCCTAGGCTATTACACCCCAGGGTATAGTTTGGCCTAGGCTATTACAGCCCAGGGTATAGTTTGGCCTAGGCTATTACAGCCCAGGGTATAGTTTGGCCTAGGCTATTACAGCCCAGGGTATAGTTTGGCCTGGAGGTGTATAGTTTAGCCTAGGCTATTACACCCCGGGGTATAGTTTGGTCTGGAGGGGTATAGTTTGGTCTGAAGGGGTATAGTTTGGCATGGAGGTATATAGTTTGGCCTAGGCTATTTTACACCCCAGGGTATAGTTTGGCCTAGGCTATTTTACACCCTGGGGTATAGTTTGGCCTAGGCTATTTTACACCCTGGGGTATAGTTTGGCCTAGGCTATTACAGCCCAGGGTATAGTTTGGCCTAGGCTATTACAGCCCAGGGTATAGTTTGGCCTAGGCTATTACAGCCCAGGGTATAGTTTGGCCTAGGACAGTTCATCTTCATACTCTGGCCTGTGCCAAACTATATCTGGTAGGGGGGTAATTTGGCCTGCTACACTGGAATATCCCTTTAACTGAGGCAAATGAGGACTAAAAGACATTTGTGTGGATTCTTTTATGACCTCCTGGATTTGTATCAGTGCTGCTAGACCCTTCATTGATTGGCTAGTAAGCTATTTCCTGCTGGGTCAATAAAAGCAGAAGGAAGAGAAGAGCACAGAAGGATTGGGGCAGGTGAGTATACATTTTATATGTATTTATGTATGTTTTGTTCATATTTGTGATATGTATAGCTGGGAGCAGAGGGGTTTATATTCACAAGCATAGACGCATAGCTGGAAACCTTCCAGAGGGAAGAGAGGAGCTCGCTCTGGTTCAGCGTCTCTACTAAGAAGAGTGAAGCAGATGATTAGAAATAGTAGAGCTGCTAGAATCCCGGAGGCAGCTTGTGGTTAGTGTGTTCCTGCTAAGACTTTCCCTCTAATTCTGCTTTGATTGGGCTGCAAAGTAGCGAGTCTACAGAGTTCCCCATTATTAATGGGAGAAATATTACTAGGGAGACAAGTGGATATTGGATTCCACCTTTGAGCTGTACCAGGATCCAGCTTACTGCTCCGGGGAGAAGGACAAAGGGACTAGCAACATCACAAAGAGCTAGAGTAAGAAGGACAAGCATCACTACCCACCCTTGTAGACGCCAACTTTGAGGGTTACTCTGCTCCATTCTTAAAGTGATACTGTCCCCCCCCCTCCTCCCCGCTCTTAACTTAGATGCTGCACATATGATATATACCTGTATAAAACCTGTCTGAGTCTTCTTTCTGCTCTAAAATCTCTTCATTGAATTGGTGGACAGTGTCACATAGGCGGGGCCTAAAACGAGGGGGTCCAACTGCCATGAAGCCCCGCCTAGGTGACACTGTCCACCACATAGAACTGCACATAAGGTCCCTATTATCGTTTCATGTGAATACAGGAAATGATCGAAATATTGTTTGTGTAGTTGATCGCACCTTTTGAGCTGAACCTAAAATTGTCGCTAATCACTCGCTGTAACTCCGCATTCGGTCACTAATCCTTCAGTGTAATTCCACATTGTTCCTTTATTTGCTGGGATCAGAGGGAGTAAACAATTGTAGTAATGATAATGACTATCGTTCTGTGTAATATGTCTTGGAAGGGAGGGGGGAGGAGGGGGAGACAGAGAAAAAATCTCACACACAGGTTTTGTGTCTTCAGCAGATATCAGCAGATCAGAACTGGGGGAAGGAGACTGAATGAATAGATAATAACGAGTATTATCCAATAGGACATGTCCCTGCACACATTGACACTGTTCATTCTGTACATAGTCAGTGTGGAAGATATCTAGCAGCCTAAGAAATTAGGAAAATTAAATTTTTCCTAATTTATTTTAAATCCATAAAAAAGCTAAATCATACCTGTAAATTCATGTGCAGAATATGGTACTACTAATACCTTAGTAGGCCTCTAGTCATAGCTGCTCAATGTCAGATTGCATATTGGCACACAGAACTGTTCATACAAATCAGCTGCTGTATGTCCTGCAGAAAGTGGTATATTTTTTCCAGTATGACACAGCGCTCTCTGCTGCCACCTTTGTCCATGTCAGGGACTGTCCAGAGCAGCAGCAAATCCCCTTAGAAACCTCTCCTGCTCTGGACAGTCCCTGACATGGACAGAGGTGGCAGCAGAGAGCACTGTGTTCTACTGGAAAGAATATACCACTTCCTGCAGGACATACAGCAGCTAATAAGTACTGAAAGATTGAAGATTTTTAAATAGAAGTAATTTACCAATCTAAATAACTTTCTGGCACCAGTTGATTTGAAAAAAATAAAATAAAATTCAGTTCCCCTTTAATTGACAGCCTGAATGCAGGAAGCAGCCGGGCACTCATACTATCAATCACACCTAGCTGGCAGGATGACTGTATGACAACTGTAATGAGAATGGCCATGTCTCTTCCCCTGTGATGTGCTTTCAGACAGCTGTTCCTCTTATTAGTCAGGGCCTAGAGCCAGGGAGTGAGGCACCATGGACCTAAGCAGATAGACATAATTTATCATTGTTTATTACTGGATCATTGTACAGTTCGGAAGACCTATCCCGTACTTTATATCACATGACGTTCTCTAGGAGCAGTATCCTAAATAAAAAACGATGACAGCTGCCTGTGGGTCTGGATCCATACTAACTAGAGATGAGCAAATTTACAGTAATAAGGAAAGGATCCACTCATCAGCCGACTGCCTTATAACTGACTGCCGCCCTGGCCGTTCCTCCCCGGGTGCTGGGAAAAGCTGGATCCAGTCCTGGGAAACTTCTCCCAATTTCTCAGGACTGGATGCAGCTTTCTCCAGCACCCGGGGAGGAGCGGTAGTCAGTTATAAGGCAGCAGCTGATGAGCGGATTGCAGAGATAACAAAGCACCTCGCTTCCTGTAAATCCGCTCATCTCTACTGAACCATACAGGCTCGGGGCACTGCCATGTATGAACAGACCAGCCGTTCCAATCAGTATATCAGAAAAGATAAGTATTACCTGGAATGGCTGGGAAAGAAGATACCTGGGAACCTGTGATGCCAGGGTCGATGTTCTGTATAGTTCTGGCTGTTTTACCTTAAATTCTGGCTGTTTTACCTTAAATTACTCCGTCTAAAAAAATGTAGTCAAATAAGTAGGAAAATAAAGTATAATAAACAGTAGTGTGGAGCGGACCTGTCAAAACCTTTGGGTTTGGCAATGTTTTCCTTACCCGGACTCTCAGCATTTACGGAAGATGGATGCAGCCTTAGGAAGTCCTGGAAAACATGGATACAGCCCATGGCCTATTTTCCTGGCAGCCCCAGGACGGCATCCAACTTCTGCAGCCGCAGGGAATCAAACAGGTTCGGAAAACGTTGTAGAACCGGAACATTTTGACAGGTCTGCTGAACGCTAGAAAACACGTAGCCATTTAGACCAACATTTATGAAAGGTCCTGCTGGGGCATACGCCAGGGAGAAGGCGCAGATTCGCCCCTTCTCTCTGCCATACGTCTGCCATATCAACCGCTTACCTGATGCTCGGGCGGGGGGGGCTCTGGGGGTGCGCCTCATTTATAATGGCCGGAGGGATATCTAGCTGGTCCTGTGTTTCAAGACTCTTTAATGAGGCTCCCCAGGCTCTTCTTTTGCATATTCATGTTTCCCAGGGAGCAATGCACCTAGGATTTCACTGCATTGAGCGCTTTCACTAGCAGACGGCAGTGTTATCTTTGACTCGTCTCCCTGAGATCAGTGATTTATTTTTTATTTATCACGATATAGCAGGTGTAGATTTGGTACATCGGGCGAGTGCGCCTCTTAGTGAATTCGGCAAGGGAAAAGAGGAC
Source organism: Dendropsophus ebraccatus (assembly GCF_027789765.1). Lineage (NCBI taxonomy): Eukaryota > Metazoa > Chordata > Amphibia > Anura > Hylidae > Dendropsophus > Dendropsophus ebraccatus. The sequence continues at coordinate 11,838,393 of NC_091464.1, read as the reverse complement.
GAGGCCTAATGTAAGACCAGTGTACTCGTACGCCGGTCTTGATAAATCCCCCCACCATAGTTCTTATTTCTGAACTGATGTTCCTATTGAATCTGTCCCTTCCTTATTTTATAAAAGTTGTCTTTGCTGTAATCCTTGGTACTTGGCACCTGCGGAGTGGAGGGTGAGTGTGAGTGGAGGATGGCAGCAGGTGCACAGATTGGGAGCTGCTTCATGGTCCGGTTGGGAGGTGTAGAGATGGGGAGCACATAATAGCCTGTTGCATTTCTGTTTCACGGACCAGAAACAGCTGAATGAGGCCTTTGTTAACTTGCTCCTTCAGGAATAGAGAAGGCAAATTACCTGACCCCCCTTCCCTCTAGCTCTGCCTCCAACCCCTCTACTCCCCCCGTTCAATCTCACCCACTTCACCCCCCATCTCCCCTCCTTCATCCATCTCAAGTGTTCGCTGCAGGCCTGATGGGTCCCTTTCTGGGAGACTAGAGGAAAGGACAAGAGCGCAGACGTAGGGAAAGGGGAAAAGCTGATCTGGAAAGAGACAGAAGTGAAGGAAAAGGTGCAAGACTGCAAGAATATGAGAAAGCTGAGACTTTCAGGAAGAGATGATGGAGGAGAAGCCATGAGTTGTAACTGAGGATGTACAGGAGCAGGTAAAGCTGCCGCCGTGGGGTGGGATCTCTCAGACAAAGACGTTGGGGTCTACTTATCACAAATGTAGGGGTTCTTAGGGGGGGGGGAAGCCCTTGGCCCACCGCCAACGGGGAGTTCTCCAGATGTCACTGGTTATACTGGGAGGCTGCTGGGTACTTATATAAGGTTATATCATCACCAGTCCATATGGAGGGGGGGGGGTAAGCATCAAACTAAAAGGCTCCCCTCCTCTTCTCTATCTCCAGATACTTTCTACCTGAAGGTTTCTTTGTTAGGACGTCATTTCTTTAGGTAAACTAGAGTATATATGTGGAGTATATATGATGCCCCTTCAGTATACACAATCCTGTCTGATATTGGATATATACTGATATACTGAGTCTTTGTGTGTTTTGTGACTTTGTGTGTATATTGTATAATCCATAGTCCGGTATACATGTATCTGGGAGACCCCCCTGCTGGGGTATATGGCTTTTTATTCCTATGTGATTGCATTGCTACCTCACGTAGGGCTGAAAGCCATGCACTGCACAGGGGACGATCGCCATTGACCGTGCACAATACTTCTATACACATTCACCACCCATGATCCCATCCATCCGGAGGCTTCATTATTATACCTGTTATATATATACGGTGCAATATGGACGGAGAGATCAGAAACAAAGTTTTATAGAACGTGGATAACCATGAGTGTATTCAGGATGTGTTCTATTAGCTGTATTAGGCAGCAGCTATAGGAGGGGAGACGGGGCTGGTGGCCTCTTTGTCTTGGGGCCCATATGGGGCTACAGCAGTAAGGCCTTGCTTATAGGAGCCTGCCTGCCTAAACACATTGGGTAACACTTATTATTCTCTTTGCGCCTTTATTTTGGCCAATTTGGTGTTTTTGCGCACAGTGTAAAATTTTAATCAACATTAAGCAGCTTTTTTTTTTCCAGCTCGGAGGGGGCTTGGTGTGGGCGTGGCATCATGTTAGGCTGGGTTCACACTACGTTTTTGCAATCCATTTTTTTCATCCGTTTTTGCATTTGTGTGCATCCGTTTTGATCCATTTTTCCATTATAAAAAAAACCAAAAAATCAAAACACATCCGCTTTTTTAACATACACAAAAATAAGGTCAGCTGTGTTTTTGTGTACGTTAAAAAAACAATTTGATCTTGTTTTTTTTATAATAAAAGCCAATGGAAAAACAAATCAAAACGGATGCACACAAATGCATCTGTTTTTCATCTGTGTTTTGCAAAAACGGATGAAAAAAAACGGATTGCAAGAATGTAGTGTGAACTCGGCCTTAGCTACTTTATTAGCCAGATTTATCACGTGGGATTTTTTTTCATTCTTTTTCACAGCAGAACTCCACTCCTACCCTGGCGTAGCTTTATTAGCCCAAAAATTGTGCAAATTGTTAAAAAAATGTGCAAGATATATTTAAGGCCTAATGATCAATTTTGAGCAAGGTCTGTAAATTTTTGCACAACACAGAAAAAAATGTGCAAGCACAAAAACAATTGCACAGATGACAAATGTGCCCCATTATGTTCGGCCTGTCCCATGATACAAATGAGCCTGTCCCTGCTTACTGTACATAAATTAAACATGGGGGTCATTACATTCATCGGGGTATGATGACATTGCCTGCCTGAGGCCTAGTTACATATTTTCCTGCCATAGACTCAAGTTAAACATGTGCATTATGGGAAATATCTAGAAATATCAGCAGACATTATACTCTGTGCCCTATGGATGGTAGGGATGTCACTGAGACTGAGGCCCAGCATTAGTACCATAGTATGTATATGCTGCTTATCATGTGTGAGGACAGGCCGAGATCTGAGTTAGTTGGTTGTCCTCCTCTGTATAAAGGAGGCACTACTATAGAATAGGGGAACAATAGGTAGCTGATGGTACTGCTGTATATACACATCCGATTATGTTACCCATAGGGGACCTCAGTAGATGATAATGCTTTCCAAATAATAAACTGTATATTTTACTACATTATTCATAGTGAACAGAGACTGAGAACAGTGGAAAGACTTTCTACATTTCACATATATAACCATGTAAAAATTAAAGGGGTTATCCAGCATTGCAAATACATAGCTGCCTTTTTCCAGAAACAGCGCCACTCTCCTCCAAAGCTTGGATGTGGTAGTGCAGCTCAGTTCCACTAAAAGAGAATGGAACCAAGTTGTAATACCACAAACAACATAGAGGAAGCTGTGGCGCTGTTTTTGTTTTCTAATTACCCATCCATCCATTCTTCTATCTCTTTATCTCATCTCTATCTGTATAATATCTATTGGGCAACATGAGGACTACACCATAGCCAGTGGCGTAACTGCCAGGGTCTCAGCGGTCGCCGCCACAAGGGGGGGCCCGTAGGTCGCCTATGAACCACTCTTGTGACCGCAAGCATTGTTTTGCTTGCAGTCACAAGAGGCCAACTCCGTCTGCTGATGCACGGCTGCCGGGGGTGTCGCGTCCTATCCCCGCATCATAGAGATCCCTGTGGCTGTGACTTCCTGCACAGGGAGCGCACGTTAGAGCCCCACCCACCCCCATAGGTCTCCTCCTCTTTAACCCCTTAAGGTCCAAGCCAATTTTCGTTTTTGCGCTTTTGCTTTTTCCATTTTATGTTTAAAAGTCCATAGCGCTTGCATTTTTTCACCTAGAGACTTATATGAGTGCTTATTTTTTGCGAAACCAATTGTACTTTGCAATTACAGGCATAATTTTTCCATAAAATATGTTGTGAAACCGGAAAAAAATCATTTGCGCTGTCAAATTGAAAAAAAAACGAATTTGTTTTGATTTCGGGGAGTTTTGCATTTACGCCGTTCGCCCTATGGTAAAACTGACTTGTTATGCATGTTCTTCAAGTCGTTACGATTACTATGATATATAACATGTATAACTTATATTGTATCTGATGGTCTGTAAAAAATTCTAACCATTGTAACAAATATACGTTCCTTAAAATCGCTCCATTCCCATGCTTATAACGCTTTTATCCTTTGGTCTATGGGGCTGTGTGAGGTGTCAGTTTTTGCGCCATGATGCGTTCTTTCTACCGGTACCTTGATTGCGCATATACGACTTTTTGATCGCTTTTTATTACATTTTTTCTGGATTTGATGCGACCAAAAATGCGTAATTTTGCACTTTGGGATTTTTTTGCGCTGACGCCGTTTACCGTGCGAGATCAGGAATGTGATTAATTAATAGTTCGGGCGATTACGCGCGCGGCGATACTAAATATGTTTATTTATTTATTTATTTATTAATTTATATTTATAAAATGGGAAAAGGGGGGTGATTTGGACTTTTATTAGGGGAGGGGATTTTTTATTAATAAAAACACTTTTTTACTTTTTTTTTTACATGGACTAGAAGCCCCCCTGGGGGACTTGTATATAGACAGCACTGATCTCTCATAGAGATCAATGCTGTGTATATACACAGCAAAGATCCATGAGATCGGTCATAGATTACTATGGCCTGCTGCAGACCATAGCAATCTATTGCCGAGCCGGGATCAGCGTCATTCCGACGCTGAGGCCCGGCACGGGCAGAAGAACCCACTAGACACCAGGGATAGTGTGCATAAAGCACTTCAATGCAGCTTTCAGGTTTGACAGCTGCATTGAAGTGCTTAATTAGCCAGCGCGGCAACGGGACCCGCCCCGGCTAACAGAGGCACTGCCCGGCTGCACATGTCAGCCGGGATCAGCGCCGTTCAGAGCGGGGTCCCGGCGGGACCCCGCTCTGAACACCCCCCGCGGCGCCATGACGTATCAGATACGTCATGGGTCGCTAAGGGGTTAAAGAAGTAAAAAAAAAAAAAAAAGCCATACTTACCTTCTGTGCGGTTGCAGTACTGCAGTCTTCTGATGTCAACTCTCTCCCTGTTCTGTGAATGCACGAGTGACATCACACAGCTCTAAGGGAGGGAACGACCTATTGTTGCCATAACAGTGATTGGCAGGGTGGAGAGCCAATGCTCTCATCTCCTTGTCAATCACCCTGCTGCATTCAACTGTATGTTATCCTGGCATACAAGCTCATACAGCTAAATGGTCAGACACAACATTCGGCAGCCGTGTGGGCCCCCCAGGAGCACTGGTTTCTGGCCAGGGGCCACCTACAACCTGTAGAAATTTGTTAAGTCTGTCTGCGAAAGCAATAGCCTTTGTGGACAGCATTAACTGGCAAAATCTTCAGTGGGCCCCCTGCCTGTGTGGGCCCAGGAGCAGCTGCCTCCTCTGCCCCCACCAAATTACACTACTGACTGTGATACAACATATCCACCTCAGTTACTGTCTATGTATTGATAGAATTAATAAATGAAGGATCTCGTCACAGGAGGAGGAGGTCGTAGGTATAAGCAGCATGTAGAGACCTAATGGACACCAATTGGGTGTTGCTGCTACCCGCACCACCAGTCTTATTGCCATTGTGCACTTTTGTGCAGGCAAAGATAAAGAAATAACAATACAGATGTGAATAAAGCTTAACTTTTATAGCTTTACGTATCTTGCGACTTCTGACTAGAGGGACTCCAGGGGAAAAAATGTTTCCCAATCCACTGGTGTCAGAAAGTTATATAGATTTGTAAAGTACTTCTATTTAAAAATCTCAAGTCTTTCAGTACTTATTAGCTGCTGCATGTCCTGCAGGAAGTGGCGTATTCTTTCCAGTCTGACACAGTGCTCTCTGCTGCCACCTCTGTCCATGTCAGGAACTGTCCAGAGCAGCAGCAAATCCCCATAGAAAACCTCTCCTGCTCTGGACAGTTCCTGACATGGACAGAGGTGGCAGCAGAGAGCACTGTGTCAGACTGGAAAGAATACAACACTTCCTGCAGGACATGCAGCAGCTGATAAGTACTAAAAGACATATAGATTTGTAATTTACTTCTATTTAAAAATCTCCAGTCTTCCAGTACTTATCAGCTGCTGTATGTCCTGCAGGAAGTGGTGAAATCTGGACTAGCCCTTTAAAGCTGGGCTAGGCATTTTTTAAAGGCCATTAAGAAAGCCAAAATAGTTTTTCTGGCTCAAGAATACCAAGAATTCCTCAATAGAAATCCTAGAATCCCATGAAAACGCCTTATCTAATTTGCACAAAAATTAACAATATTACAGAAAAATAGGGGTGTTTTTTGTGCCGTTTTTTCAGCCCCCCTAAAAATGTCATGCCGAATTAGTGTGAGAGGAAAGCCTAAAGCTAGTAAGAGGCGATGTACCATTACCAGCTGAGCTCATGTAACACAGTGGGGTGATAGTGACCTGGACATACATATTACATTGCCTCCACACTCTCTAATTCAGGCCGGACAAGCATATTTGATTGGCAGCTCTCTTTCCTTATGCACCCGTGCACATGAACGCTTGGCTGGGCTGAGCGCTCCTGTGTTCTGAATGGAGTGGGAGAGAATAAGCACCTGCCAGACTTATCTCTCCAAGAACAAAAGGATCGGGCAGTTTAAATTCACCATGCCCAATTGTTCTCTTTATCTGTTGGGGAAACATTGGAAAACCACCATATACATCATGTACATTAGATACTCAGCTGGTCCCCCCTTGACTAATCATGTGGCTTGGCTGCACGAATGGTTGCTGGATTGTTTTTACGGTCTTTTAAATGCATTGTTATCTGCCACACATTCACTGTTTAGACAGGGAGATGTGCGGCTGATGGCAACAATTTATATGGCAGCACAAAAGATTCAGTCAGGCGACCAGTTAGCATTTGCTTATCGGCTGATCGCTGCCTTTAAAATAATCTGCTGTCAGCTACACAGCTCCCTGTGTAATGGTAGATGTGTGGCTGATGGAAGAGAAGAGCCGCACTAGCAACGTTTTAGGTGTGTATTAGGGCCCTAATAGATGGCCTGATAGAGAGCCTATTATATTGCTCAATTATTGTGCAGCTGGATGTGTTTTTATATATACTACTGTGTGTATATACTGTATGTATATATATATATATATATATATATATATATATATATATATAGTTAGTGATGTCCGTGTAAACCTTACTTAGTAAATAATAAATGTTATACTTACCTGTCCACACTCCCTGGTGTTCTCCCGCCCGTGTCTCACTGGCCAAGACGGGACAGTGCCAGTGATTAGAAACAAAATATAAGACAGCGCTCCATAGCGTAATTCAGACAGGGCTGAAGTGGTGAAAGTAAGCACATAGAACTCTCACCTGAGTAGGTTGTGCCGGTGTAAGGCACAACTCTTACTGATAGCATGTGAATGAACCGCAGCCACTCCCGACTAATCCCCACAGGGATTAAAGACAGACAGTATCCTCCTCCACTCCAAGGTGGGTAAAACAGGCGCAGGTCCAAGGGGTAATAGTGATATAAAATATCATAAAATTTATTAAAAGAATTATGCCAGCGACACAATGCGTTTCGAGACCGGTCCAGTCTCTTTATCAAGTGTCTAATACCATAATAATACAAAGGCACATATATATAGAGAGAGAGAAAAATTTTTTTTTTAGGGTGGAACCACCACTGCTTACATCATCATAGGGAGGATCAAGCAAGGGTTAACCCTTACCCTCCAAAAACATAATATGCTTCCATAAATAACTCTCTCATGTATATAAATCCACTTTGAAAATAGACATATTTTTATCATTATAATCTCGGACATAATCGACAATGACTGTGCATAAGTCCAAATCAGCAATTATAACTGATGGACTAAACAAGGCAAACAGTGATTGGCTGAGGGGCCTGTCACTTCAGAGACCGGTGTAGAAGTTTAAGTGGCAGCTGTGGTAAGTGTGAAACAGGCAGGAGGACACCAGGGAGCGTGGACAGGTAAGTATAAAACTTTATTATTTTCTATTTACTTTAATCAGTTGCCAACTGCGCACCTCTTATTACATAGTGCGGTGTGCAGTCAGCAGATATGCTGAAAGACAAGAAAGATCAGCAGATGATCGGCTCCTCAGCTGATCGTTGTCTTTATTACACAGGGTGATATCTGCCTAATTGGGCAGAACGGCCACGGCTTGGGCTGTGTAGTACTTTTTTTGTGTCAGACAAACCTGTACGTATGGAGTGCCTGACTCTCCCAGAGAGAAGGAAATGTTGGATTTCCACTTCTTTTCACTCCTAATTCCTCTTTTTCTTGGGAAGTAAGCCGCCACCGAAGGAGTCTTACAGTAGCAAGCTCTCTTCTCTCTATCAAAGGGTTAAACACGTATCTCCTATCTGCATAGGATATAAGGTGGAAAGTGTCAGATAATAGGAAGGGGGCTGCTGGGATCCCTGCGATCTCGAGAATGAGGACTAGAGTCGTCTTTTAGAAGTCAGGCGTGTGCCTTGCTGCACTACTGTCCATGGAGCTTCTAGACAGCGGACATTGTACCTCCTATTCTCATTTTTTTTATATTAGGGGGCTTCCCTATCATAGGACGCCTATCCATCATCCTATGAATAGGGAATCAATAATCATCTTTAATAATCCTCTTAAAGTGTACCTGTCACTGTCAGAGGTACATGTCAAAGGTTTTTATCGGTCAGGGTTTGAGTGATCAGACCGCGACCGATCAGTAGAATGAGCAGCTGGGCGGCGATCCTCTCTCTGCGGAGACGTGCCCCATAGACTTATACTATCAGGCCATCTCCTCTTGTGACACAGAGCCGGGAGGGGAATGAGCTGAGCGGGACTTCTCCAGGCTCGCTCTCCCAATCTGTTGTGGTCTGAATGCTTAGACCCTGACCGGTCAAAACTTTTGACATGTCTCTCTAACATTTTTTTTTGGACAGTGCCTCTTTGACTTGGAATACTCCTAAAAGGGGTTTTCCGATTTAAAGTTATCCACAGGATAGGGGACCAGTATGGGAATGTGGGGGGTCCGACCTTTATGCCCCCCAAGAATCTCTAAATCCCGTGACCTGCAGCTCCAATCATTCTCTGTGGAGCCAGCGGAGAGAGTTGAGTACAACACTTGGCTTTTTACGGCAGCTGTAAAGAGAATGAATGGAGCTGCAGGTCATGCGACAACCCACAGCTCCATTCATAAAAAAAATCTGTGTACCAATCTAGGGATCCCCGGGGGCATGGAGGTTGGCCCGTTACTTACACACAGTAATGCAATAAGCATTGTGCCTATTACCAGGTAATAATGTCTCTATGGCACTATGGCAGCATCCAGCCTTCTCCGGACACTTTAGAGGTGTGGTCGGGGCATTACATGCAATATGACGGCCGTTCAGTGTTTTACACACCAGATTCGCAGCACTCGGTGATCTTCATCTGTTATTCTATATTTGATGCTGTGATGAAAGGTTTATGGTGCGCTTCCAACCATTCCCACCAGAGCTGATGACTGTGACTATTCTCCTACAGGCAATTTACTGCTTGTCTGCTCTTTATTTAAAAAGATGACTATAGAAATCTATCCAGACGTACGCTGATGATCATCTTGTCACTTTAGTTCTTTAAATAATATTCCGATTGCTGATGTTAGAGGTGGGCAGATGGCAGGGAGCACATATGCAGGATTGTATCTGGACTCCCTGCCCTACAACCACTAACCGGCAAAGCTACATGCTCCTTTTCAATCACCCTTGAGGATCTCTAACATCTGTTCTTCAACTTCTTGCTGTGACCTAGAAGGAACAGCAGTAGAACTAAATATATTAAAACTCCCCCCCCCCCCCCCCAAAAAAAAAACAACAACAAACAAACAACAAAAAAACAGCAGGCTTGGCTGACATTCGTAAGGCCACCTTAGGGTTATGTTAACTGGTAGAATGAAGGTGCTATGTGGTGATACAGAGCACCAGGAAGAGCCGAGCATGCACACGGGCACATGCTGCTCACAGTGCCCTCTATTACTAAATGGCAGATACCCAGTTCTATCTGTCTCTAGCAAAACTTTGGAGTGAGAGAGCATCAGGAGCAATGAAGGACACTGCAGCCAGTGGCGTAGCTACCATAGAGGCAGGGTAGGCAGCTGCTGTGGGGCCCGTGGGGGAAGGGGAGCCCAGGGATGCACAGGGAAAATAAGAGCTGTCCTGTGTCTTTCTGCTTAACCCCTTATATACTGGAGTGTATAGGTGACCCAGTGTTCACTTATATGCTGCAAGTAGGGTTAATAAGTAGAGGATAAGGAGATCTCTGCTTCACTGCTCTGATAAACCCTGACCTATGTTCTCCTGCTGCTGCAAACAAGTAGGAAATTGTGTGGAGCTCCATCCAAAGGTCAGGGGTTATCAGTGCAAGAGCAGTGAAACAGAGATCTCCTTGTCTTCCTTTTTAACTCTTTTTTGTGTGTGTTGCAGCATGTAAGAGAACATTGGGTCACTCACACACTACAGTACATAAGGGGTTTAGCACAAGTCTGCTCATGCACCTACAGTATGTATTCAACCATGAGGGCTCCTAATGGGCCCTTATAGTTTAAATACAGTGGACTGACAGCACAAGCAGCTATCAGCTCTCTGCTCTGCCAGTAACTTTTGTAGCTGCAGGCAGGATTCTGCCTCTGGTTACAAGAGATTTATTTTTTGGCCACATTACCGAGCCTATATATTTATATATATGCAGTGCTTTGGAGGGGGGCCTCTTAAATCTTAGCTACGCCCCTGACTGCAGCTATGCCATTGCCTTTACAGCTACTATGTACAGTAAGGACAGGGCACAGCTACAGCAGTTTAGGGAGTGGGCCCTACACAAAGGGGGACAGAAAATAAACAGCCCATTTTTACCTCTCTGTGCTTCCCCGATGTCATCCTAGGTCATTTTCCGGTCCCGATTAAGTGATTGTTTCTCCACTTCCCAGAGGGACTTCTCTGAGGGTAACAGCCCACTCAGCCAATCACTGACCACAGCACTTGCCCCTCTCAGTCAGTGATTGGCTGAGCAGGCCGACACTGCTGAGACGAATCTGTCTCGGAAGTGGAGGCAGGGACCCGAAAATTATGTAGGACATCGGGGAGCACGGAGAGGTAAGTATAGGCTGTTTGTTATGTTCTCCCCAAGGGCAGCAACATATTAAAAGTTTTGTTTGAGCGGAAAACCACATTAAGGCCCCTTTTTGTTCACACAATGTAACTTTTGTATTAATCAGGGCCGTTGTTGCCGATTTGCAACAATGGCTGTGATTAATTCAAAAGTTACATTGCACTACAGTCAAAGGGAATCCCGGCTGGAGTGTATACACAAAGTATACGCTCCGGCCAGGATCCCTAGCGGCCACAGGAAAAACCGACATGTCAGTTTTGTGCAGCCAATATTCATTGAATAGCAGTCGCATAACCCTGAGAACTCACACAATGGAAAGTGCGGCCGGTACTTCAGTACCAACCGGATGAACTTCATTTGTGCTGAATCGGGATCCGGACGCACTTTCACTGAACTTCACTGACACCGGCTGTTCTGTGACATGGGCGGGTTAAAGAACGGCCGGTGTCTCACAGTGTGTGAACCCGGCCCAAGGTTGTGTTCACACGTACAGGATCCGCTGCAGATTTGATGGCCCAGATTTGATTTACTTTGAATCTGCAGCATCAAATCTGCTGCAGATCCTGTATGTGTGAACGCACCCTAATAAAGTAAATTTAAAAAATAGTTACACTGGTCAATGCCAGGAACTGTCCAGAGCAGCTGCAAATCCCCATAGAAAACCTCTCCTGCCCTGGACAGTTCCTGACATGGACAGAGGTGGCAGCAGAGAGCAGTGTGTCAGAATGGAAAGAATACACCACTTCCTGCAGGACATACAGCAGCTGATAAATATGTGAAGACTTAAATTTTTTTTAAATAGAAGTAAATTACACATCTATAAGACTTTCTGAAACCGGTTGATTTGAAAGAAAAAGATTTTCGCTGGACAACCACTTTAAGGCTCCCTTATAAGCAACAAGCGTTTCTAGAAACCCTCAATACTAGGCCCAAGTAAACGTGTCAGTGACAGCTGATGACTGGGAAAACGCCCACTCAGCTTCACATCTCTCTGTGTAAACGTGAGAAATGCAGCCAATAAGAATTAATGCTAATGGACGCACAAATGATGTGATCGTTCGTGCGGCCTGGCAAATTTATCTTGCCTTGTAAAGACACTGCAAACACGCGATGATCTTACTGATCAGAACTCATTTGCGGTCGCAAATGGCCGAAGATTCGGTCATGTAAAAAGGATCCTTAGAATAAGCAGACCATAGTCTCTTCCCCAAACAATTGGTCCTTCCCCTCCATCACCCTAATACACAAAACAGATCTTGCTGCTGTTAGGGCTACGGCGGCGTCCCGTGCTCCGGACCACCGCCGCACCCTCTCTCCCGCATCTGCAGCAGCCGGTGTCCCTAGGTAGGGACCCGGCGCTGCTGTTGCTTCGGCCCCGGGGGGCGCCTCACCTCACCGCGCTCCTGTCCGTCGCTGTGCCGGCCGGCGCGCGCGTCCCCGCCTCCTAGGGCGCGCGCGCGCCGGCTGTCTCGGACTTAAAGGGGCAGTGCGCTCCTAATTGGCCTGTATGTCTATCACTCCCCTATAAGTTCCAGCCCTGCCCCCTTCCAGGTGTTGGAGCCTCTACATGCTTCCCATAGCGTTTGGCCCAGCTCCCTGTTGTTCCTGATTCCTATCCGCTACCTGGTCCCTAGTCCTCGTTCCTGGTTCCTGCTCCCCTGTTACACTATTGCTCCTGTGTTCAGCCTGTCACCTGCGGTTTCGCCTACAGACCTCTGCCAGCACCATCTCCTGCCTACTGCTCCTGCCACGCCTCGCCTGCCATCAGTAGCAACCAAGCCAGGGGTAGCGACCTGGGGGTCGCCTGCCGCAGCAAGTCCTTTCCGCCTTGCGGCGGGCTCTGGTGAAAACCAGCGGCCCCTTAGACTCCGCTCCCTGGTGACGTCAGTGCCATCGCTAGTGACGGTCCAGTGGATCCACTACTCCAGGCGTTACAGCTGCTGCCTTGATCTTCACTCAGCACCGAATTGTATTTGTCACATGGACTGGAATATTTAAAAAATTAAAGGGGTTGGCCATTTTATAGTAAAATAGTTCAGTGTACAGTATTAGTAAGTGTACTTACAATATATACTGGCAGCAGCTCCTGTCCATAAGATGGCTGACATGGAGGAGCATGTGACCATGCCCCGCCCCCCAGTGTCCTGCATAGGCATATACAGGCTCAGTGGTGGACACTGGGGGGTGGGGCATGGTCACATGCTCCTCCTTGTCGGCCATTTTATGGACAGAAACACTACAGAGCAGGGCAGCCCAGCCTGGGGGAGGGGAGTCTGATTTTAGCTCTATGAGGTACACAGGGAGCTGCTGTCAGTATATACAGTGAGTACACAGGGAGCTGCTGTCAGTATATACAGTGAGTACACAGGGAGCAGCTGTCAGTATATACAGTGAGTACACAGGGAGCTGCTGTCAGTATATACAGTGAGTACACAGGCAGCTGCTGTCAGTATATACAGTGAGTACACAGGGAGCTGCTGTCAGTATATACAGTGAGTACACAGGGAGTTGCTGTCAGTATATACAGTGAGTACACAGGGAGCTGCTGTCAGTATATACAGTGAGTACAGGGAGCTGCTGCCAGTATATACAGTGAGTACACAGGGAGCTGCTGTCAGTATATACAGTGAGTACACAGGGAGCTGCTGTCAGTATATACAGTGAGTACACAGGGAGCTGCCGTCAGTATATACAGTGAGTACACAGGGAGCTGCCGTCAGTATATACAGTGAGTACACAGGGAGCTGCCGTTAGTATATACAGTGAGTACACAAGGAGCTGCCGTCAGTATATACAGTGAGTACACAGGGAGCTGCTGTCAGTATATACAGTGAGTACACAGGGAGCTGCCGTCAGTATATACAGTGAGTACACAGGGAGCTGCCGTCAGTATATACAGTGAGTACACAGGGAGCTGCCGTCAGTATATACAGTGAGTACACAGGGAGCTGCTGTCAGTATATACAGTGAGTACACAGGGAGCTGCTGTCAGTATATACAGTGAGTACACAGGGAGCTGCTGTCAGTATATACAGTGAGCACACAGGGAGCTGCTGTCAGTATATACAGTGAGCACACAGGGAGCTGCTGTCAGTATATACAGTGAGTACACAGGGAGCTGCTGTCAGTATATACAGTGAGTACACAGGGAGCTGCTGTCAGTATATACAGTGAGTACAGGGAGCTGCTGTCAGTATATACAGTGAGTACACAGGGAGCTGCTGTCAGTATATACAGTGAGTACACAGGGAGCTGCTGTCAGTATATACAGTGAGTACACAGGGAGCTGCTGTCAGTATATACAGGGAGCTGCTGTCAGTATATACAGTGAGTACACAGGGAGCTGCTGTCAGTATATACAGTGAGTACACAGGGAGCTGCTGTCAGTATATACAGGGAGCTGCTGTCAGTATATACAGTGAGTACACAGGGAGCTGCTGTCAGTATATACAGTGAGCTGCTGTCAGTATATACAGTGAGTACACAGGGAGCTGCTGTCAGTATATACAGTGAGTACACAGGGAGCTGCTGTCAGTATATACAGGGAGCTGCTGTCAGTATATACAGTGAGTACACAGGGAGCTGCTGTCAGTATATACAGTGAGTACACAAGGAGCTGCCGTCAGTATATACAGTGAGTACACAGGGAGCTGCTGTCAGTATATACAGTGAGTACACAGGGAGCTGCTGTCAGTATATACAGTGAGTATACTTCCACTTACTATCTTACTATAAAGTGGCCAACCCCTTTAAGGATTTGACCAGATATTGTCATGGTGAATGGCACTAACCTGTAATACTTTTGGAATTACTACATTGGACTTGTACTATTGTTAGCAGACCACCACTGACATATACTAATTGTCTAGGAGGGCTGTCATGTCCTTAGAGAAGACCCATCTACTTGTACTGAGGGCTATCCGCAATGGACTTTGTCCTGGCTCTGTCTGCAGGTAGATAGAATGTAGAGAGCTCTGGACCGGTTTGGTTGCTATGGGCTTCACACCAGCAGGGACACCTCTTTGGCGGGGTACCCCAGCTGTGCTGGGAAGAAGCTGCTGTTCTACCAATCGGTTAGCATCCTAGCAGAGGAGGGAGGAGCATGACTTATCCTTCCATATCACAGTGCATACTACAGAAATATAAATATTTGTAAGTATGTCTTTTTTTTATTATTTTTTGCTTTCCATAGAATGCAATGAATGTCAGACGCACAGTTATCACCTCTGACATATACACGAGTCAGTCTACCCATTAGAATACCCATTGTGTTACATTTCCCAGTGCAGTAGGATTTTACTGGTTTAATTACCAGTTCTATTTAATGATGTGAATGTGACTGAGAATCTCCTGAATCCCAGGAATCCATAAAGAGCGGCAATATCATCGGGTTCCCCATGTCTTGACCTTAGTGAATAGATATTTAATTGTCTATTAAATAAAAAGCTCGGCTGAGACTTGAGGGCTCATTAGGGCTAAGAATAGCGTCCGTCTCCCGTCCACTGGTGTGAATAACGGCCCTGAGTCCGGACGACAGTACTAGAGCCAATAAATGGCCGTACATAGATAGGACTCGCAATGTTACCTTTCTTTCTTTCTTGCTCTTTCTCTTCCTGTCTAGATCGATTTGTCTATATCGATTCCTCGTTCCTTGTATCGAAGCTTTTACATTTATTAAAGATAATTTTTTCCACCTATTTGTAAATCATTGTCCGGACTGTTTGATGTCAAGAAATCAGATTAGGAATGAATAGAAGATGAAGAAACAGTCATTGTTAATGTGTACACAGATTTAATATATTCCCGTCTACTTTCAGACACGCAATAATATTGAAGGCAATTAGAACTTTATATCGGAGAAGTTGCAGATACGCCGCTGTATTCTGCATTATGCGCTATTGATCAGTTTTCTTGTACTGTTTCTGCTATTCGTACAGTGGTCTTGTCCTCCTGCTATGCTGCTCTTAAAAGAGTGTTCTGGCTAAAAAAAACCTTTATCTGATTAAATGTAAATGCACCTTTAGCTACTGTCAGTAATATACAGTACTTCTATTTGCTGTCTTATGCCGATCCTCTTCTTTCGGCGCGTACTCACTCCCCTCAAGTGGCGAAATCTTCATGGATCCAGGTCCTCTCTGTCTCACTCTTCTTTTGCCCCCTCTCCTTGGAGACAGAGGACATGTGATCTCAGTTTCTGTGGGACGGGTCAGCTAACCGATGACTAACCCGGCCCTCAGGAGACGTCACAGACATCACATGACCTCCATCTGCAGGGACCAAAGGGGAAACATGTTGTGTATTTGTGTTTTTTAAAATAGATATTTACAATTTCTCAAGTGAACGGCTGATTCCTGCATTCTGTAATTAGACGCCAGTGTGTTTACTGTACAGCGCAGCGCATTAGGGGCCGTTCACACTACGGAATTAGTGCACAGTTTACAGCGGAGTCTGGGTAGCGGACTTGAAGTTTCACCTGTCAATTGATTAAATAGGATGATGTCTCACGCGCATTCTGCCATCCGCCCAAAGAATTGACATGTCAATGGGATATGCGGAACTTAAAGTGGAGTCTGCCGGGCAGACCCGCTTGAAATTCTGCTCTAATTCCGTAGTGTGAACAGACCCTTATGAGGCAGGGACTATTAGACAAGGGCGGGTAGACTAGTCTAGTAAACGAAGCATGCGGCATGCTGGGAAATGTAGTCTCCCAGGCAGCGTCATCTTGGAAATGTACAAACGTTAAGAAAATTTTATAACTAAGGATTGTAGTGGTGTGGAAACATGGGAGAGGTGTCAAACTGAGCCCTGGGAAAAGGTGACTGATCCTAGGGGGCATTGGGATTGTTTTTCCAGAATCGCCAGAATAAGGAACCAGTATTCCAGCATTTAAAAAACTGCTGGGTGCTGGGGACCTAGAAACATGAAGGCTATACTCCTATACTCCTGCCCCCTGCAGGTGCTGTGGTCCTCCGCTGCTTTTATTGTCTGGTTTTTATATTCTACTGGAGAGAATGAGAGGGGTAACATGATTCCCTATGAGAAGGAACCCTGGCCCTCCAGCTGTTGCAAAACTACAACCCCCATAATGCCTGGACAGCTTTAGCTTTGGCTGCCCAGGCATGATAGGAGTTGTAGCTTTGCAACAGCTGGAGGGCCGAAGGGTCCCTACTCCTTGCGTATACGATGACCGGGGGTGGATGGGGGGGAGGTTAGCTTGATCATCTTTGGCCTAACAAGTAAAGAAATCAAAAATTGTTATGTGTAAAAGCACTTTGACTGAGAAGTATAAAATAAATCAGTTATCACTTCTATTCCTGCTTATTTTTCCATCACCATCTGAGTTTTCTCAGTTTTTTCCCTCCTCCCCTGAAGTTTAATTTTAGCTCCTTAGGTTCAGAAGTTGGGAAACCCCCTGTATTAATATAACCACAGGGTGGGGGGATTCCCGGTGTACGTTTCTATATTGTGGGCAGATGGGAATGCTCTGGGGTCAGTATTCATGTCATAAAAACACTAAGAATTTTTTTTGGTCAAAATGGAAAATAATTTGTGTCACTTTTGGGCCTTTTTTTAAATGACTAATTCTATCAGTTATATATATAATATATGGGACGAGCTGTAACTTTGTTCTCTTACTCCAGGTACACTTGGACGTCATCCTGAGTCCCAACGCTACAGTCCATGCCTCAGTTTACCTTTGCATGTTTCTGTGGTCTTCATGGATTCTGCAAGATGAAGCCAAAGAAAGAAGAACCGCAAGCTGAGCAGGAGACTTCAGTATGAGGGACATAGACCCCCCCTCTCAGGAGGGGGACTTCTACCAATGAGTATGTAGGCGCTCATACAGTACCAAAGCTGGCACCGCTCGCAGGGTATGAATTTCTGGCATCCAGAACTAAAGTATGTAACTATGTGCTGTTCCCTTTGTGAGGGAATCTATGCCACTACATAATGGCAGCAACCTGCAAAGCCAGAGAAGCGCACAATCTTAAGCCTGTTTAAAGTAACTTTTTAAAGTATCTATCGCTATTCCTGTCCTGAAACAATCCGAGCCAATGCAGAGAAATCCACTACATACTATCAGCCATATATACGGTAGTTATGTATACAGATGTTATTGTGCCCAGAGTGACCCTATAAGTAATAGTGATTAGTTATAATACCCACAAAGGCTGTGGCTGCCCTGGCTATCTGAGCTTCGGCCTTGAAAAACTCATGATCTATGTCAGTCAGACAGTTGTGATACTTACCTTATGCCCAGCGCAGGTGCAGCAATGCTCATGAGGAGACGGATGCAGTATTAGAGCACAATGCCTTCCCTTTTAGTGACCTTTTATAGAGATATATATCTAATAGAATGCATAATACATGTAATTGTTACTCTAGGATGTATATGACACGCTCACAGTACGCTCATTCTAACTACACACTTAGCTTTCTTGAAGACTATGGGCATCTTTGACATGGTAACAGCGACTGACCCAGAAACAACAATTTAACAGCTATGTTAATTTTGATATATTATGCTGTTTTCCTCATATTGTCAGACATGCTGGATGTGATGTCTGCCAGGTCCGTGCAGCTCTCATGTCTCACTACAGCTCTCTGTTCTGCTCTCTAGCTCTTCTTCGTGCTGTTGGACACTGATGGTGAGGAGCGTGTGTGTCCCCATGCAGAGTCTGTAGGATGTCCTCTCCCTCTTGTGTCTCACAATTTTTATATTATCTATAATTTTTACAGAAGAAATGTACGTAATGTCTGCAAAAAAATATGGCACAGCTTAATTTAAGTATCACCTTCCCATTTTATAAAGATCCGCCAAAAATATGGGTTACGGGTGCACTAGTTAAATTTTTTGCGGATTGCAGGTGACAATTGTTGACATAACATACGGTCCTAAAGAACTACTGAACGTGTGAATGAGGCCTTAGGGCGCATTTACACACACAGATTTATCTGACAGATTTGTGAAGCCAAAGCCAGGACTAGATTTGAGAAGAGGAGAAATCTCAGTCTTTCCTTTATGACCTTTTCTCTGTTTATAGTCTCTTCCTGGCTGTCAGATAAATCTGTCTGTGTAACGGCCCCCTTAGGGCCCGATTACACAGAGCGATAAGCGTCTGAATCGGGATAATTCGGCCGATTATCCCTTCATGTAATAGAGACAACGATCAGTTAATGACAGCGGTCATCGGCTGATCGTTGGTTTAGGTTTGGACCTAAAATCGGCAGGCACTGATGGTTGCCCAAACACCTGATACATTACCTCTCTCTGCTCCCGGTCTTCTCTCCTCTGCTCCGCAGCTTCCCAGACTGTGGAGCACAGGAGAGAAGACCGGGAGCGGAGAGAGGCAATGTAACAGGTGTTTGGGCAAGGGCTGCATGGACATCGCTAACGACGTCTATGCAGCCCTTTTTGCCCATCTAAAAGGTCCAGTAAACAAGTGTTGTTCTAGTAAATCTAGTAAATGATTGACCCGTGTAATAGGACTCAAAGAGAGGAGTGCAGAGAGAGAGAGAGAGAAAGAGAATGAGAGTTAGAGCCTAAACAGCCCAGAGTAGCAGGACATCCGGTTATGTGGAGGAGTTGCACAGTTGCACACACTTTGCAGCACATTGATAGTTTAATTGTGAGGACTATTTAAAAAATATATATATACTATTTTTAGGAAGAGAATGAACAATAAAAATATTCAGTGCAAAGGTATTCCTAGTAGATTTCTGCAGGCATGTGCATTATTCCTGGAGTTCTGCTTATAAACTCATTCTACAGAGTGACATAGCATGACAATGACGGTCTGCCATCTAATAGCCAGAAGCATGTTATCTAGCACAGCTGATAGAGACTTATGCTGCTAATTGTATTTTTTTTACTATGTATAAGCCTAAATATGATTTATATACATATATTATAGTTAGCTTTATGAAAAGCAAATATTTATTAGTTGTACTACATACTATATTTGTATGGGTGCACGCTGAGTAGAATGTAGGAATTTCTTACACATTGCACATATACATGCAGTATATAGACTATTGGCAGATAACTGCATGATATGTTATAGTATTGGCTCTATATTGTATAAACCTTAGGAAGTATCAATATTCTAGAGTTCGGCTTTGAACAACCACTCTGTATATACCTCGTAGGGCATATTCAAATAATTAGTGTACTGTCCCTCTAGAAAAACGCTGACAACAGCAATAGGTCTACTGTTCAAAACTAGAGATGAGCGAACCCGATCGCTCTTCATTTGATTGGTGGTGGCTGACGTTGGATAGAGCCCTAAGGCTATCTGGAAAGCATGGATACAGCCATAGGCCATAGACTTTATCCACCAGGACTCCCTATGGCTGCATCCAACTTCTTCAGCCAAAGGCCACACACATGGGTTTGTACGGACCCGATTGTGGCCAAGGTTCAATCGTCTCTAATAAAGAGCATCCAAACATCAGCTTAAAGAGGCATTCCCATCCACAGTATTGGAAATAACAAGTAGATTGATGGGGGTCCAATCATTGGGACTCCCACCGATCCTAAGAATGGGACATGATTGTCCCTGGAGTGAATGGAGCGCACTGTGCAGGTGTGGACACAGCCTTATTCACTCTCCACTAAACATTCTTGAGGTCTGAACTTGGAGAAGTTCAGTGATCCCATAGATCAGATGTGTCAAACTCAGGCCCTCCAGATGTTTTAAAAATACAATTCCCATCATGCCTGGACAGACAAAGCTAAAGCTGGAGAGCCTGAGTTTGACATCCCTGCCATAGATGATTGAAGTAGTGACTGCGCATTCACAGTGTTTTCTATTCATTCCAGGGCTGTTCCCAGTGGTTGGACCCCCCCCCCCACCACCACCAACACCACCAACACCACCACCACCACCACCAATCAGCGTATACCCAATCCTGTGAATAGTGAATAACTTAATGGAATGAAAACACGTCTATAAACTTTACCATTGATCTGGTTGAATTAAATTTGTTATCCAGGGAAAGAACTTTTTATTATATTTGGCAGAGGGTGTATGAAATCTAAAAAAGAAGCCATACTCCCCTACCCCTATCTCCTGCAGCTGCCTTTCCAACAGCTCCCAATCCACACAATGGGCCAAGTGATTCTCCAGATATATGTGTATGTGTGTGTCTATATATATGTAAAAGAGCATCGTTGGGCTGCCCAGTGTGAGAGCACCTTCGGGTATACTTTGTCAGTGTAGGATTCATTGAATCAGCTGTTAGTTATACTGCGTCATTTAACACTGCATGCGTTTTTTATTCAGTACTGTACTGTGTGAGAGCAGCCCATCTAGGAAGTCATTACCTCTAATTAATTTAAACAATTTTTCATTGTGGTAGGAGTATTCAGCTGAAAGAGGAAAATGCCATTATGAAAATCTATTGCCATAAAGGAGTGTCTACAACAATGTTTAGATAGGTGATATGTGTAATAGTAATGTTCACATGAATATTCAGAGAGAGAACAAACACTCTCAAAAAGAGATGAGCACAACTGGAGCATGCTTGAGTCCGATTGTTTGGGATTTGACTCCCGGTGGCTGAAGAAGTTGGATGCCACCCCAGGGAGTCCTGGAAAACATGGGTGCAGCCATAGGCCATAGACTGTATCCATGTTTTCCCCGACTCCCTAAGGCGGCATCCAACTTCTTCAACCACTGGTTTTCAAATGCAAAACGATTGGACTCCAGCATGCTCCAGTTGTACTTAGCTCTAGTCTTTACTAGAGATGAGACAACTTTTCAAAAGTTTTTACATGACACTGGATACATTTAATGCCTATCTGCTCCGGATTCTAGTTTACCCTGCAAATGATACCAGCTTGCTTTCATCAGCCATGCGGGGAGGAAGATTTTGGTACAATGAACTTAGTTTGCAGTATGAGGGCATAGAGATACCATAATAGAAGGGGGCAACATACACAGTCCAAAGGAACAAAGGAGAATAGTCGAAATCAGATTTTCCTTATTGTGTCGTGTTGTTAAGGTGGTTTCCAAATCTACGAGAACACAAAATGACCCATAACTGCTCTGGTTATATCTGGATTTTATTCTAGATCTGTTAGATCTGAGAGAAGGAGAAAAACGTG
The DNA here is from genome assembly GCF_027789765.1 of Dendropsophus ebraccatus. Lineage (NCBI taxonomy): Eukaryota > Metazoa > Chordata > Amphibia > Anura > Hylidae > Dendropsophus > Dendropsophus ebraccatus. The sequence goes on along the minus strand of NC_091464.1, from coordinate 11,816,620 downwards.
ACCGTCTAAAGACCTTATTACACGGGGTGATCAGATCAGCAGGACCTTTCAGGTCAGCTCTTGCTTGCTTCTCGTTCCCCACTCCCTGCAGGCACTATTACATGCACCGAGAGCGAGCGGGTAAGTATGGGGGGGGGGGGGGGCGGGGAGCTGCGGGGGGTTGCCCGGGTGATTGTTGAATCGCCCTGGAGGCCTATAGAAGATAGTGGCGTTCTGCTGCCGCTATCTTCTCACAGATCGTTGCTATTTGGATTGTTGGTCTTTTAACATGTTGAAATACATTGATTGACAACGATCAGCTGACATTGTGCACGTAGGCTGACCATTGCCTTATTACATGAAGCAATTATCATCCGTAATGGCCGATAATCGCTTCGTATTATAGGGCCTTAAATTACGGGGATCAAACTCAGGCCCTCTAGCTGTTGTGAAAGCCAAAGCTTTAGCTGTCCAGGCATGATGGGAATTGTAGTTTTGTAACAGCTGGAGGGCCTGAGTTGGACACCTGTGGTCTAACTTATTCCGCCCATGTGATCACACCATAATCAGCAAGATACATCGTGATACATATGATAGCAGAATATACACATAGGACCCGAAAAGACGTCTACTAGATTACAGACAGGGTTCTTCAGAAATACTGCTGTGGTTGTGGTTATAATGCAGCCATATTATATGCTGATATATAAACAATGTAAAAATCCCAATAAATAATAGATCAGTATACTTGATACCTCTTTACTTTCTATTTCAAGGAAAGTGTGCAGATCATGAATAAATGACCTCTGTTATTATTATCTCTGTACATAATAGTAGTGACTAGAGATGAACTAACTGAACCTGCCGAATCCAGATTCACTTCCAACTTTGCAAAAAATGTGGTTCTCTAACAAACTTTCTGTAAGGTTCAGAGGGTTCGGCAAGATGGCGCCACTCATGGAAAATAAATACATAAACAAATTCTCACTTGTCTGCGGTCCCCGGTGTCTCCTGGTGGCTCTCTGGTCCCGTCCTGGTGTCTTCTGTGGTGGAGGGTGCTCAGCCAATCACAGGCTGATTAGGATAGGACAGCACCGCAGCCTGTGATTGGCTGAGCGGGCATCACTCTTGTCTCAGGAGAGGCAGCCCACTCAGCCAATCACAGGCCTCATCAGAGGTAAAGAGGTATCAAGTATACTGATCTATTATTTATTGGGATTTTTACATTGTTTAAATATCAGCATATAATATGGCTGCATTAACATTACTAAGAATGGGATTCTGGGCATATACATGTGCAGACACAAACGCGGCAGTATTTCTTTTGCCCGGACAATTTAACAATCACCTGGGCAGCCTCCCGCTCCCTGCGCCCTCCGCTCCCCCCCACTTACCCACTCGCTATCGACACGTATAATAGCGCTGGAAGCGAGCAGGGAACGAGGAGCAAGTGAGCGCTGATCTGACAGGTCGGCGCTTGTTTGCTCATGCAGATCGCCCCAGATAATAAGGTCTTTAGACAGTCACGTTTTTCTCCTTGTCTCAGACCTAACACTTAGGATTAGCAGATCTAGACCAATACTATCCAGATATAACCAGAGCAGTTATGGGTCATTTTGTGTTCTTGTAGATTTGGAAACCACCTTTACAACACGACACAATAAGGAAAATCTGATTTTGACTATTTTCCTTTGTTCCTTTGGACTGTGTATGTGGCCCCTCATACTGCAAACTAAGTTCATTGTACCAAAAGGGAAAATCCCTCATCTTCCTCCCCGCATGGCTGATGAAAGCAAGCTGGTAGCATTTGCAGGGTAAACTAGAATCCTGAGCAGATAGGTATTAAATGTATCCAGTGTCATGTAAAAAGACTGAGCTCAACGATTCTCATGGAGACAAAAAGCAAAGCAGATTTGTGTCAATGAGATGTGACTCCCGAGGTCAGATAGAATTCCCTGAAGATCTGGTGAAATAGTGGGCTACAATGTGAGTGAGCTCCATTCTCCATCAATAAACCTATGGCACACTCATGGGAGGCTTTAAAGGGGTTATCCAGTGCTACAAAAACATGGCCACTTTCTTCCAGAGACAGCATGACTCTTGTCTCCAGTTCAGGTGCGGTTTGCAATTAAGCTCCATTCACTTCAATGGAAATGAGTTACAAAACCCTGCCCAAACTGGAGACAAGAGAGGCGCTGTCTCTGGAAGAAAGTGGCCATTTTTGTGTAGCGCTGGATAACCCCTTTAATGATCTCCATTTTCTTTACTGGGTCGGGTGTGATGGAAAATCACTGCCTGACCCCTTTGTTCTAGGAGAGATAAGCCGCAGTCAGAGAACTCAGGAGAGCTCGGCCATGCTAGACGTATGGGGAAAGGATGAGAAACTCTGATGGCTCTCAACGGTTTATGAGAGAGTATGGCCACCTTTAGAAAATTGGTGTCACCTTATGCAATGGATGGTCTGTTGGGCCCCCACCAACACCAGGGCCCAGATGCAACTCCTTTCTGTTAACTCCCTTTAGCTACGCACCAGTACGCACCATTTAAAGGGGAACTCCGGATAAGAAAAACTTGTTTTCTATTAAAAGTTCAATAAAAGTCTATACAATGTATTACTGTATCTGTACGGTTCTGCCACACTGGTAGCTGATAGAAATCTAGGAAGTGAAAAAATATGGCCTCTGTGCGGATCCACATTGTCTCCTGCTCCCTCTGCTCTTCCCCCTTAGGAGACAAATATTCCATGCCTCTGTCTCACATTGTGTGTGTCTGCTAGACACAGGCTGATGATGCAGACAGGGGGCAGGGTGTGATTTACCATCTCTGACCGGCCAGAAGCAGGTGTTTCAGCTTCGCTGATTGTGCAAAAGTCTACAGAGAAATTGAGGCTGTGTTCACACATGTTGGAGTGTCATTGCAGTACTGCAGTATCTGCACAAAAATGATGCAGTAACACAATTAGATAATGCTAAACAGCACAGAGGATAAGAGATGGCCCTGCCAATCCCACCTGCACAAGAAACAAGGCATAAATAACATATCCCATGTAAGATAATATCAGATAAAGTCCTTTTTGTGGGAATCAACTTCAAAGATAAAAGATGCTCGATCATAATATGTGTGTGGAGATGAAAAGAAAAAAAATTTAATTGAAAAAGTTCTTTGCTTTATTCCAATATCAGCGTTACAGGTATAGAATACAGTGAGCTGTGCGGGTGGGACCACAATGAAATGATAAAGTACTGCAAATAATTCAGTAACACAATGAAACTGCAATGTGTGAACACAGCCTAGATGTTCTGCAACAGCTGTGGGCGGGGAATAGGCAGGGTGGGGGGTGTGATGGAACAGCTGAGGGAAAGCATTGCATTCTGAAACCTGTAGTGCTGAGTACATCTGCTCAACCAGGGAATACAGAAACACAAAACAGAACAAAACCCCCCAAAACAAATGGATTTTTGGTAGGTTCAAAACTGGGATAGATAGGTAAGTATTGTTATATGCTTCTGCAGAAGTTTCATTTTTTTTTTTACCTCTACCCGGAGTTCCCCTTTAAAGGAGGCCTCTGGCAAAAACAAAGAATACAGTGCAGGAAGGGAATGAGGGGGTGGACATAAAGATAGTATACTTACCAGTCACCATGTCCCTGCAGCGCCGAGTCAACAGGCTCCTCTCGGATTTCATTTTCTCCCAGCTTCCTGGTACATCCCGACTTGGGTGAAAGTACCCACAGAGCCAATCAGTGACTGAAGCAAAGTGGAGCATTGAGCAGCTGGGTTGTGACGTTGCAGGAGGGAGAGAAGGAGGATCCGGGAGCAAGACCGCAGCGCTGTGGGAGCACAGGGACAGGTAAGTATACATTCTTGATTACCTTCCCCCACCCCCTGCAAGGAGGCATTCCAGCCTCCAGCACCTCTGGAGTTTGGAGACACATCTTTGACTGTTTGCAGAGAATAAAAGCATTTCTCTACATTATAGAAGCACAGACATGTATAAAAAGGTACCATGTTTCTCCTTGCAGTATCAGCAGTTGTAATGAGAGTTGCAGCTGACAGATTCCCTTTATTATTAGCAGACCCAACACAAGGACCTAGTGAGGATAGGGGCACCGCATGGTAGTGAGACCAGATGAATTAGCATTACTCAGTTATCTGGGTTTCCTTGATCAGTAGCCAGATCTCTTGTCCACAGTATAGGGCCTTTTACATGGGCCGATTATCAGCCAGGTGTGTTGCTAGAAATGCTCCTGCAGCCGATAATCGGTCTGTGTAAAAGTAACAGCGATAACCTTAGTAAAGGGAAAGCACCCCATCCTCAGCTAATCGCATCTTTTGACCATGCTTTGAAATGAGTAGTTATTGTTTGCATATCTTCCATGTAAACAGGGTTATGTAAAGCTGATAACAATTAAGAAACTGACAGCACAGATATGTATATATTGGGGTTTGGGATATGTATATATCCGTGCTGTCAGTTTCCAGATCACAAACAGCTGTGTATACTTACCATCCATGCTGCTTGTGATCCGGCATCCTGTTCTTCCATCCTTGGCCACTGCTGTATCTTCAGACCCTGCCTCCTCCTCCAGAATGAGTGACATCCAGAGGAAGCAGAACCTAAGGATACAGCAGTGGCTGGAGGACTGGAGAGCGGGATTCCGGATCACAAGCAGCATGGATGGCAAGTATACACCGCTTATGATCTGGAAACCGACATCATGGAGATATTATATATATATATATATATATATATATATATATATGTGTGTGCTTTTAGGTTTCAGGGCTGCACAAATAATACAAGAATCATTTGTACAGCCCGGCCGCTCGATTTCTCGGGCTATGTAAAGGCTAGGCAAATGAGCGCTGATCGCCACCTGTTGGTGGCCGCCCATGGCTGAGAAATCACATACTATAAAAGGACCATAAATCAGTATCTGTTTGTAGTTAGAAGTCAGTGATTCCACGGTTATAGTAAGGCAATAATTTGCTAGGGTTACATGACATTCTTGCAGGTGGACCATTGCCTTCAAGGGAAGGCAGCACTGGACATGTTGGATTTAAACCTGTCCAATATCTGGTTCTTTTGAGATACAGACAGCATCTGATGTGTCTGGCAACCGCTTATCACCCTGTTCCAGCTGATCTGAGTGTATGGAAGAGTCGGGCAGGATAGCTATAAGCCAACAGTTTTATCAGGTCTGTGCCGGCTGACCATGAGACTGACTCTCTCGTACACAGCGGCATAGAATACTGCAAACAGCCTGTGACCACCGAAATCATTGTATGAGTAAGTCACAGCCAATTTAAATTTTTGGGGTTTTAATTATTTTGCCCTACCTTCTAAGAGCTGCCCATAACCAATTGTACCTTGTATTGACACCCTTTACATTACCATAAAAAAAAACTGCTAAATTGAAAAACTGCAAATTTGGGTAAAAATGGCATTTTACTTTACTCTGTGTTTCTGTACAGTGACAACTAAAAACAATGTTTTTTTTGTTTTGTTTTTTTACTACAGGGTTATTCAAAAAGGATGGTACAAAGGTAAAGGTCTGTAGTCATAGGGCTATTCCCATCTCAAATATCGTATGTTTAAAGTGACTCTGTACCCACAATCTGTCCCCCTCAAACCGTGTGTACTGTCAGATAGCTGCTGTTAATACAAGATCTGTCCTGGGGTCCGTTCGGCAGGTGATGCAGTTATTGTCCTAGAAAACAACTTTTAAACTTTTTGGCTGCTTTTTTCATTTTAATTTTTATGCGATATGATCTGGCCAAAAACAGAATTGTAACATTTAAATTTTTGGGGGGGCCATTCAATGTACAGTTTATATAATATTGTGTTTTTATAGTTAAGACCTTTCTGCATGTTGTTTTATAGTCACTCCAAAAGTCCTATCTAACTCAAAGGATCACAGCCCAAGAAACAGACACACACAGCTCCATAGATTAAAAAAAAAAATAAGAAATTACCGGGGTCAGAATAAGCCAGAAGAAAGCCTTTTTTAAGTTAAAATTTGTTAGCAGAACAGAAAATATAACAAAAGATACAGAATGGTTATAACTATAAATGTCAGTTTTACCACATGTAAACAATACAAAACCATCCCAAATTTTCATAACTGCATTTTGTTTTTTTCTTTTGTTTTCTCAATTTTACCTGTTTCACGTTTCATTTTATAGTAACATGAAGTATGCCAATAAAGTGTACAATTGGTCCCACAACAGCCCTGATATGTCTCTGCGAATGGGAAAAAATTGTCTTGGTTGTTAAGGGGTTAAGGATTTTTCTTCCAGCACACTTACATTTACATATACCTTTCTTCAGCTATTATACCATGCTGTATCATACCTGATAAAGAGACTGCAATAAGAGTTCTTTCAAGTCTCTAATATATATATTTTTTACCATGATCATTATAAACCTGATCTCATGTAAGAGGCGACATATTGCCGTTACCTTGCCGTAATCTCCAACACACTTCACGTTGATGATTCCCGAATCCTTGTCCGTACCACAATCACTAATCTGTTTAATGCCCATCATTCTGAGATTTGCTCGAGTGCTTTCATTTCATTCTCCGCTGTATTATTCTCATTCTAGTCACACATTTCATTTGGTTCAGGCGCAGCCTTAATATCTTCTGCACATTGCTATTTCATTCACACTTAGGTATTTTAAACAAATTGACGTCTTATTACAGCCAAATCCTGTAAACCAGAGCGATGTCTCAAGAAATGTCCGTTCTTATTTTCCGGCAAGCACTTAATTTCAGGTGGTTCCATGACTTTCGATGACATCACAAGATGGTGCTCTGTTCTCACCCATAGCTCCTTATAAGAAAATAATTCACTACTGATAGGTTTGTAACAAAAAACAGTAAATGTTTCACCTACGGTCTTTTAACGGTGGCCGATTTCTCGGCCACAGGCTGCCACAAATGAACGCCGATCAGCAAGAACGGCACTTGTTTGCAGTGCCTTTACATGTCATGAGAAATCAAGCAGCCAGGCTGCACAAACAATCCATGTATCGTTTGTGCAGCCATGAAAACTGACAGCACAAATATACATATATCCACTCTCCCATTTCCAGATCACACAGCAAATCTTACTTACCTACTGTGCTTCAGCTACAATCCAGCATCTTCTTCTCTGGCTTTCCTGTCCAGCTGCTGTGTCTTCAGGCCGCGGCCTGAAGATACAACAGCTGGATGGGAAAGCCAGATGATGGTTTGCAGCAGCACTCTAGGTAAGTATGCACTGGTGTATGATCTGAAAATGGACAACACTGATATATACAGCAAGGATATATGTCTTTATTGTCATCGGCCTCACATCCTGTTTACACGGGAAGATGTGCAACCAATGCTGATAAATTCTGAAACCTGTTCTAAAGACACAATCAGCCCAGGATCAGGAATTTCCCCAATCCTTAGCTGTTCGCTGTCACTTGTATACGGACTGATGATTGGCTGCAGGAGCGGTACTTGCAACCCTCCTGGCTGATAATCGTCCCTTGTTAAAGGCCCTTTAAAAAACCAATGCAATATAATAAGAAGAATATACACCAAACACATACTGTATTCTTTAGGTTTCAGGAGTCATCTGTGTTATAAAATTCAGCGAAATCTTTTGAGACTTGAGTCGGTATTCATCAGAACCCTAAAAACATGTATCGAGTGAAGTGATAATTTTGTTACGCAGCTTGTCAGATGTAAGAAGACGCCTGCAGTGTGGCCCGGTATTACTAACCGTCCTGTCAGTCCCATCTCCCTTATCTGTATATTTTATACACTCCTCTAGTACATATTGATACAGTGCCTTTTACTTCCCCAGAGCTTTACCTTTTACTTTGCTATGTAGCAGCAGTCGGAAGATTGCTTCATATATTTATAAGATACAGTCAAGAATCGGCTAGTCTAACTGAGTTTCAAGTAAAATTGTTAATGTTTATGGCATAACACTAAGTTATCCCTGGCTAGGTATATCACATCATCATATTATCTATTGTAGCCAATCAACTTCTGTGTCTTCTAATAAATAATAAGTAGTGGCCTTAGGTTCACCAATACATATATATATATATATATATATATATATATATATATATCCAGTGTTGTCTGCATTTGTGCTTATTAGCTCAGAATTTTAAATCACCTGCTGCATTTATTCCCTGTCTGCTCTTCCTGTGGCATCATTCATCAAAGGCAGCAAGCTGTAAAAACACCTCATTGTACCTCAATGTCCCAATAAAGATATGTATGTATATGTGTACATGATAAGAAAACTGTGATGTAGTCTGTAAGGACTGGTCCGAGATGTGACATCACTCAGGGAGTGGGGCTAGAGCCCAGAGACTAAACCCAGCCGGGAAGCTGGAGATAAACGCTTGTGTTCTTCATCTATTCTGCACTATGCCATCCTTCTGTTGTTCTGCCTGGAAATTTATTACGGACTGTGTAGGAACAATAGATGTTACAGTTGTCAGTATATTCCAAAGCATTCTGGAAGAATAAATGAGGAACAAGACAATGCGGAGATGTAAGGAAAAGTTCTGCTTCACAGGGTTTTCCTAAAACTGACGGGCAGATGTGGTAACGTCCTCTTTTGTGTATATCTACAAAATCAGTATGGCATTACACACTAGTTATTGTATACACACGGTTTGATAAAGATTTGTACAGCATATACTTATAATATACAGATATTATATGGAAATGAATGAATAAAAAAGAATAATAAATGAAGTATCAGAATATTAGTCAGGTGTGTTATTTTGCAATTATTTGAAGATATCAAAGATTATACCAACCTCAATGAGCAGCCACAGCAACCTGGTGACTGCAGTCTTTGGGGACACGGGCCGGAAGTATTGCTGGGTCTGTATCCTGCGCACAAAACAGTAAAGGAAAAAAACTGATGAAATCTAAGTAAATCCATCATATGTTGATTTTTTTTTAAAGAAAAACATGTATTCTCTCCTACCTGGTCAACCTTGCAGCACCACTTACCACCTGGGCCCTGGTCCTACCCCCCCCCCCCTACCAACGCACCAGCACACTAGAGCATGACCCTAGAGCGAACGTGTGAATTCTCTATATAGTAGACCTGCGTAGGCCCCCTATAGTAGATGGCATTCAGTGCAGCCCCTATAATAGATGGTAATTATTGTACATATAACATTGTCAAAAAAACAAATATAGGGAAAATAGGTAAAAAATTTTTAATAAAAACATAATAAGTGGCGGATTGTCAATAATCCTGTTCTATATGCCCAGTCAAGTCTTATTATTATGGCCACTTTCCACATGGGCAGCAGATGGGTCATGAAGGAAGTCATGTGACATGAGCTGTCTTAGTGGGTTTGTAAGGTGGGCAATGGGCCGTCTGCACACATAATCCTAGCTGCCATTATGGGTAAGAGGGGCGATTTATTGCAAAATGTTAGTATTTCTGAAACAGTTTGTGAACTGTTCACACTTAGTACTGTGTACTGTGAGTGGAAAAATAGCATCATTGCGAACGTGCTGTTAATGTGAGAAGTTAAAGGGGTATTCCAAGAAGAATTAACTTGTAGCCTATGCATGGGATAGGGGACAAGTAAGTGATCACAAGGGGTCCGACCTCCGAACCGAATCCCCCGCTGATCTCTGTATTCCCCTCCCAGATTCTGTTATGAATACAGCAGCAGGTACAGCATGTGACCCGCAGCTCTATACATTCCTATGGAGCCGCTGGAGAGAGACAAGTAAGCTGCAAAAGTGCTTCCGACACCGCCACAGGAATAAATAGAGCCGCGGTCACATGCTGTACCTGTGTCTCTATTCATAACACAGAAGCCTTGGGTCAATATAGAGATCACCGGGGTGGGGGGGGGGGGGACACGCTAAAGTGTAGAAGCTCATCGCCTACATGAACCAGGGGGGTGCCCGTCCTGTCTCTAAAACAACAGTACAAGGAACTCTACCGTGTATGGAACTCCAAAGAAGACAGACGACCATTACACTATAATTTAATCTATGCTGATTGGCAAAGGGTTGTCTTTTCCAATGGGTCATGGTTTCTGCTTCCTCGAACAGAATGGACGTTGGCTTGTCAGGTAAGATACGCTTTAGAGAACAAGCACCCTGCAAGTATTGCTGGTAGAACACAAACGTGGGGGTCTGGGGAATGTATTTATGGCATTCTTTGGGCCTCTTCATCCAAGACAATGAGATATCTCACATGGCTAGATATACCTGACATTAGTTGGATAGCAGGACCAAGGCTTCCCAGATCCCTTATCCACAGTGATGGGCAGCAACAATGTCTGTAACTTTATCTGGAGTGATGTTTGTGCATTACACAACCTATTGATTTCTATGGGTACCGTGTTCTGCTCCAGTTACCTTGTAGTAGTGCTGCAGAGAAACTGAATACTTGATGTTGGGTTTAAGCAAAGATTACAGCTGATTTCTGGAGACTCCAACTGGGATCATATTATCTGCTAGGGATGAGCCAGGAAAAGGCATTTTGGTGCCTAGTCAACAAAACCAAACCAATAATAGCCAAAAAATATGGCCACATCATAACCATTACCACCATTACCAATAATACAACTATACAAAGGACATGTAATACTGCCATACCATGACAACACAACAACTAGATAATACAGCCACACTGTTACTAAAGAGAACACCTTATACAGACCAATAATACCCCCCCTATATACCATACCATATATACTATACAGTGGTATATACCAGCTCTACACAGGTGCTCTGTAGACCTAATAAGTGATTACATTGTAGCTACATCCAGTTACTTACAAGGGGCAATTTTCTTGCAGTTGTGCCCATTCGTAATTTTCTCTACCTTGCCCAGACCAACATGATGAATTTTAATAAAATCTATAAAAAATCTGTAGGGGATTAAAAGCTCATTAAATTCCTTGTAGAATGTAGTTTAGTGTTGTTGTTTTTTTTTTAAGTAGAAGGGGGGGGGGGGGGGGGGGGGGGCTAATTTCTTTTTTGCATTAAAAAAACCATGGCAACATCTCTGGAACTAAGAGGAAGATCGATGACCAAAACCATTAAAATCAGCGCTGAGCCACCGATCTGATGGTGTGTAACACTTATGTGAGCAGCCTTGATGATATATTTACTTTAAAGTGAATGTACCATCAGGCACAACACTTTTTTTTAAATTAGTCAATGTTGTTTTTTTTTTTTTTTTTTTTAAACATCAGTCTGTGCTGTTCTTTAGCCGTTCACTGGCCCAACTATGCACTGGAGGCAGGCCTGCGGCCCCCAGTGGGACCATATCCCCTCCCTTCGGTGACGCCGCTCTATAGATTCTAATGGAGCCGCTTTACAGAGGGGAGGGGATATCGTCACACTGTGGGCTGGTGGGCCCATCCCCAGTGCATAGGGCCGGTGCACGGCCAAAGAACAGCACAGAGCACTGAAACCAAACGGTGCTTCAAAAAAAGGACTGAGTCACCGGGATCCTCGCAAAACTACAGTTCCCATCATGCCTGGACATACAAAGCTAAAGCCTTACGTGTTCAGACATTATGGGAAATCTAGATGTGAAACAGCATGAGAGACGGAGTTTGAAACCCATGGTCTAGAGCGTTCATTCAAAAAAAAAAAAAAAAACTCTAATTAGGCTGAACAAAGGGTGACAGAATATGAGAGTCTACTAACCTGTTTCCCCGAAAATAGGACATCCCCTGAAAATAAGACCTAGTAGAGGGCTTTGCTGAATTGCTAAATATTAGGCCTAGCAAAGTTTTTGTTTGGAAGCATGCCCACTGAACAGAACACCAGGGCATGCAGCTGGAATTCTTTTAGCCCACCGCTGTTGCCCCCTACCTTTACCATCCGTTGGAGAACAGCTGCATGAAAGACATGAAGACCGCTACCTGCCGCCAACCCTAATGTTCACTGCGGCCGTCACTTGTAAATGTGCATGTGTGGTGTGTGCCCCCGGTGATGTTGTGTCGGAGGATTGGCTGGTCACTTGCTAGGTGGTGAAGTGTGACGCCACTCCGGTGGTGGTTGGCCGAGATACAGCCTGACCTTGAGGTGTTATATCGTGCCGATTGGGCACACAGGTGTGAGGCCACGCCTGCTTTTATTTTACATGGCCAGTTGTACCTTTTTCCCCTGTGGTCAGTGTCCTGCCGGGCTGCGCGGTCCCTTGGGATAGTGTAATCACTGATGGACAGAGCGGTGTAGTGACCCTCCCGGACTATCGGATCTGCCACCCACACATGTCCCAGGGTTGTCGGTGTGAGGCGAAGAATCACAGAGCCTCTTTACCATAAATAAATTTGTTTTTTTACTGGAAGAATACGTGCTTGTGGCAAGGTTACCCGATTATGATGTTTCTCTTGATACAGCACTTGATAATATACTTGATAACACTTGTAGACAAATACTTGACAATACAGCAACTGAATCTGGAATAGGAATATAGTGTAAAATACAGTCGTGCTGACTGAGTAGTGTGCTGAGTGATACAAAGAAGCAGAGTAAAACAAGAGTCCGTGGAGCCTCGGTTGCGAGTCTCAAAACACGGGATAGCCAGATATCTCTAGCCTGTTGCCAACGGGGTGCCTCCATGATGGGGAGAACACCACACCACCCTGATAAATAACCCCTTAAGTCCCACTCGGTTGCGAGTATTGGAACATAAATAGGGAAACAACAGGGTGGCCCAATTTTTCATTGCCCCAAAGAAGCAGAGCAGCAGAGAGGAGGTAGAAGAATACTTAGAAGAAGAAGAACACTTGTGTGCGTGTATTGACCTTTTGTTACCACCACCTTCACACCACCTTATGCCCACAAGATTTGTCTGTACTGTCCAAGGGTTTGACACAAGACCTTGTTACCTGGGATTAGCAGAATGCTGAGGGTTCCCTGCTGACAACTGCGCTGCAAGATAGAGGTCCTGGGCTTTGCACAACTGCATACTGTTGTGTAGCATTACTGAGAAGAGAAATGTTAGGCGTGACCTGTCTAACGTCTTACCCATACGGGATTATGACTAAAACTGACCTAGGCGGGGGACCTGGCAGAGGGCCAGGGCCCAGAGAGGACCACTGTAGAGAGCTGTCTAGCTTGCGTCCTTCCTCTACAATGTTCAACACGAAAGACCTTTACACTTCCTCTACCCATGTGACTTCCTTCCTCAGCGTGACTAACGTGCGCTGTGAGTTGATAAAGAGTGCAATTGAAGAAGTAGAGAGAGAGCTGATAGGAGAGAAAAAGAACAGATTCCCATTAGTCTGCAGATCTGTGTGACATATAAAGAAACAATAACCCTTTATACACTTCAGCTGTGCAGCATTTGAATACACATATCTAATACAGCGCCATCTAGTGGCGAAACTTCATCACTACTTTCATCACCACATAAGTACAAAAAGTACAGACTTTTACGAAGGGTGTATATAACAGTAACACCAGTGGTAGGACACCAAACAGGCAAGGCACTAATAGTCTGCTGTTATCCCGTCACAGCCACAGGTAGTGCTGCACACTGTCTGCCATTAACCCATCACCTGTCACCATACCGTACGTTGTCCTTGCTGTGTTCTATGGGTGTGCTGTGGTTAGCTCCCCCCCGGTGGCTGGAAGCCTCCATACTGTATGCTCTGTCCCTGCTGTGCTGTATGAGTGTGCTGTGGTGAGCTCCCCCCGGTGGGCAGAAGCCTTCATACCGTACGCTCTGTCCCTGCTGTGCTGGATGAGTGTGCTGTGGTGAGTTCCCCCTGGTGGCAGAAAGCCTCCATACCATACGCTCTGTCCCTGCTGTGCTGGATGAGTGTGCTGTGGTGAGTTCCCCCTGGTGGCAGAAAGCCTCCATACCGTACGATCTGTCCCTGCTGTGCTGTACGAATGTGCTGTGGGGAGCTGCCCCTGGTGGCCGGAAGCCTCCATATCGTACCCTGTACCTGCTGTGCATGTGACATGTGAATTCTTCTTCATGGAAAAATAAGGCATCACCTAAAAATAAGACCTAGAGCATCTTTGGGAGCAAAAATTAATATAAAACACTGTTTGGGTATAAAGTATCACAATGAATGGGATGTACTCTGCAGGAAAGAAAATACTCATACTGGAAAGAACACACCACTTCCTGCAGGACAGCTCATAAGCACTGGAAGACGTGAGATTTTTTTTTAATAGAAATCATTTACTAATCTTTATGGCCTGGTTCACACTACGTAAGACACCAGCCGTTCTGTGACCCGGCTGGGTCACAGAACGGCCGATATCAATGAAGTTCAGTACTGTACAGTACTGGACGGATAAACTTCAATTCTATTGAATAGGGATGCGGGCGCACTCTCCATTGTTTGACCTGTCAGGCCTTTGTGCGGCCACAAGGGATCCCGGCCGGAGCGTTCCCTCTGACTGTAGTACAGCGTAAGTTTTGTATTAGTCACGGCCGTTGTTGAAAACCGGCAACAACAGCCTTAAGTAATACAAAACTTACACTGTGTGAACATAGCCTAAAGCTGTTTGCATAGGAGGAGTGGAAAGACCTTATATTTTTCTAAACAGAATTGAGAGCAATTACATTTGATAAATGTGTTAGAAAAAAAGGGGGGGGGGGTTATTTTAGAAGCCAGATTTAATAAACAACTACCCTATAACCCTGTACATTCATATCAGCTGTGTATGCACAGAGACAGGGAATGAGATGCAGCCAGTCACCTTTGAGAATATCAGGCATGTTGGACTTTCTAAAATATCCGAGAACTGCTGGACCGCTATCATAGACATTACATTGCCTGTCAACATTGCCAAAATCGGTACGTTCAGCGGACATTTATACTGTGTATCACCTACTTGAAATTGCTGTTAGCAAGAACAACAGAACAAAAGGACCCAGTTTTTTTCTACATCCAAATTTTCCAGCTCCAGCCTCGGCCCGTGACAGTAGGAAGTGCTCCAAGCCCTGAGCGGACAATGGGATTTCTATGGGTGTGCAGTGAGCGGTCCTGCTGGATCTCAATATGTGGTTCACAGTTTGTATAGTAACATACAAGGCTAATGATCTAGCTTACAGAATGGCATTGCCCAGATATAATAGGTAACCTCCCATAATGCTGCTCAGATATAATAGGCAACCTCCCATAATACTGCCCAGATATAATAGGTAACCTCCCATATTACTGCCCAGATATAATAGGTAACCTCCCATAATACTGCCCAGATATAATAGGTAACCTCCCATAATGATACTGCCCAGATATAATAGGTAACCTCCCATATTACTGCCCAGATATAATAGGTAAGCTCCCATATTACTGCCCAGATATAATAGGTAAGCTCCCATAATACTGCCCAGATATAATAGGTAACCTCCCATAATGCTGCTCAGATATAATAGGTAACCTCCCATAATACTGCCCAGATATAATAGGTAACCTCCCATAATACTGCCCAGATATAATAGGTAACCTCCCATAATGCTGCTCAGATATAATAGGCAACCTCCCATAATACTGCCCAGATATAATAGGTAAGCTCCCATAATACTGCCCAGATATAATAGGTAAGCTCCCATAATACTGCCCAAATATAATAGGTAACCTCCCATATTACTGCCCAGATATAATAGGTAACCTCCCATATTACTGCTCAGATATAATAGGTAACCTCCCATATTACTGCCCAGATATAATAGGTAACCTCCCATAATACTGCCCAGATATAATAGGTAACCTCCCATAATACTGCCCAGATATAATAGGTAACCTCCCATAATACTGCCCAGATATAATAGGTAACCTCCCATAATGATACTGCTCAGATATAATAGGTAACCTCCCATAATACTGCCCAGATATAATAGGTAAGCTCCCATAATACTGCCCAGATATAATAAGTAACCTGCCATAATAATACTGCCCATATATAATAGGTAACCTCCCATATTACTGCCCAGATATAATAGGTAACCTCCCATATTATTGCCCAGATATAATAGGTAAGCTCCCATAATACTGCCCAGATATAATAGGTAAGCTCCCATAATACTGCCCAGATATAATAGGTAAGCTCCCATAATACTGCCCAGATATAATAGGTAACCTCCCATAATACTGCCCAGATATCATAGGTAACCTCCCATAATGCTGCTCAGATATAATAGGCAACCTCCCATAATACTGCCCAGATATAATAGGTAACCTCCCATATTACTGCCCAGATATAATAGGTAACCTCCCATAATACTGCCCAGATATAATAGGTAACCTCCCATAATGATACTGCCCAGATATAATAGGTAACCTCCCATATTACTGCCCAGATATAATAGGTAAGCTCCCATATTACTGCCCAGATATAATAGGTAAGCTCCCATAATACTGCCCAGATATAATAGGTAACCTCCCATAATGCTGCTCAGATATAATAGGTAACCTCCCATAATACTGCCCAGATATAATAGGTAACCTCCCATAATACTGCCCAGATATAATAGGTAACCTCCCATAATGCTGCTCAGATATAATAGGCAACCTCCCATAATACTGCCCAGATATAATAGGTAAGCTCCCATAATACTGCCCAGATATAATAGGTAAGCTCCCATAATACTGCCCAAATATAATAGGTAACCTCCCATATTACTGCCCAGATATAATAGGTAACCTCCCATATTACTGCTCAGATATAATAGGTAACCTCCCATATTACTGCCCAGATATAATAGGTAACCTCCCATAATACTGCCCAGATATAATAGGTAACCTCCCATAATACTGCCCAGATATAATAGGTAACCTCCCATAATACTGCCCAGATATAATAGGTAACCTCCCATAATGATACTGCTCAGATATAATAGGTAACCTCCCATAATACTGCCCAGATATAATAGGTAAGCTCCCATAATACTGCCCAGATATAATAAGTAACCTGCCATAATAATACTGCCCATATATAATAGGTAACCTCCCATATTACTGCCCAGATATAATAGGTAACCTCCCATATTATTGCCCAGATATAATAGGTAAGCTCCCATAATACTGCCCAGATATAATAGGTAAGCTCCCATAATACTGCCCAGATATAATAGGTAAGCTCCCATAATACTGCCCAGATATAATAGGTAACCTCCCATAATACTGCCCAGATATCATAGGTAACCTCCCATAATGCTGCTCAGATATAATAGGCAACCTCCCATAATACTGCCCAGATATAATAGGTAAGCTCCCATAATACTGCCCAGATATAATAGGTAACCTCCCATAATACTGCCCAGATATAATAGGTAAGCTCCCATAATACTGCCCAGATATAATAGGTAACCTCCCATATTACTGCCCAGATATAATAGGTAAGCTCCCATAATACTGCCCAGATATAATAGGTAACCTCCCATAATGCTGCTCAGATATAATAGGTAACCTCCCATAATACTGCCCAGATATAATAGGTAACCTCCCATAATGCTGCTCAGATATAATAGGCAACCTCCCATAATACTGCCCAGATATAATAGGTAAGCTCCCATAATACTGCCCAGATATAATAGGTAACCTCCCATATTACTGCCCAGATATAATAGGTAACCTCCCATATTACTGCTCAGATATAATAGGTAACCTCCCATATTACCGCCCAGATATAATAGGTAACCTCCCATATTACTGCCCTGATATAATAGGTAAGCTCCCATATTACTGCCCAGATATAATAGGTAACCTCCCATAATGCTGCTCAGATATAATAGGCAACCTCCCATAATACTGCCCAGACATAATAGGTAACCTCCCATAATACTGCCCAGATATAATAGGTAACCTCCCATAATGCTGCTCAGATATAATAGGCAACCTCCCATAATACTGCCCAGATATAATAGGTAAGCTCCCATAATACTGCCCAGATATAATAGGTAACCTCCCATAATACTGCCCAGATATAATAGGTAAGCTCCCATAATACTGCCCAGATATAATAGGTAACCTCCCATATTACTGCCCAGATATAATAGGTAAGCTCCCATAATACTGCCCAGATATAATAGGTAACCTCCCATAATGCTGCTCAGATATAATAGGTAACCTCCCATAATACTGCCCAGATATAATAGGTAACCTCCCATAATGCTGCTCAGATATAATAGGCAACCTCCCATAATACTGCCCAGATATAATAGGTAAGCTCCCATAATACTGCCCAGATATATTAGGTAACCTCCCATATTACTGCCCAGATATAATAGGTAACCTCCCATATTACTGCTCAGATATAATAGGTAACCTCCCATATTACCGCCCAGATATAATAGGTAACCTCCCATATTACTGCCCTGATATAATAGGTAAGCTCCCATATTACTGCCCAGATATAATAGGTAACCTCCCATAATGCTGCTCAGATATAATAGGTAACCTCCCATAATACTGCCCAGACATAATAGGTAACCTCCCATAATACTGCCCAGATATAATAGGTAAGCTCCCATAATACTGCCCAGATATCATAGGTAACCTCCCATAATACTGCCCAGATATAATAGGTAACCTCCCATAATGCTGCTCAGATATAATAGGTAAGCTCCCATAATACTGCCCAGATATAATAGGTAAGCTCCCATAATACTGCCCAGATATAATAGGTAAGCTCCCATATTACTGCCCAGATATAATAGGTAACCTCCCATATTACTGCTCAGATATAATAGGTAACCTCCCATAATACTGCCCAGATATAATAGGTAACCTCCCATATTACTGCTCAGATATAATAGGTAACCTCCCATATTACTGCCCTGATATAATAGGTAAGCTCCCATATTACTGCTCAGATATAATAGGTAACCTCCCATATTACTGCCCTGATATAATAGGTAAGCTCCCATATTACTGCTCAGATATAATAGGTAACCTCCCATAATGATACTGCCCAGATATAATAGGTAACCTCCCATAATGATACTGCCCAGATATAATAGTTAACCTGCCATAATACTGCCCAGATATAATACATAACCTCCCATAATACTGCCCAGATATAATAGGTAAGCTCCCATAATGATACTGCCCAGATATAATAGGTAACCTCCCATAATACTGCCCAGATATAATAGGTAACCTTCCATAATACTGCCCAGATATAATAGGTAACCTCCCATAATGATACTGCCCAGATATAATAGTTAACCTGCCATAATACTGCCCAGATATAATACGTAACCTCCCATAATACTGCTCAGATATAATAGGTAAGCTCCCATATTACTGCCCAGATATAATAGGTAACCTCCCATAATACTGCCCAGATATAATAGGTAACCTCCCATAATACTGCCCAGATATAATAGGTAACCTCCCATAATACTGCCCAGATATAATAGGTAAGCTCCCATAATACTGCCCAGATATAATAGGTAACCTCCCATAATACTGCCCAGATATAATAGGTAAGCTCCCATATTACTGCCCAGATATAATAGGTAAGCTCCCATAATACCGCCCAGATATAATAGGTTAGCTCCCATAATACTGCCCAGATATAATAGGTAAGCTCCCATAATACTGCCCAGATATAATAGGTAACCTCCCATATTACTGCCCAGATATAATAGGTAACCTCCCATAATACTGCCCAGATATAATAGGTAACCTCCCATATTACTGCCCAGATATAATAGGTAACCTCCCATAATACTGCCCAGATATAATAGGTAACCTCCCATATTACTGCCCAGATATCAGGGCCGGACTGGGACTTAAAATCAGCCCTGGCAATCAAACCCCAGCAGCCCACATACCATATCCTTCCCTATATATCATGGATAGCCGTGTAAAATACGAGCTGTAGCAAATTCTGCTTCATTTAGCCATGTCCCCACTACTCCCCTAAACATGTGAACCCCACCATCAGCACCTAAAAATAATGCTATAACATGATCTGCTGATGATTTGATGCGGCATATATATGCATTCATTTCAACTGATTAAATAAGAAGCATCAAATCCGCATTTGATTAGGTATGAACGTGCCCTTACAGGAAACCTGTGGGCTCTATACCAGGTACACAGCTGTAGATCCCAGTGTATAGGTCAGGGACTGGACCTTTAGTCCAGTGTAAACCTCTGTAACCATTCTTTTCATTACCAGCTGAAGTGTCACAGAGGTGGAGCCACAGCAGCACCTTCTGCCCCGCACCTGCCTGCTCTGACTGATGGACATATAGGGTGCTGCTGCTGCCGCTGCTGTTGTGAAACTTTAGTTGGAAATGAAAAGGACAATTATATAAGTTTACACTGGACTAAAGGTCAGTGATATCTCCTCACACCTGTCTGCTGAGATCTACAGCCCTAGACCTGGTACGGACCTCACAGATTCCCTTTATAGGAGAAAAACATGGCCACCTTCTTCCAGAAACAGTGTCACACTCTTCTTCAGTTTGTGTGAGGTATTGCAGCTCAGTTCCATTGAAGTAAATGGAGCCAAGTTGTAATACCACACACAGTCTGAGGACAGGGTGGTGCTGTTTTTGGACAAAAGTTACTATATTTTTTAAATCCCTTTTATCCTGACTATGTCTGCACTCCATATAATGGCGGTCAAAGCTACATAATAAGCTGCTAGATAGCCATTTCCTACTGGATATCTATCTATCTATCTATCTATCTATCTATCTATCTATCTATCTATCTATCTATCTATAGTATCTATCCCCTATCTATCTATCTATCTATCTATCTATCTATCTATCTCCTATCTATCTCCTATCTATCTATCTCCTATCTATCTATCTATCTATCTATCTATCTATCTATCTCCTATCTATCTATCTCCTATCTATCTATCTCCTATCTATCTATCTCCTATCTATCTATCTATCTATCTATCTATCTATCTATCTATCTATCTATCTCCTATCTATCTATCTCCTATCTATCTATCTATCTCCTATCTATCTATCTATCTATCTATCTATCTATCTCCTATCTATCTATCTATCTATCTATCTATCTATCTATCTATCTATCTATCTCCTATCTATCTCCTATCTATCTCCTATCTATCTCCTATCTATCTATCTATCTATCTATCTATCTATCTATCTATCTATCTATCTATCTCCTATCTATCTCCTATCTATCTCCTATCTATCTATCTATCTATCTATCTATCTATCTATCTATCTATCTATCTATCTCCTATTTATCTATCTATCTATCTCCTATCTATCTATCTATCTATCTATCTCCTATCTATCTATCTATCTCCTATCTATCTCCTATCTATCTATCTCCTATCTATCTATCTCCTATCTATCTATCTATCTATCTTCTATCTATCTATCTATCTATCTCCTATCTATCTCCTATCTATCTATCTCCTATCTATCTATCTCCTATCTATCTATCTATCTATCTCCTATCTCCTATCTATCTATCTCCTATCTATCTCCTATCTATCTATCTATCTATCTATCTATCTATCTATCTCCTATCTATCTCCTATCTATCTATCTCCTATCTATCTATCTATCTATCTATCTATCTCCTATCCCCTATCTATCTATCTATCTATCTATCTATCTATCTATCTATCTATCTCCTATCTATCTATCTCCTATTTATCTATCTCCTATCTATCTATCTATCTATCTATCTATCTATCTCCTATCTATCTATCTCCTATCTATCTATCTATCTATCTATCTATCTATCTATCTCCTATCCATCTCCTATCTATCTATCTATCTATCTATCTATCTATCTATCTATCTATCTATCTATCTATCTCCTATCTATCTATCTCCTATCTATCTATCTCCTATCTATCTATCTCCAATCTATCTATCTATCTATCTATCTATCTATCTATCTATCTCCTATCTATCTCCTATCTATCTATCTATCTATCTATCTATCTATCTATCTATCTATCTATCTCCTATCTATCATCTATCTATCTATCTATCTATCTATCTATCTATCTATCTCCTATCTATCTATCTATCTATCTATCTCCTATCTATCTATCTCCTATCTATCATCTATCTATCTCCTATCTATCTATCTATCTATCTATCTATCTATCTATCTATCTCCTATCTATCTATCTCCTATCTATCTATCTATCTATCTCCTATCTATCATCTATCTATCTATCTATCTATCTATCTATCTATCTATCTATCTATCTATCTCCTATCTATCATCTATCTATCTATCTATCTATCTATCTCCTATCTATCATCTATCTATCTATCTATCTATCTATCTATCTATCTATCTATCTATCTTTTTTCTGTGCATGATAACACTGTCATAGTTAACACCAGTAAGCAAATATTATCCCCATACTGTACACGTTACTGCCATACTGTCACTAAGCAAACCCACCAATATTTCCTATACTAACAGTATATAAGTAACAAATAATATCACCCCACCATGAGCACGGCCATTATCACCACATAGTGACTAATACCGCTACACTGTGACTGAATACAATCCACTATATACAACACTAAAATTACCAATAATACGAGTAATACCATCACACCATGCCCACTACTCCCACCATACGGTGACTGGATAATACCACTATACCATCACACCATGCCCACTACTCTCACCATACAGTGACTGGATAATACCACTATACCATCACACCATGCCCACTACTCTCACCATACAGTGACTGGATAATACCACTATACAATCACACCATGCCCACTACCCTCAGCATACAGTGACTGGATAATACCACTATACCATCACACCATGCCCACTACCCTCAGCATACAGTGACTGGATAATACCACTATACCATCACACCATGCCCACTACCCTCACCATACAGTGACTGGATAATACCACTATACCATCACACCATGCCCACTGCCCGCAGCATACAGTGACTGGATAATACCACTATACCATCACACCATGCCCACTACCCTCACCATACAGTGACTGGATAATACCACTATACCATCACACCATGCCCACTACCCTCAGCATACAGTGACTGGATAATACCACTATACCATCACACCATGCCCACTACCCTCAGCATACAGTGACTGGATAATACCCCTATACCATCACACCATGCCCACTACTCTCAGCATACAGTGACTGGATACCACTATACTGGCACCAAATAACAGCCACTATCTAAAGACCAATATTCTCCCAAAGCAGCGACAATAGAACACAGATGTTACACTCTGTCCCTCCAGCTGTTACAAAACTACAAATCCCATCATGCCTGGACAGCTAAAGCATGACGGGAATTGTAGTTTTGCAACACCTGGAGGGCAGGAGTGTGACACCCCTGATACTGAGGCAGATCCCAGCTGTATAAAGGTTCTGCAGACCTTACAGGTGATTATAGTGCAGTTACATCCTGTCACTCACAGTCGGCGTCTTCTCTGCACTTTTCTTTTTCTTCTCCATCTGGCTCCGGTCATCAGGAAGGCTTCTCTGGCCATGACTCCTCTCCACGGGATCTGTCAGACAGACATTTTAGGCTTCTTGCTCCAGCAACATCCTCATCTATAAATCCCCCCATATAGAATAGCCCCCCCTGCATCCCCCCATATAGAATAGCCCCCCTGCTGTACATCTCCCTATATAGAATAGCCCCCCCCGCATCCCCCTCCCATATAGAATAGCCCCCCTGCATCCCCCTCCCATATAGAATACCCCACCTGCATCCCCCTCCCATACAGAATAGCCCCCCTGCATCCCCCCATATAGAAAAGTCCCCCTGCATCCCCCTCCCATATAGAATAGCCCCCCTGCATCCCCCTCCCATATAGAATACCCCCTGCATCCCCCCCATATAGAATACCCCCCTGCATCCCTCCCATATAGAATAGCCCCCCTGCATCCCCCTCCCATATAGAATAGCCCCCTGCATCCCCCTCCCATATAGAATAGCCCCCCTGCATCCCCCTCCCATATAGAATAGCCCTCTGCATCCCCCTCCCATATAGAATAGCCCCCCTGCATCCCCCTCCCATACAGAATAGCCCCCCTGCATCCCCCCATATAGAAAAGTCCCCCTGCATCCCCCTCCCATATAGAATAGCCCCCCTGCATCCCCCTCCCATATAGAATACCCCCTGCATCCCCCCCATATAGAATACCCCCCTGCATCCCTCCCATATAGAATAGCCCCCCTGCATCCCCCTCCCATATAGAATAGCCCCCTGCATCCCCCTCCCATATAGAATAGCCCCCCTGCATCCCCCTCCCATATAGAATAGCCCTCTGCATCCCCCTCCCATATAGAATAGCCCCCCTGCATGCCCCTCCCATATAGAATAGCCCCCTGCATCCCCCCATATAGAATAGCCCCCCTGCATCCCCCTCCCATATAGAATAGCCCCCTGCATCCCCCCCCATATAGAATAGCCCCCCTGCATCCCCCTCCTATATAGAATAGCCCCCTGCATCCCCCCCATATAGAATAGCCCACCCTGCATCCCCCTCCAATATATAATAGCCCCCCCTGCACCCCCTCCAATATAGAATAGCCCCCTGCATCCCCCTCCCATATAGAATAGCCCCCTGCATCCCCCTCCCATATAGAATAGCCCCCTGCATCCCCTCCCATATAGAATAGCCCCCCTACATCCCCCTCCTATATATAATAGCCCCCTGCATCCCCCTCCATATAGAATAGCCCCCCTGCATCCCCCTCCCATATAGAATAGCCCCCCTGCATCCCCCCATATAGAATAGCCCCCCTGCATCCCCCTCCCATATAGAATAGCCCCCTGCATCCCCCCCATATAGAATAGCCCCCCTGCATCCCCCTCCTATATAGAATAGCCCCCTGCATCCCCCCCATATAGAATAGCCCACCCTGCATCCCCCTCCAATATATAATAGCCCCCCCTGCACCCCCTCCAATATAGAATACCCCCCCTGCATCCCCCCCCCATATAGAATAGCCCCCCTGCATCCCCCTCCTATATAGAATAGCCCCCTGCATCCCCCCCCATATAGAATAGCCCACCCTGCATCCCCCTCCAATATATAATAGCCCCCCCTGCACCCCCTCCAATATAGAATAGCCCCCTGCATCCCCCTCCCATATAGAATAGCCCCCTGCATCCCCCTCCCATATATAATAGCCCCCTGCATCCCCCTCCATATAGAATAGCCCCCCTGCATC
This sequence comes from Dendropsophus ebraccatus, assembly GCF_027789765.1. NCBI lineage: Eukaryota > Metazoa > Chordata > Amphibia > Anura > Hylidae > Dendropsophus > Dendropsophus ebraccatus. The sequence goes on along the minus strand of NC_091464.1, from coordinate 11,791,458 downwards.
CCCCTCCCATATAGAATAGCCCCCCTGCATCCCCCCATATAGAATAGCCCCCCTGCATTCCCCTCCCATATAGAATAGCCCCCCTGCATCCCCCTCCCATATAGAATAGCCCCCCTGCATCCCCCTCCCATATAGAATACCCCCCCTGCATCCCCCTCCCATATAGAATAGCCCCCTGCATCCCCTCCTATATAGAATAGCCCCCCTGCATCCCCCTCCTATATAGAATAGCCCCCTGCATCCCCCCCATATAGAATAGCCCACCCTGCATCCCCCTCCAATATATAATAGCCCCCCCTGCACCCCCTCCAATATAGAATAGCCCCCCTGCACCACATCCTATATAGAATAGCCCCCTGCATCCCCCTCCCATATAGAATAGCCCCCTGCATCCCCCTCCCATATAGAATAGCCCCCTGCATCCCCTCCCATATAGAATAGCCCCCTGCATCCCCTCCCATATAGAATAGCCCCCCTACATCCCCCTCCTATATATAATAGCCCCCTGCATCCCCCTCCATATAGAATAGCCCCCCTGCATCCCCCTCCCATATAGAATAGCCCCCCTGCATCCCCCTCCCATACAGAATAGCCCCCCTACATCCCCCTCCTATATATAATAGCCCCCTGCATCCCCCTCCCATATAGAATAGCCCCCTGCATCCCCCTCCCATATAGAATAGCCCCCTGCATCCCCTCCCATATAGAATAGCCCCCTGCATCCCCTCCCATATAGAATAGCCCCCCTACATCCCCCTCCTATATATAATAGCCCCCTGCATCCCCCTCCATATAGAATAGCCCCCTGCATCCCCCTCCATATAGAATAGCCCCCCTGCATCCCCCTCCCATATAGAATAGCCCCCTGCATCCCCCTCCCATATAGAAAAGTCCCCCTGCATCCCCCTCCCATATAGAATAGCCCCCCTGCATCCCCCTCCCATACAGAATAGCCCCCCTACATCCCCCTCCTATATATAATAGCCCCCTGCATCCCCCTCCTGTATAGAATAGACCCCCTGCATCCTCCTCCAATATGGAAAAGCCCCCTTCATCCCCCTCCCATATAGAATAGCCCCCTGTACCCCCTCCTGTATAGAATAGCCCCCTGCATCCCCCCATATAGAATAGCCCCCTGCATCCCCCTCCTGTATAGAATAGCCCCCTGCATCCCCCCATATAGAATAGCCCCCTGCATCCTCCTCCTGTATAGAATAGCCCCCCCTGCATCCCCCTCCTATATAGAATAGCCCCCTGCATCCCCCTCCCATATAGAATAGCCCCCCCTGCACCCCCTCCCATATAGAATAGCCCCCCTGCACCCCCTCCCATATAGAATAGCCCCCCTGCACCCCCTCCCATATAGAATAGCCCCCCTGCACCCCCTCCCATATAGAATAGCCCCCTGCATCCCCTCCTATATAGAATAGCCCCCCTGCACCCCCTCCCATATAGAATAGCCCCCCTGCACCCCCTCCCATATAGAATAGCCCCCTGCATCCCCTCCCATATAGAATAGCCCCCTGCATCCCCTCCTATATAGAATAGCCCCCCTGCACCCCCTCCCATATAGAATACCCCCTGCATCTCTCCCATATAGAATACCCCCCCTGCATCCCCCTCCCATATAGAATAGCCCCCTGCATCCCCCTCCCATATAGAATAGCCCCCTGCATCCCCCTCCCATATAGAATACCCCCTGCATCTCTCCCATATAGAATAGCCCCCTGCATCCCCCTCCCATATAGAATAGCCCCCTGCATCCCCCTCCCATATAGAATAGCCCCCTGCATCCCCCTCCCATATAGAATAGCCCCCTGCATCCCCCTCCCATATAGAATAGCCCCCTGCATCCCCCTCCCATATAGAATAGCCCCCCTGCACCCCCTCCCATATAGAATACCCCCTGCATCTCTCCCATATAGAATACCCCCCCTGCATCCCCCTCCCATATAGAATAGCCCCCCTGCACCCCCTCCCATATAGAATACCCCCCCTGCATCCCCCTCCCATATAGAATAGCCCCCCTGCACCCCCTCCCATATAGAATAGCCCCCTGCATCCCCTCCTATATAGAATAGCCCCCTGCATCCCCTCCTATATAGAATAGCCCCCCTGCACCCCCTCCCATATAGAATACCCCCTGCATCTCTCCCATATAGAATACCCCCCCTGCATCCCCCTCCCATATAGAATAGCCCCCTGCATCCCCCTCCCATATAGAATAGCCCCCTGCATCCCCCTCCCATATAGAATACCCCCTGCATCTCTCCCATATAGAATAGCCCCCTGCATCCCCCTCCCATATAGAATAGCCCCCTGCATCCCCCTCCTATATAGAATAGCCCCCTGCATCCCCCTCCCATATAGAATAGCCCCCTGCATCCCCCTCCCATATAGAATAGCCCCCTGCATCCCCCTCCTATATATAATAGCCCCCTGCATCCCCCTCCATATAGAATAGCCCCCCTGCATCCCCCTCCCATATAGAATAGCCCCCTGCATCCCCCTCCCATATAGAATAGCCCCCTGCATCCCCCTCCCATATAGAATAGCCCCCTGCATCCCCCTCCCATATAGAATAGCCCCCTGCATCCCCCTCCCATATAGAATAGCCCCCCTGCACCCCCTCCCATATAGAATACCCCCTGCATCTCTCCCATATAGAATACCCCCCCTGCATCCCCCTCCCATATAGAATAGCCCCCCTGCACCCCCTTCCATATAGAATACCCCCCCTGCATCCCCCTCCCATATAGAATAGCCCCCCTGCACCCCCTCCCATATAGAATAGCCCCCCTGCATCCCCCTCCCATATAGAATACCCCCCCTGCATCCCCCTCCCATATAGAATAGCCCCCTGCATCCCCTCCTATATAGAATAGCCCCCCTGCACCCCCTCCCATATAGAATAGCCCCCCTGCATGCTCTCCCTGTGTGGCCACATGTGAAGGGGTTAAAAAAAAAAAAAAACATTCTCACCTCACCTCGCTCCCAGCAGCTTCTTTCTCCGGATCTTCAGCAGCTTCTTTCTGCTGCAGCAGCGTGGCGGCGGCGGCTGCGGCTCTCTCTCCTCTAGGTCCTCAGCGGCGCGTCAGGGAAGTGACGTCACCGCTGGGGGCCTGGTGGAGGTGGCTGCAGACGTGCCTGCGCGCGGCACGTCTGCGGCCCTTGGCACTTGGGGGAAGCACAACGGGGCGGAGACACGCCACCGCAGCCCCCTCCCGCCACCACAGCCCGCTCACCTCACCCCGGCTGGCCCGCTCCTGACGTGCTCCGCCAATCAATGAGGGGCCGCTGCGGCCCCACGTTGATTGGATTGGAGGAGCATGTCAGGAGCGGGCCGCAGCGGTGATTTTTTTTTTTTTCCATTAGACAGCCTGGGCGGCCCACGGACTAGTAATCTGGCCAGCCCAGCGGGCATTTGCCCGCCTTGCCAGATTACCAGTCCGGGCCTGCCAGATATAATAGGTAAGCTCCCATAATACTGCCCAGATATAATAGGTAACCTCCCATAATGCTGCTCAGATATAATAGGTAACCTCCCATAATACTGCCCAGATATAATAGGTAACCTCCCATAATGCTGCTCAGATATAATAGGCAACCTCCCATAATACTGCCCAGATATAATAGGTAAGCTCCCATAATACTGCCCAGATATAATAGGTAACCTCCCATATTACTGCCCAGATATAATAGGTAACCTCCCATATTACTGCTCAGATATAATAGGTAACCTCCCATATTACCGCCCAGATATAATAGGTAACCTCCCATATTACTGCCCTGATATAATAGGTAAGCTCCCATATTACTGCCCAGATATAATAGGTAACCTCCCATAATGCTGCTCAGATATAATAGGCAACCTCCCATAATACTGCCCAGACATAATAGGTAACCTCCCATAATACTGCCCAGATATAATAGGTAACCTCCCATAATACTGCCCAGATATAATAGGTAACCTCCCATAATACTGCCCAGATATAATAGGTAAGCTCCCATAATACTGCCCAGATATAATAGGTAAGCTCCCATAATACTGCCCAGATATAATAGGTAAGCTCCCATAATACTGCCCAGATATAATAGGTAACCTCCCATATTACTGCCCAGATATAATAGGTAAGCTCCCATAATACTGCCCAGATATAATAGGTAACCTCCCATAATGCTGCTCAGATATAATAGGTAACCTCCCATAATACTGCCCAGATATAATAGGTAACCTCCCATAATGCTGCTCAGATATAATAGGCAACCTCCCATAATACTGCCCAGATATAATAGGTAAGCTCCCATAATACTGCCCAGATATAATAGGTAACCTCCCATATTACTGCCCAGATATAATAGGTAACCTCCCATATTACTGCTCAGATATAATAGGTAACCTCCCATATTACCGCCCAGATATAATAGGTAACCTCCCATATTACTGCCCTGATATAATAGGTAAGCTCCCATATTACTGCCCAGATATAATAGGTAACCTCCCATAATGCTGCTCAGATATAATAGGTAACCTCCCATAATACTGCCCAGATATAATAGGTAACCTCCCATAATGCTGCTCAGATATAATAGGTAAGCTCCCACAATACTGCCCAGATATAATAGGTAAGCTCCCATAATACTGCCCAGATATAATAGGTAAGCTCCCATATTACTGCCCAGATATAATAGGTAACCTCCCATATTACTGCTCAGATATAATAGGTAACCTCCCATATTACTGCCCAGATATAATAGGTAACCTCCCATATTACTGCCCTGATATAATAGGTAAGCTCCCATATTACTGCTCAGATATAATAGGTAAGCTCCCATAATGATACTGCCCAGATATAATAGGTAACCTCCCATAATGATACTGCCCAGATATAATAGTTAACCTGCCATAATACTGCCCAGATATAATAGGTAACCTCCCATAATACTGCCCAGATATAATACGTAACCTCCCATAATACTGCCCAGATATAATAGGTAAGCTCCCATAATACTGCCCAGATATAATAGGTAAGCTCCCATAATACCGCCCAGATATAATAGGTTAGCTCCCATAATACTGCCCAGATATAATAGGTAAGCTCCCATAATACTGCCCAGATATAATAGGTAACCTCCCATAATACTGCCCAGATATAATAGGTAACCTCCCATAATACTGCCCAGATATAATAGGTAACCTCCCATAATACTGCTCAGATATAATAGGTAAGCTCCCATAATACTGCCCAGATATAATAGGTTAGCTCCCATAATACTGCTCAGATATAATAGGTAAGCTCCCATAATACTGCCCAGATATAATAGGTAACCTCCCATAATACTGCCCAGATATAATAGGTAACCTCCCATAATACTGCCCAGATATAATAGGTAACCTCCCATAATACTGCCCAGATATAATAGGTAAGCTCCCATAATACTGCCCAGATATAATAGGTAACCTCCCATAATACTGCCCAGATATAATAGGTAACCTGCCATAATACTGCCCAGATATAATAGGTAAGCTCCCATAATGATACTGCCCAGATATAATAGGTAACCTCCCATAATACTGCCCAGATATAATAGGTAAGCTCCCATAATACTGCCCAGATATAATAGGTAAGCTCCCATAATACTGCCCAGATATAATAGGTAAGCTCCCATAATACTGCCCAGATATAATAGGTAAGCTCCCATAATACTGCCCAGATATAATAGGTAACCTCCCATAATACTGCCCAGATATAATAGGTAACCTGCCATAATACTGCCCAGATATAATAGGTAAGCTCCCATAATGATACTGCCCAGATATAATAGGTAACCTCCCATAATACTGCCCAGATATAATAGGTAACCTCCCATAATACTGCCCAGATATAATAGGTAAGCTCCCATAATACTGCCCAGATATAATAGGTAAGCTCCCATAATACTGCCCAGATATAATAGGTAAGCTCCCATAATACTGCCCAGATATAATAGGTAAGCTCCCATAATACTGCCCAGATATAATAGGTAAGCTCCCATAATACTGCCCAGATATAATAGGTAACCTCCCATATTACTGCCCAGATATAATAGGTAAGCTCCCATATTACTGCCCAGATATAATAGGTAAGCTCCCATAATACTGCCCAGATATAATAGGTAACCTGCCATAATACTGCCCAGATATAATAGGTAAGCTCCCATAATACTGCCCAGATATAATAGGTAAGCTCCCATAATACTGCCCAGATATAATAGGTAACCTCCCATATTACTGCCCAGATATAATAGGTAAGCTCCCATAATACTGCCCAGATATAATAGGTAAGCTCCCATAATACTGCCCAGATATAATAGGTAAGCTCCCATAATACTGCCCAGATATAATAGGTAACCTCCCATATTACTGCCCAGATATAATAGGTAAGCTCCCATATTACTGCCCAGATATAATAGGTAAGCTCCCATAATACTGCCCAGATATAATAGGTAACCTGCCATAATACTGCCCAGATATAATAGGTAAGCTCCCATAATACTGCCCAGATATAATAGGTAAGCTCCCATAATACTGCCCAGATATAATAGGTAACCTCCCATATTACTGCCCAGATATAATAGGTAAGCTCCCATATTACTGCCCAGATATAATAGGTAACCTCCCATATTACTGCCCAGATATAATAGGTAAGCTCCCATAATACTGCCCAGATATAATAGGTAACCTCCCATATTACTGCCCAGATATAATAGGTAAGCTCCCATAATACTGCCCAGATATAATAGGTAAGCTCCCATAATACTGCCCAGATATAATAGGTAAGCTCCCATAATACTGCCCAGATATAATAGGTAACCTCCCATATTACTGCCCAGATATAATAGGTAAGCTCCCATATTACTGCCCAGATATAATAGGTAAGCTCCCATAATACTGCCCAGATATAATAGGTAACCTGCCATAATACTGCCCAGATATAATAGGTAACCTCCCATAATACTGCCCAGATATAATAGGTAAGCTCCCATAATACTGCCCAGATATAATAGGTAACCTCCCATATTACTGCCCAGATATAATAGGTAAGCTCCCATATTACTGCCCAGATATAATAGGTAACCTCCCATATTACTGCCCAGATATAATAGGTAAGCTCCCATAATACTGCCCAGATATAATAGGTAACCTCCCATAATGCTGCTCAGATATAATAGGTAAGCTCCCATAATACTGCCCAGATATAATAGGTAACCTCCCATAATACTGCCCAGATATAATAGGTAACCTCCCATAATGCTGCTCAGATATAATAGGTTAGCTCCCATAATACTGCCCAGATATAATAGGTAACCTCCCATATTACTGCCCAGATATAATAGGTAAGCTCCCATATTACTGCCCAGATATAATAGGTAAGCTCCCATAATACTGCCCAGATATAATAGGTAACCTCCCATATTACTGCCCAGATATAATAGGTAACCTCCCATAATACTGCCCAGATATAATAGGTAACCTCCCATAATACTGCCCAGATATAATAGGTAACCTCCCATAATACCATCCAGATATCATAGGTAACCTCCCATAATACTGCCCAGATATAATAGGTAACCTCCCATAATACTGCTCAGATATAATAGGTAACCTGCCATAATACTGCCCAGATATAATAGGTAAGCTCCCATATATAATGGCAGCATTCAGTGGTCGGAGTGTAAAGCGGATTCAGTCATTGTCTGTGATGTGTAAAAGCTCCCGGATGCCTCCATCTCAATTAAATGGTTCCTTCACTACAAGACCACAGGCGGCAGACAATATAACTCGTCTTATGTCACTCAGGGGAGAGCAGCTTGACCTTTGTCGCACATTTGTCGGCAGTAATATAAAGCGATCATTAAACAAACCATATAATACAACGCAGAACGTACGTCTCATTGTCCTTATAAATATGAATAATTCTGGTAACTCATCAGATGAGATGGTTTTAATGGCTGCAGATATAGTTAGATGGCCAATCAGGATACAACTATGTTTAATTATTGTTAAAACTATTCAGACTTTTCTATAGGCATCAGATACCTATATTTGACCTAAAAGGGTACTCTGGAAAAAAATTCTTTAAAATCAACTGGTATCATGAAGTTATATAGATTTGTAGTTTATTTCTATTTAAAAATCACAAGTCTTCCCATAGTTATCATCTGCTGTATGTCCTGCAGGAAGTGGTGTATTCTTTCCAGTCTGACACAGAGCTCTTTGCTGCCACCTCTGTCCATGTCAGGAACTGTCCAGAGCAGAAGAGGTTTTATATGAGGATTTGCTACCTGACATTGACAGAGGGGGCAGCAGAGAGCACTGTGTCAGACTGGAAAGAATACACCACTTCCTGCAGGACACACAGCAGCTGATAAGTACGTGAAGACTGGAGATTTTTAAATAGAAGTAAATTACCAATGTCTGCCACCAGTTTTGAATAAAAAATGCTGGAGTACCCCTTTAAGTAACTATCGTATATGACATATAAAGTTTAACAGTAGCAATGCCCTATAGAAAACCTCTCCTGCTCTGGACAGTTCCTGACATGGACAGAGGTGGCAGCAGAGAGCACTGTGTCAGACTGGAAAGAATACACCACTTCCTGCAGGACATACAGCAGCTGATAAGTACTGGATAACTGGAGATTTTTAAATAAAAGTAGATGACAAATCTATAGCACTTTCTGACACCAACTGATTTGAAAGAATTTTTAGTTTAGTTTTTTTTTCTTGCTGGAGTACCCTTTTAAAAGCAAAATATACCTTTTTTTTTTTTTTTTTTTTTTTTACCAAACCTATGCTTTAATCCATTAACACACTGCAAATGTAAAAAACAAATGTAAAATTATCATTAAACACGTACAGCAAACTAATAACGGCACAATACCATATTAGAAAGGAAATGTAGTTTTATGGCCACTATTTTATGAGCTGAATAAATAAATATGTGGACGTTGTTCGCCGTTACGTTTTCACAGATAATTGACTTTAATTGTAAGTAAGAACCACACAGTTCATCAAAGCAAATGGAACTCCTCACTAATCTTCTGTAAACCTCCACCAAAGCCCATAATAATGGTTGCCGCACATCATCAGCTGTAAAATTTTTCCTATAATATTTTCGGCTTAAGGATGGTACAATATGTGCAAGGCATAAGATGGGGACTATTAAATATAATTATCTTGTACCGGCAAAATATTGTCTGAACTTTTAGCAGATAGCGTTTTCACTTGAAGATGATTAGATTCTGTACAGGATCTAGAGACAGATAGGAGCGGTGTAAAATTATAGGAAATGTGCTCGAAGGGAAAATAATATCAGGAGACAAGTCTGTAACCTGCCGTTATGCTGCCAAAGTCCATGGAACGCTGAGGATAAAGGCACTTTTCTTACCTCAATCCTCAGCACCGTTTTCTGGAAATCTTCCCTTTATTTAATATGCAAATGAGGTAATTTGGTGCACTGGGGGTGGGACTACTACTAGTGCACCTAGCCACACAGCCAGCCTGTCCCTCCTAATGAATACTGGGGCAACACTCTGGGAGGAATTTTCTTTAGGAGGGTTGAACTAGCAGGGCAGATCGGTGAGAATGGTGGTAGTCCCACCCCCAGTAAACCAAACTACCTCATTTACATATGAAATAAAGTCAATATTTCCCAAAGATGGAGCAGAGGATCATGGTGAGAAAGGAAAAGGCCTGGTTGGAAAGGAAAAGTGAATGAACAACTCTGATCAGAGAAGATGACTTATGTGAGTCACTGGATGTAACTGCACTGTAATCACCTAAAGATGCTAATCTGATGCTGTGTAAAACAATATTAGTAAATTTCTAAATATTGCATCAAATCTGCAACATATACGTGAATGTACACTAACCGTTTCACTATATTTAATTTGCTGTGCTGCCACATTCCTTTGTTGAGTTTTTTTGTTTGCAAACTTCCCTTGAACACTGGCCAACTTGCCATTCTGCTCTGTGGCTGAAGCTTAGAGGGGACACTGGTTGTTAGTTACCCTTTAAAGGGGATTGTCCCATCATGACAACTATACAACCTTTTTAGGGAAAAATGTAATACCTACCTGCACAACTCATTAAGGTGACCAAGGCGTCCTTCCCGAGCAGGGGACACCTGATTAAATGCTCGAGTCTTCCATTGATTTCTATGGGGCTTGGTACTTGAGTCGAGTACGCATTTTAGTGCTCGCTCAGAATTTGGTGGCCACGATGCAATCTTAATCTTCTCATGGGAGGCTGCTGCAGTGGAAAAGATCACCAGACTAGAAAGGATCAATACATTGATTGCTGCAGCCAGTCTCATATTAAAGGAGCGAAGCAAACCCTTTAAAGGAAACCTGTCACATAAAAACTACAGCGTGACCTGCAAGTATCATGTTACAGAGCAGGAGGAGCTGAGCAGACTGATATATGGCTTCTTAGAGAAGATTTAGTATAATATGACATTAACCGGCCTTAATCCCTATTCATCCTGGGCTTAAAAGCCTAATGGGCCGTCCTACTCAGTGATCGAGGGCCTATTAGACTAAGCCATTTTAACAATTACCGATAAACGGTCCCAAATTAGATAATCTATCATTAACTTGAAATCGTTCAATTGTTCACGATATTACACAGAGCGATGGTCGTTAGTTACGATCAGTTACTCCATCTGATCCCAGCAAAAGAAGAAACCATGTGGAATTACACTGAACGATTATTGAACCAATGTGGAATTACACTGAACGATTAGCGAGGATTTCGGTGTCAGCACCAAACAAACAATGAACGATTTCCGTCTCAGTCCCAAGCAGGGTCAGGTATAGGAGGGGCAGTAAGGGGGTGTTACAGCTTGCAGCAGATCAGGAGCTCGGGAAAGCCTCTTTGACTTTTCTTACTATAAAATTCTACATTCTGGAAGCACAGACAGATATATGAATGGTACCATTTGTAGCGCTGGATAACCACTTTAAAATCTGTTGCGAGAATGCAGGACTATAGACTCTAATGGTAACGAGTGTCGCAGTGGATTTGTTGCGACATTCTCTACCAGCAGCTTCCATGAATACCGGACCTATCGTTCAGACCTAGCGGTCCGATAGCTTCCGTTTTCAGTATAAGTTCAGTCTCCTCTTGGAGTAATCGCAACTGACGATCGCCTCCAGCCAGGGCCGTTTTAATACACTGGTGGGCCCAGTGCACAGACCTCAAGAGTGGGCCCCCTTTCTTATAAAGGTTAACTGAATTATATTTATCAGGTATTATCACCGGTGATATACTCGGTGCATTATACTCAGTGCGTCAGGTTTTATCACAAGTTATAAAAAGGGAGTATGGTCAGGGGGCATTCCTATGTCAGGTACAATACTCCTAAATCTTTCTTTTTTTTTAACTCATTTTATTGAGAATGTCTTTTATATCTTACAAATAGACATGTACAAAATAAAACATTACACAGAATCGTATACTTCAAGACGCAAGTTATAAGTATAACAGAAACAACAAGTCATCAAGATAGGGAAGAAAGTCGGTATGAGAATGTCAGGGCATGTAGGACATTCCAAGCTAGGCACATTTTAATGATGAAGGCACATCCATGCACAGAGTCTTAGGCATTACAGCATAACCCCTAAATCTTTATGAATAATGGAGAGAAAAGCTAGTAGGGGCACGTACAGACCTAATATCACCACTGGAACAGTTTCTAACTATGACAGGTTCCCACTGTAGGGATTGGTGAACTAATAGGGATACCCCCCGGGAGTATGGGTGTGTAAGCTCTTGTGTCCCCCCAGTCCTCCTCCTATTCTGTAGGAGCAGGAGGACTGGGGGGACACAGGAGCTTACAGACTAGGAGGACTTTGGGGACACAGGAGCTTACAGACTAGGAGGACTGGGGGGGACACAGGAGCTTACAGACTAGGAGGACTGGGGGGACACAGGATCTTACAGACTAGGAGGAGGACTGGGGGGGCACAGGAGCTTACAGACTAGGAGGACTGGGGGGACACAGGAGCTTACAGACTAGGAGGTGGACTGGGGGACACTGGAGCTTACAGACTAACTCCTGTGTCCCCCAGTCCTCCTCCTAGTGTGTAAGCTCCTGTGTCCCCCAGTCCTCCTCCTAGTGTGTAAGCTCCTGTGTCCCCCCAGTCCTCCTAGTCTGTAAGCTCCTGTGTCCCCCCAGTCCTCCTAGTCTGTAAGCTCCTATGTCCCCCCAGTCCTCCTCCTAGTAGTCTGTAAGTTAGTGTGTCAGTGGCCTCTGGGGAACTCCAACCAGAAAACGTTATAAAAAATGCAAAAACCTCATTCAGTGACTCACAGGTGACGTCTTCTTTGATCTGAGATGTTCTTTTTCCCTTTTCCTTTCCATCCGGCCCGGACCACCATGATGATTTCTTCCAGCTACAATTTATTTCTTCATAACCTGCCAGACAAACATATTAGGGTCTGCACATTCCTAGCAACTTCTTTTCTTTTTCCACTCCTATAGGCTCCTATACAGTAGAAACTCCACTGTTTGGTCATGGGCATTTAATTGAGTAGGTAAGTGGGTTGCCCCCTGTATGTCGGATCCCGTCGTACTCCCATATAGTAATAATGCCCCAGCTGTGCCCCCATATAGTAATAATGCCTCTTGCTGTACCTTCATATAAATATAATGTCCCCTGCTGTGCCCTCCATATAGTAATAATGCCCCCTTCTGTAAGCCCATATAGCAATAGCAGCCCCCGCTGTGCCCTCTATATAGTAACAATGTGCCTGCTGTACCCACCATAGTAATAAAGTTCCCCCCTCTGTCTGGAATTAAGCTGAAACCCCCCATGCACAAACTACCCCACCTGCCCCCCCCCCCACACACACACTACCAGACCTGACCCCCCCCACACACACACACTACCCCACCTGACCCCCACACACACACTACCCCACCCAGGGGCGGATTAACTTTACCATAGGCCCCGGGCTGTTCACCAAGCCTGGGCCCCCCCACCCCAGTGTAACTATGGCAGCACTAGCCTGGCGTTCATTGTACAGGATAGATAATGTCATGATGTCCTGATTTGTGCAAAATTGCCATAAAAAAACAGTGATTTTTTTGCAAATCATGGCAGAAGTGTAGCCTGGAGACAGTACACCACTGAAAGTATAAGTCTTTTTTGGTGGTCATGGGCCCCCCAGGAGCTCAGGGCCCCGGGCTGCCGCCCAAAACGCCCCTATTATAATCCACTACTGACCCCACCTGACACGACCCCCACACACACTACCCCACCTGACACCCCCCCTACACACACACTACCCAACCTGACCCCCCTTACACACTACCCCACCTGAACCCCACACACACCCTACCCCAACTGAGCCCCCTCCCACATGCGCACACACACTACACCACCTGACCCCCCACCCCCACCTGACAATCCCTCCTTACACATACACACACACACACACTACCCCCTGACCCCCCCACCCACACCTACACTGCCTCACCTTACCACCCCACCACCACCAGGCACTACAGGTTGTGGCAACAGTGCAGTAAATGAGGACAGACCCATGACCAGGGGAAGACTGCGACTGCACTCTGCACAGTGCCCACTATACCAATGCCTACAGCAGCGCGGGAGCAGTGAGGAGGGAGCCCAGGGAGTGGGGCCGGTACCTGTCACACATGTCACTGGGGAGCCCTCTGGGGGAGATCATCAGCTGTCAACGTCACGGACACCGCTCACTCAGCAGTCTGTATGCAGCAGTCCAGGTCATGCGGGTCCAGGAGGCCAAGCTGAAGAAGATGTCAAGATCATCTGGAGGCAGGAGAGAGGCTGGGCGGGAGCTGGGCGCCGCTGCGGCTGGCCGCAACGCACGCAGTGACATCATCCGGCACCTGTTCATTGGATGCGTGCGCCGCAGCGGTACCTGGGGGCAGGCTGTACATGCGAGCAGGCGCTGCGCATCCAATCAGGTGCCGGGTGCCGTCACACGCAGTCACGCGTCCCAGGGCCTCCAATGGGGAGGTGGTAAAGTTCAAAGAGATCACTAGAGGCCGCGGGCAGCTAATTAGGTGGTTGATGGGTAAAAATTTGCGGCGACTCAGCCGGGGGGCCCCTGTCACGTGATCTGAACCAGGGGGCCGGTGCACGTGCACCATATGCACCCAGGTTAAAGCGGCCCTGCCTCCAGCTGGTGAGTATTTTACCTGTTTAAGACCCATAAAACATAAATCGGAGGCATTACCATTATGCACCGTGTGAACATGGGCAATCAACTTCGGACAGCCTTTACCTGTTTTCAAGGACCTTATATGTTCCGAAAATCGCACGTACATCAGGCGTATGGTTTTACCCAAATAATAAAACCCGCACGTGCAAATAATCGCATAAACTACGTATTTTGATTTACACGTGATGAAGTCCCTTACTTCCCATTTAATGGGGCCTAACTGAACAGTTCTCACATCATTCAGAAATTCGCAATATTTACAATGCTGACACCTATAGTTACCTGGATCATGAGTGGCTCTACCCAACCATAGATTCTTACGTTCTGTTTGCCCTGTATCCACAAATCTGCCCTTTACAATTTCATCCCATAAGTTCTTACATCGCCGGAATGATATAAGGGGGCGCTGTTCAGTCAGATCTTGCAAGTCAGTGTCACTCTCTAACAAACGCCAATGTTTAAGTACAGTCCTTCTCACTATATCGTCCATGGGTGAATGACAAAAGGTGAACACAAATCTAGGAGAGGCATCCTTCTTTTTACTTTTATTTCTCAATAGAGACAAACGTGGGATGTTACGAGCTTTGTCCCAAGCTTTTGTTATAACGTCTTGTGGATATCCACGAGTGAGTAATCGCTGACTTAGTGTGTGTGCCTGTGCCTCAAACAATGTGTCTGTATTATTTATCCTACGTAATCTTATAAATTGCCCGTATGGGACTGATCTTTTTACGTGTACTTGATGGTAACTCTCATATTTTAATAACGTATTCGTGGCACTTGGTTTACGATACCCACTTGTCAAAAGTTCATTGTTCTTAACTTCTAAATGTACATCCAGGAAGTTTATTTGGTTTCCCCCATATTCTGATGTAAAGGTCATATTATAGGTGTTACTATTCATATACTGTATGAAGTCAGTGAATTCCTCCTTCGTCCCCGCCCACACAATCAGTACATCATCAATATACCTGAGATATAAGGCAATTTTAGCCAAAAAATTATTGGACAATGAAAAAATAATATCGTCCTCCAACTCTGCCAAAAATAAATTTGCAAAAGTTGGGGCTACCGGCGTCCCCATCGCCGTTCCAGCTCGCTGACAGTACCACTGATCAGCGAACTGGAAGGCATTGTGCTGTAAAACAAATAATAACATATCATAGGTATATTGAATGTGTGGTGTATCCATTGTTCCCAAGCGAAGCAATCGACGACGAATCGCCTGGACACCCGCATCCTGAGGGATGCGGGTGTACAGGCTCTCGACGTCAATGCTCGCCAAGGAGAATTCCTCTCTCCACTCAAAGTCAGCCAAAACATTTAATAACTCCTTTGTGTCCTGCAGATAGGACGGAACCTGTTGGAGCAGAGGACGAAGCATCCAGTCAAGATATTTTGATAGGGGTTCTGTAATAGAGCCCATACCTGCTACGATAGGGCGTCCCGGAGGGCGCTCCATATCTTTATGTAGCTTTGGTATCCAATACCAGTAAGGTCTCATAGGTGACTCCAAAAATAATTTTTCAGCAAATCTCCTAGAGAACACACCGGATTCTACTCCTCTTCGTAACAGCGTTCTAACCTTAGTAATGTAATCTGGCGTCGGGTCCTTTTTTAATTTTTCATACACATTGGAATCATTTAATTGGCGATATGCTTCCTCTTTATAATATTCCTTAGTTAGCAACACAATATTTCCCCCCTTGTCCGCTGGCTTCACAATGACATCTCCCCTGGACTTGAGCCATTTAAGTTCTCTTTTTTCTGCTATTGTAAGGTTAGGAGTTGCCTGAGGATAGATCAAAGATTTGATATCTCTGGCAACATAATGCTCAAATAAGTCCAGATTGGAGCCAGCCGACAAGGGGGGTTTAAAGGTCGAGGGCACCCCTCCTCTGAAGAATTCCCTATTGGGACTAACCACAGGTAATGGTATGCCTTGTAATTCCATAAGCATAGTTACAATTTCCATATCAGTGTCATCAAAATTATCCCTTAAACTACCTTGCTCATTAGTTTTATTTTTGGCATAATATTTGCGAAGATTTAGCTTACGTATACATTTATGGAGGCCCATTGTAAACTCAGTATAGTGTGGACATGTCACTGGAGATGTGTTTGAGGGGGTGTACATCTCACCTAGGCTGATGCGTAGTGTGAGGTGGTAAGTCCAGGAGGGATCTGTTGCTCAGCAGTGCTATGCTGCTGAGTTATTATTTATTTTTACCGGGCCTGGATTTACTGGAATGGTGGATAGGTTGGTAGTGGGATCTGCCATTCCCTCCCCCTCGATCCAGTATGGGTTTTGGGATCAGGTGAGCTCTGATCCCAATCAGCCTGAGAAGGCAAAAGGTGAGCTCAGTGTGCAGGGGAGTCTCTCAGACAGGAGTGAACAGCCTGTATGGTGTGTTCGCTGGGAGCTGGGGCTTATGCACACCCTGCAATATTACCTGCCAAGTGAAGTGACAGAGAGGTAACCTGTTGTATTAGTAAGAGCCCAGACGGGCAGGACTTTTTGTTTTGTTTATTCTCACTGCACGGTGTTGCTGTATTTCCGTTGCTGGACCGTTTATGCTACAAATAAACACCAAAGCTGTTTTTAAAGTCCAAGTTTGCTGCCTGAACTGTGTCCTAACACACCATCCCCCGGGAAGATCCCTACAATTGGTGCTGCGGAGCGGGCAAAACGGTTGCTAGGGGCAACGGTGTGCATCAACTTGGCTACAGCTGCTTATGTCCTGGGTGAAGGCTGCGGCTTCACTCCAAAAACAGCCAAGCAACATGGAGGAGATGATGAAGCAGTTAATGCAAGTGAGTCTGCAACAGCAGCAGGCTCAGGCAGCCGCTAAACAGGATCAGGAGGCCGCTAACCTGCGCCATGAACAGGCATTGGCTGCACACCAGCAGGCTAATAGGCTGCAACAACAGGCTCTAACAGACGCTAACCTGCGCCACGAACACGCTCTGACAGATGCTAATATGCGCCACGAACAAGCGATGGCCCAACAACAGAGACTTATTGAGCACCTGATAGCAAAGCAAGAGGCGTCTGCAGGTGCTAATCCCCAGCTGGTGGTGGCAGCAGCCGCGCCAGAGACTTTGTCTGTGAGAAGAGCCGTGCAGCGTGCGCTGCAAAAGATGACTGCTGATGACGATGTTGAGGCCTATTTAACTGTCTTTGAGCGTGTGGCTGAGCGAGAAAAGCTACCCTCCACTGAGTGGGCAGAAGTGATTGCGCCTTATTTAACAGGCGAACCTCAAAAGGCCTATTATGACCTCAGTGAGCCAGAGGTCAAGGACTATCCTCGGCTAAAAGCAGAGGTACTCGCCCGACTAGGAGTTACTGCTGCTGTCCGTGCCCGGAGGGTCCGCAACTGGAGCTACAGTCTGGACAAGTCAGCGAGGTCCCAGATGTACGACCTGATCCATTTGGCAAGAAAGTGGTTGGAGCCAGACACCTCTACTCCTGCCCAGATCCTAGAGAGGGTCGTGATGGATCGCTACCTCCGTGCCCTTCCTGCTGATCTACAACGCTGGGTGGGACAAGGCGACCCTAGGAGTGCCGACGAACTCGTCAGCCTTGTGGAGAGGTTCCAGGCGACCGAGGACTACCTCTGTGATGTTCCTGCAGCACCGTCACCTCCCCGGAGTGCCAGACCTGTGCCTTCAGCTGGTAAGAGACTTCCATCTATTGGGGGAGTGTGGAGGGGTGCTGATAGAGGGAAGAGCGCTCAGGAGGTGTCTCAGGGGCAAAAGACTGGTGGTGGTCCCCGGTGGCTAAGTGGCCCTAAAAAGGACTCCCTGCCAAGGAGACCAGGCCCTATCCAGTGCTGGAGATGCCATGAGACGGGACATATGTCTGCCCATTGCCCTCTTACCACTGAGCCCATGGAGTGTGACGCTAGCCGGCGTCAGTCGCTATTTGCAGAGCCGTCTTTTGTTGCAGTCACTGGACTAGAGACTGAACCACAAGTCTGCAACATTACTGTAAATGACTTCCCTGTTAAGGCGTTGTTGGACTCAGGAAGCCTTGTCACCTTGGTGCATGCCAGCTTGGTGGCCGGGGACTTTGTGCCAAAAAGACATATGAGTGTGGTGTGCATACATGGCGATACAAAGGTTTACCCTATAGTACTGGCTAATGTCGGGACTGAACTAGGCACTGTACAATATGAAGTGGGTGTGGTTAAAAACCTTATGCATAATGTGATATTGGGGCGTGATTTTCCTTTGTTCTGGGCTCTATGGGGAAAACAACAATCCCCTGAAAGGAGTGAGGAGACCCCTAAGTCTATTGCATTACCCACGGTAAATGATAAAAATGTACAGGATGAAAATGATGCTTTTCCTTTGCAGGTCCTGGCTGGTGAGGAAGAGGCTCCTCCCACTGCGCAAAATGTTCCAGACTTAGAGGTGTCTAGGGATAATTTTGGTACTGCACAATTACAGGACCCCACTCTCAAAAATGCTAGAGAGCAGGTCACTGTTATGAATGGGGTACCTCAGGAGCCAGAAGCTGAGAAAAAATTTCCACATTTTTCTATGACTAATGATCTCTACTATAGAGTCACTAGGATTAATGATGAGGTGGTGGAACAGCTTCTGGTGCCTAAGTCGTACCGGCGTCAGGTACTCGACATGGCCCATAATCATGTCCTTGGGGGCCACTTGGGGACAGATAAAACACAGGAGAGAGTCCTCCAGAGGTTTTATTGGCCTGCGATTTATGCTGACATAAAAAAATACTGTGAGTCGTGCCCCACATGTCAGCTTAGCGCTCCAGTGTCGCATTTTCGCAGTCCTTTGGTCCCACTCCCCATCATAGAGGTACCTTTTGACCGGATCGCAATGGACTTGGTGGGCCCCATTGTAAAGTCGGCTAGGGGACACCAGTACATTCTAGTTGTGTTGGACTACGCGACCCGCTATCCTGAGGCTGTACCCCTAAGAAACACTGCCTGTAAAACAATTGCACGGGAATTGTTTTATATGTTTTCCAGGGTGGGGATCCCCAAGGAAATCTTGACCGACCAAGGTACCCCATTTGTGTCAAAGGTAATGAAAGAGCTATGCAAACTGTTTAAAATCTCACACCTACGAACCTCTGTATATCACCCACAGACAGACGGGTTAGTGGAGAGGTTTAATAAAACCCTGAAACATATGTTAAAGAAAGTAGTGGAAAAAGATGGTCGGGATTGGGATCACTTACTACCTTACCTGATGTTTTCTATTAGGGAAGTACCCCAAGCGTCCACAGGGTTCTCTCCCTTCGAATTAGTCTATGGTCGTCACCCTAGGGGTTTGTTGGATATAGCGAAAGAGACATGGGAAAGTGAGTCCACCCCATACAAGAGTGTTATAGAGCATGTAGCACAAATGCAGGACCGTATAGCCACTGTAATGCCCCTAGTAAGGGAACACCTCCAGAGGGCGCAAGAGGGCCAAAGCAGAATTTACAATCGTTCTGCAAGAATCAGGACATTTAGCCCAGGTGACCGGGTACTCATACTTGTTCCCACGGTAGAAAGCAAATTCTTAGCAAAGTGGCAGGGTCCCTATGAAATTGTAGAGAAGATCAGTGAGGTCAACTACAAGGTACACCAACCAGGTAGAAGGAAGCCTTTTCAAGTTTATCACATAAACTTGATCAAGCCCTGGAAAGACAGGGAATCCTTGGTGGCGACAAATCCTGTTGGTCATCTGTCACCACCAATCCCTCCGGTCAGGATTGGTGATACTCTATCAGTGTCCCAGAAGCAGGAAGCTAAGGAGTTCCTGCAGAGAAATAAAGACAAGTTTTCTGACCTCCCAGGGCGTACGCATCTCATTAGTCATCATATTGAAACTGAGCCTAGAAGCAGAGTAAACCTTAAGCCCTATAGGATACCAGAAGCACGGAGGGAGGCGGTATCATCCGAGGTAAAACGTATGCTTGACCTAGGAGTCATTGAGGTGTCCCAGAGCGAGTGGTCCAGCCCGATTGTGTTAATCCCAAAGCCCAATGGAACTTGGAGGTTCTGTAATGATTTTAGAAAGTTAAATGAGATCTCCAAGTTCGATGCCTACCCCATGCCCAGGGTAGATGAGTTGATAGAAAGGATGGGTAATGCCAGGTACATAACTACCCTCGATCTCACTAAGGGCTACTGGCAGATCCCACTCACTCCTAAGGCTAGAGAGAAGACTGCATTCTCCACCCCTGATGGGCTCTTCCAATACGTAGTGATGCCATTCGGGTTACATGGAGCCCCTGCCACTTTTCAGAGGTTGATGGACTTGATTCTGCGACCACATCGTGATTACTCCGCTGCCTACTTCGATGATGTGGTCATTTTTAGCCCGGATTGGGAAAGTCACCTCTGTAAGGTCCAGGCGGTGTTAGATGCCATAAGTGATGCGGGGTTAACCATCAATGCAGAGAAGTGTGCACTAGCCTTAGAGGAGGCCAAATACTTGGGCTACATTATTGGGAGGGGGTTAGTGAAACCACAACTAAATAAAATTGAGGCAATACAGAATTGGCCTCAACCCCTCACAAAGAAACAGGTCAGAGCTTTCCTGGGTATTACGGGCTATTACCGTAGGTTTGTGCCGAATTTTGCTTCAGTTGCAGCCTCACTAACTGACCTGACAAAGGGTGTGAAGTCCGCAATGGTGACATGGACTCCAGAGGCCGAGGAGGCTTTTCAAAGCCTTAAGTCTGCCTTGTGCCGACAACCGGTGCTAGTTACCCCTGACTTTGGGCGAGAGTTTCTAGTACAGACAGACGCCTCTAACACAGGGTTAGGTGCCGTCCTCTCACAGGTCGTGAATGGCGAGGAGCACCCGGTGATGTACTTAAGTAGGAAGCTATCCCCGGCCGAGAAAAACTATGCCATAGTTGAGCGAGAATGTCTGGCAGTGAAGTGGGCCCTCGAATCCCTGAAGTACTACTTGCTAGGCAGGAGATTCAAGTTAGTGACAGACCATGCCCCCCTAACATGGATGAAGCTTAACAAAGAAAAAAACGCAAGGGTGACTAGATGGTTTCTGTCCCTACAAAACTTCAATTTCACTGTAGAACACCGGCCAGGGAAATTACAGGCGAATGCTGACGCCCTATCAAGGGTACACTGCCTGTGGGGACAAAACGCTCAGCCCTCCGGTCTGAAGAAGAGGGGTGGGATATGTGGACATGTCACTGGAGATGTGTTTGAGGGGGTGTACATCTCACCTAGGCTGATGCGTAGTGTGAGGTGGTAAGTCCAGGAGGGATCTGTTGCTCAGCAGTGCTATGCTGCTGAGTTATTATTTATTTTTACCGGGCCTGGATTTACTGGAATGGTGGATAGGTTGGTAGTGGGATCTGCCATTCCCTCCCCCTCGATCCAGTATGGGTTTTGGGATCAGGTGAGCTCTGATCCCAATCAGCCTGAGAAGGCAAAAGGTGAGCTCAGTGTGCAGGGGAGTCTCTCAGACAGGAGTGAACAGCCTGTATGGTGTGTTCGCTGGGAGCTGGGGCTTATGCACACCCTGCAATATTACCTGCCAAGTGAAGTGACAGAGAGGTAACCTGTTGTATTAGTAAGAGCCCAGACGGGCAGGACTTTTTGTTTTGTTTATTCTCACTGCACGGTGTTGCTGTATTTACGTTGCTGGACCGTTTATGCTACAAATAAACACCAAAGCTGTTTTTAAAGTCCAAGTTTGCTGCCTGAACTGTGTCCTAACACACCATCCCCCGGGAAGATCCCTACAATAGTTAAATTCAGTACTAATACAATAATTTAGTCCTTTAGACAAGAGAGATATGCATTCATTAGACAATTCTACCTTACTCAAATTAATAACTTCTGAACCTTTTACCTCTGTGGTGTTTAGGAGGACAGAGTCTCCTACCTTCTCCAGGAGACCTGTTTCCTCTTCACACCTCCTTTGTTTCCTCCTCTGCCTCCATCTCCCCCCCCCCCCCCCCCCCCCCCCGTGTTGCCTTCCTAAAGGGGTCACACCTCCGGCAGCAACATTGCTACCTAGGTCGGCACCCTCTCGGTTCACATCCGGAAAGCCGTACTGGAGTCGGAGCCGGAGTCGGTGGTCCAATACTCCTGGGATTTAGCATGTTTACGGAATCTCCTGTTACGTCTGGTAGGTCGCTGATTCCAATCAAATATTTTTCCAATGTCATAATCACGTTTGTCTCTTACAAATTTATTTCTTTTCCTCTCCTTGATTTCCACCTGTGTTGAAATCACTTTTTTATCAATACGTTTCATTACATTGTTGTATTGTTGTTCTGTTAGACGTGTTTTCAATTCGGCTTTGCATTTAAATAGATCCTCAGTCACACTTATATATTCTTTTTCAGTCCTTTTTAATATCAGCTTAGTAAGGTTTAATGCATGATTTAAATGTAATTGTTGCCATTCACTCTTGAACTCTTTATCATCATGGTATTGAGATATATCCTTATATATACGTAAGCCCCTTGGGGCTCTCTCACTTTTCACATATGATGACAAAGAGTTTTTTGTCCAAAATAGTTTTACCTCTTTTTCTGCCAGATTCTGGGTACGATATTCCAGGGCTTTTGTGCCCAACATTTGTAGCTCATCTTTGATATTGCACTGGGCAAAAAATTCATCCACATCTATTCGACCCGTATTCAGGTGATCCGCTAGCGGTTGTGAGTAGTGCCGAGAACCTTGTTTGTGATTAACTTTAACTAAGGAGGAGACCCACAGCCGGGACAACTAAGGAGGAAACACACAGCCGGGACAACTAAGGAGGAAACCCACAGCCGGGACAACTAAGGAGGAAACACACAGCCGGGACAACTAAGGAGGAAACACACAGCCGGGACAACTAAGGAGGAAACCCACAGCCGGGACAACTAAGGAGGAAACACACAGCCGGGACAACTAAGGAGGAAACACACAGCCGGGACAACTAAGGAGGAAACACACAGCCGGGACAACTAAGGAGGAAACACACAGCCGGGACAACTAAGGAGGAGACACACAGCCGGGACAACTAAGGAGGAAACACACAGCCGGGACAACTAAGGAGGAAACACACAGCCGAGACAACTAAGGAGGAGACACACAGCCGGGACAACTAAGGAGGAAACACACAGCCGGGACAACTAAGGAGGAAACACACAGCCGGGACAACTAAGGAGGAAACACACAGCCAGGACAACTAAGGAGGAAACACACAGCCGGGACAACTAAGGAGGAAACACACAGCCAGGACAACTAAGGAGGAAACCCACAGCCGGGACAACTAAGGAGGAAACACACAGCCGGGAAAACTAAGGAGGAAACACACAGCCGGGAAAACTAAGGAGGAAACACACAGCCGGGACAACTAAGGAGGAAACACACAGCCGAGACAACTAAGGAGGAAACACACAGCCGGGAAAACTAAGGAGGAAACACAAAGCCGGGACAACTAAGGAGGAAACACACAGCCGGGACAACTAAGGAGGAAACACAAAGCCGGGACAACTAAGGAGGAAACACACAGCCGGGACAACTAAGGAGGAAACACACAGCCAGGACAACTAAGGAGGAAACCCACTGCTGGGTCAACTAAGGAGGAAACACACAACCAGGACAACTAAGGAGGAAACACACAGCCGGGACAATTAAGGAGGAAACACACAGCCGGGAAAACTAAGGAGGAAACACACAGCCGGGACAACTAAGGAGGAAACACACAGCCAGGAAAACTAAGGAGGAAACACACAGCCGGGACAACTAAGGAGGAAACACACAGCCGAGACAACTAAGGAGGAAACCCACAGCCGGGACAACTAAGGAGGAAACCCACTGCTGGGTCAACTAAGGAGGAAACCCACAGCCAGGACAACTAAGGAGCAAACCCACAGGCGGGACAACTAAGGAGGAAACACACAGCCGGGACAACTAAGGAGGAAACCCACAGCCAGGACAACTAAGGAGCAAACCCACAGCCGGGACAACTAAGGAGGAAACACAGAGCCAGGACAACTAAGGGTCCTATTCCACGGGCCGAGCAGGGCCCGATCAACGTTGTAAACGAGCGCCGATCTGCTAGATTGGTCCTCGTTTACTGAGCCTATTCCAGGGCCCGACAATCGTTAGTGAGGGCTGCAGGGACATTGTTACCGATGTCCTTGCAGCATACATTACCTAGCAGGGCTTCTCCTCCGCTCCGTCTTCCTCCCCAGGTCCTGCGGCGCAGCATCAACTCCGGAGCGGCCTGACTGAGCTGTCAGACCGCTCAGCCAATCACTGGCCGTGGCGGTCCCGGCTAGGTAATGTATGCTGCTTCTCAAATCGTCGTTTGCCCGCTGCGCATCGCTTCGTGGAATAGCGGTGCACAGCAGGCGAACAATGATTTTACAAGCAGCATACATCACCAAACAGGGCTGGGTGACCGATGATTTTAGGTTTGGGCCTAAATAAACGAGGAGCCGATGACACAATCATCAGCTGATCGTTTTCTCTATTCCACCAAACGATAATCCGCCGAATCGGGCCGATTCGGCCGATTACCGCTCCGTGGAATAGGCACCTAAGAAGGAAACCCACAGCTGGGACAACTAAGGAGGAAACCCACAGCCAGGACAACTAGGGAACAGTGAGCATCCTGCATAGAGAGGGGTGGTGTGGGGGGTCTGCAGGTCCTCAATATTACAGTGTGGAGATCAGCCCAACAGAGAGGTAGAGGGAGAAAATTGATCTGTAAGTGCTGTCTGTGTAAGTATTGTGTGTGTGTCAGTCAGTGTCTGTGTCAGTAATGTGTGTGTGTCAGTCAGTGTCTGTGTCAGTAATGTTCGTGTGTGTGTCAGTCAGTGTCTGTGTCAGTAATGTTTGTTTGTGTGTGTGTGTGCAGTGGCGTAGCCAAGGGCCGCTACCAAGGGGGGGGGGAACGCGGGGCCCCCCTTGCTACCACACTGCCCCCTCCCATTCACACTTGTGACCACAAGCAGTGTTTTGCTTGCGGTCACAAGAGGGAGGCTGGAACTGGCCCCCGGCTGACCCGTGGCTCCCTCGCTCTTTTCCATCCCAGCCCGGCAGCACACGCACAAGTGAACTCTGTGTGCGCCGAGGAAGTACTTCCGGAACAGGGCGCATCACTAACGCGCCTCCTGTGTCAGAAGTAACAGCCCTGGCGCACACAGAGTTCACTTGTGCGTGTTCTGCCGGGCTGGGATGGAAAAGAGCGAGGGAGCCGCGGGTCAGCCGGGGGTCAGATCCAGCCTGCAGGAGAGAAGAGCCACGACGGGGGAGCGAGCTGTCAGGTGAGTTGTTTTTTTATATGCGTTGCACAGACTAGGGGGCATGTATAAGGGGGATACAGGGGGACCATCTATAAGGGGAATAACCAGGGGGCATCTATAAGGGGGATAACCAGGGGGCATCTATAAGGGGGATACTAAGGGGCATCTATAAGGGGATAACCAGGGGGGAATCTATAAGGGGGATAACCAGGGGGATAACGGGGGGCATCTATAATGGGGATAACCAGGGGCCATCTATAAGGGGATAACCAGGGGGCATCTATAAGGGGGATAACCAGGGGGCATCTATAAGTGGGGATAACTAAGGGGCATCTATAAGGGGAAAACCAGGGGGGAATCTATAAGGGGGATAACCAGGGGGATAACGGGGGGCATCTATAATGGGGATAACCAGGGGGCATCTATAAGGGGATAACCAGGGGGCATCTATAAGGGGGATAACTAAGGGGCATCTATAAGGTGATAACCAGGGGGGAATCTATAAGGGGGATAACCAGGGGGATAACGGGGGGCATCTATAATGGGGATAACCAGGGGGCATCTATAAGGGGGATAACCAGGGGGCATCAATAAGGGGGATAACCTGGGGGCATCTATAAGGAGGATAACTAGGGGGCATCTATAAGGGGGATAACCAGGGGGTATCTATAAGTGGTTAACCAGGGGGCATCTATAAGGGGGATAACCAGGGGGCATCTATAAGGGGGATAAACAGGGTGCATCTATAAGTGGGATAACCAGGGAGCATCTATAAGGGGGATAACCAGGGGGCATCTATAAGGTTGGATAACTAGGGAGCATCTATAAAGGGATAACCAGGGAGCATCTATAAAGGCTTCTATAGGGGATAACATAGGGGGAGCATCTATAAGAGGGATAACATAGGGGGCCAATCTATAAGGCGGATAACATAGGGGGGCCATCTATAAGGGGGATAACATAGGGGGAGCATCTATAAGGGAGATAACATAAGGGGGGGGGCATCTATAAGGGAGATAACATGGGGGGCATCTATAAAGGGGACTTCATGGAGGGTGTATGCAATAGGGCATGTACTATAGTGGACTACACAGAGGGGACATAAACTATAAGGGTGATCACATAGCGCCAGCCTACCCACCTAATGAGGGCACAAAGTTTGTAGAGAGATAAGGATGGTGTCAGAGTGAGGACCCTAATATGTCTGTCTGGCAGATTCTGTGGATTCATGGCTCGGAGAAGTTCTCATAATGGCCCAGGGCAGATGGAGAAGAAGATAAAAAGGGAAGAACTCCGATCAGAGAAGACGTCCCCTGTGAGTCACCGGATATAACTGCACTGTAATGTATATGGAGTAAAGAACATGTGTAGAGCTGAGGCTACCTCTATATGACTGGATGAGGTGATATTGGTCTTTGTACAGTGGATGTTATTCAGTAGCAGCGGTTATATTAGTCAGTATGTGGTGGTATTAGTCAGTATGTGGTGATGTTAGTCAGTAGCAGCGGTGGTATTAGTCAGTAGCAGCGGTGGTGTTAGTTAGTATATGGTGGTATAAGTCAGTAGCAGCAGTGGTGTTAGTCAGTATGTGGTGGTATTTGTTACTTGTAATCTGGTACTTTGTTTTATTGGATTTAGTGTACTGGATTTGGTCAGTAACAATATGGTGGTCATAGTGTGGCGGTAATATTTGCCCCTTGTATACTGTTATTATTGGTATTATTGGTCTCAGTATACAGGATTTGGTTAGAAACAGTATGGCGGTAATATGTATGTTGATTATATTTCCTATATACTGGTATTATTGGTAATATCAGTCTTGAGATATATATATACCAATAGCATAGCTTGGTCTAGGAAGGGGGGGCCCAAAATAACCACTTGCACCAGGGCCCAAGAGACATTAGCTATGCCCCTGTGTGTGTGTGTCAGTCAGTGTCTGTGTCAGTAATGTGTGTGTGTGTGTGTAAGTGGTGTCTTAAGTGATTGTGCATAGTGTGTGGATAATGGTGCATTCTGGATGGACGAGGGGCCCAAGGGCAAGCAGAAATCTGGAGTTGGTCCTGACTCCTGGCTTTGGCTTTAAGAATCTGTCAGATTAATCTGTGTGTGTAATAGGGGCCTAAGCCAACTAAAAGATGGTACAAACTAAAACTAGACAGATTAAAGATTTTTTTGCACTGCCTGCCCACTGTACAAATCTTAGGGTGCGTTTACACAGATAGATTTATCTAACAGATCATTGAAGCCAAAGCCAGGAACAGACTATAAACAGGGAACAGGTCATAAAGGAACGACTGAGATTTCTCCTCTTTTCAAACCCATTCCTAGCTTTGGCTTCTTGAATACGTCAGATAAATCTGTCTGTGTAAACGCACCATTACTCCATCACGTCTAAGTGGAAACTAAGGAATTATATTATTTATTTGATGCAATGTTTTGCCAATGGACGGTATCTTTACAAGCTGTGCTTCTATACATATGAGGTATATATTTATCTGCAAGTCGGCCCTGATAAAACGAGAGGTTTTCTGACAGAAATAACGTCCCATTCATCAGATTAAACCTCAGTATTACACACGCTCCTGTTTATTGGGGCCAGGCCACCAGAGATATTGCATTACATAGTGTCAGAGGGGGATGTATGCCTCACCATACCAGATAGAGATACCAACACATACACCTTGGAATAGATGAGTTTCATCCACTCCGAGGAATCTCCCTGCTTCCGTAACCATGGAAACTGCTATATTTAGGATATTTTAGTCTGTTTTTCTGCCATATAAACTCCCTTGCTGAGCCGCAGACAACAGACCAGCTTCCACCATAGGGAATGATTCCAGAGGTTAATCCGATGTGACATCACAGCCTTACTTATGACATCACAAACTCTCCGCTAATATACAGCCATTGTCTATGGGAGCAGAAATTAGTGTCCTTTTATTTGCTGTATATGTGCATAACAATCTCCAGCAGTCTGGAAAATACTTCAAGGGATTCCTCTAACGTTAGGTGTATCTGCCGAGTTATCGCCAGCCTGACCGTTCTGTGTTGCATATTGTACTTGCCGATATCTGTGTAACCACATAGTCACTGATCTACAGAGGAGCTCGCCACTGATTCTCAGCAACGGAAACTCTTCTGTCCCAGTGTAAAATCTGCAATAGCCCCCACCCCATATTACACCAACCATATCCCATCCCCCATATTACACCTACCATATGCCATCCCCCATATTATACCTACCATATACCATATTACACCTACCATATCCCATCCTATATATTACACCTACCATATCCCATCCCCCATATTACACCTACCATATGCCATCCCCCATATTATACCTACCATATACCATATTACACCTACCATATCCCATCCTATATATTACACCTACCATATCCCATCCCCCATATACCATATTACACCTACCATATCCCATCCTATATATTACACCTACCATATCCCATCCCCCATATACCATATTACACCTACCATATCCCATCCCCCATATTACACCTACCATATCCCATCCCCCATATTATACCTACCATATACCATATTACACCAACTATATCCCATCCCCCATATTACACCTACCATATCCCATCCCCCATATTATACCTACCATATACCATATTACACCAACTATATCCCATCCCCCATATTACACCTACCATATGCCACTGAAGTTCTCTTGTGTGGCAAGAAGGGCCTGGCTGGGACATTTA
This sequence comes from Dendropsophus ebraccatus, assembly GCF_027789765.1. Taxonomy (NCBI): domain Eukaryota; kingdom Metazoa; phylum Chordata; class Amphibia; order Anura; family Hylidae; genus Dendropsophus; species Dendropsophus ebraccatus. The sequence continues at coordinate 11,762,220 of NC_091464.1, read as the reverse complement.
CACAAGGACCGGCTCCAGGTTTTTGCAGGTCCTTGGGTGACAGAGCCTCAGCAGGCCCCTCATTCATCCATTATGCACAATCACTTGAGACACCACTAACATACACAAACACACATTACTGGCACACACACGACTGACAGACACATTACTGACTGACACACACACATTACTGGTACACACACACTACTAACTGACACACACACACACACACTACTGACTGACACACACACACATAACTGACTGGCACACACACACACACATACATATATTACTGACTGAAACACACACATGCACACAGCACTTACAGCTCAGTCTTCTCCCTCTTCCTCTCTGCCTGGCCGATCTCCACAATATAGTATCGAGGACCTGCAGGTCATGTGATCAGGCCCTTCATCCCTCTCTCTCTCTCTCTCTGCAGGACACTCACAGGCCCTGTTCTTTCTCTGTCTTCTGATGTTCAGCTGCTCACCCTACACTACAGTAAGGAGGCTAAACATTAGAACACCAGGTAAGCCCTGTGCTGATGCCGGCCCTGATTTGCACCCGATATCTATGGTTCTTCTAGAAAGTGTTAGGGTACAAACACACATACCGTATACGCAGCAGATACGCAGCAAATACGCAGCAGATCTAAAGCAGATTTGATGGTGCAGATTTGATGCTGTGTTCAGTTATTTAGATCTAATCTGCTGCGTATTTGTTGTATATTTGCTGCGTATCGCAGCAGTAAATACGCTGCGTATATGGTGTGTGTGTTTATACCCTTAAAGGGAATCTGTCAGCTGTAATTGACGTTCTAAACATGGTACTTTTCTTATATCCATCTGTGCTTCCAGAATGTAGAAAATGCTTTTATTCTCTAATTGACAAAAAATCAAGGTGGCTTTTCCAAACTGCGGATCTTTTGCATGTTGTAATGTCTCCTCTCTCCCCCTCCCAGCTTGAATGACACCTGGAAGCGGAGGCACAAGCAGGGTCAGGTGTGAGAGGGGGAGTTTTAGGACCTCGGAAAAGCATGTTCTGGAAGCAAAGCTGGATAAATGGAAGGTACCATGTGTCTCCTTAAATTAACAGCTATCTAACAGTGTCAGCAGTTTAGAACGCAAATTGCTGCTAAGATTCCTATTTAGGCTGGGTTCACACTACGTATATTTCAGTCAGTATTGTGGTCCTCATATTGGAACCAAAACCAGGAGTGGATTAAAAACACAAAAAAGAATCTGTTCACACAGTGGTGAAATTGAGTGGATGGCCGCCATATAACAGTAAATAACGGCCATTATTTCAATATAACAGCCGTTGTTTTAAAATAACAGCAAATATTTGCCATTAAGGGTACAAACACACACATCGTATATGCTGCGTATTTACTGCTGCGATACACAGCAGATACGCAGCAGATTAGATCTATATAACTGAACACAGCATCAAATCTGCACCATCAAATCTGCTGCAGATCTGCTGCGTTTTTGCTGCGTATCTGCTGCGTATACGGTGTGTGTGTGTTTGTACCCTACATCCCTTACAGATACCTTACAAATTGATTTATCTGTACACAGATCCAGTCTAACTGACTGTATAAAACTGGACATACACATATGCTGAATCAGAAGACACATGGTACCTTTCATATATCTGTCTGTTCTTCCAGAATGTAGAAAAAGATAAAATATGATCTCCAAGCAGGGTCAGGGATTTCAGGGGGCAAGGAGGCATTACAGCCCTCAGAGGATCAGGTGTTGGGAAAGCCTTTGTGACACTTTGCACTGGAGAATAAAAGCATTTTCCTACATTAGCACAGCTGAAAAGTGCCTTACTACATGGGTCGATGAAGGCTCGATCAATATTGTAAGCAAGTGCCGATCTGCTATTGCAAGGCCCAATAATCATTTACTAAGGGCTGCATGGACATCGTTAGTAATGTCCATACAGCCCTTACCCAGTTAGTACTCTACCTATCCCGTTTTTTTTATGTTGTTTTTTTTTTAATGAATTATGAATTCTTGTTATGCCCGTTGATGAGCAATTTCACATTTCCATTTCTTGCTTTCAGATTTTCCATATACCACCAGTGTTGCTTCCACATTCTCCATATACCACAAGTGTTGCTTCCACATTCTCTATATACCACCAGTGTTGCTTCCACATTCTTCATATACCACCAGTGTTGCTTCTAGATTCTACATAGACCCCCACTGTTGTTTCTGCAGTCTCATCTACCACCAGCATTGATTCCACACTCCCATATACCACCCGTGTTACTTCCAGATACTCCATATACCACCAGTGTTACTTCCAGATTCTCCATATACCTCCAGTATTGCTTCCAGATTCTTTATATTCCACCAGTATTGCTTCCAGATTCTCCATATACCACCAGTGTTGCTTCCACATTCTCCATATACCACCAGTGTTGCTTCCACATTCTCCATATACCTCCAGTATTGCTTCCACATTCTCCATATACCACCAGTGTTGCTTCCATATTCTCAATATACCACCAGTGTTGCTTCCACATTCTCCATATACCACCGGTGTGGCTTCCACATTCTCCATATACCACCAGTATTGCTTCCACATTCTCCATATACCACCAGTGTTACTTCCAGATACTCCATATACCACCAGTGTTACTTCCAGATACTCCATATACCACCAGTGTTACTTCCAGATTCTCCATATACCACCAGTGTTACTTCCAGATACTCCATATACCACCAGTGTTACTTCCAGATACTCCATATACCACCAGTGTTACTTCCAGATTCTCCATATACCACCAGTATTGCTTCCAGATTCTCCATATACCACCAGTGTTACTTCCAGATACTCCATATACCACCACTGTTGCTTCCAGATTCTCCATATACCACCAGTGTTACTTCCAGATACTCCATATACCACCACTGTTGCTTTTAGATTCTCCATATATCACCAGTGTTACTTCCAGATTCTCCATAAATCGCCAGTGTTACTTCCAGATACTCCATATACCACCAGTATTGCTTCCAGATTCTCCATATACCACCAGTGTTACTTCCAGATACTCCATATACCACCAGTGTTGCTTTCAGATTCTCCATATACCACCAGTGTTACTTCCAGATACTCCATATACCACCACTGTTGCTTCCACATTCTCCATATACCACCAGTGTTGCTTCCACATTCTCCATATACCTCTCCATATACCACCAGTATTGCTTCCAGATACTCCATATACCACCAGTGTTACTTCCAGATACTCCATATACCACCAGTATTGCTTCCAGATTCTTCATATTCCACCAGTGTTGCTTCCACATTCTCCATATACCTCTCCATATACCACCAGTATTGCTTCCAGATACTCCATATACCACCAGTGTTACTTCCAGATACTCCATATACCACCAGTATTGCTTCCAGATTCTTCATATTCCACCAGTGTTGCTTCCACATTCTCCATATACCTCTCCATATACCACCAGTATTGCTTCCAGATACTCCATATACCACCAGTGTTGCTTCCACATTCTCCATATACCACCAGTATTGCTTCCAGATACTCCATATACCACCAGTGTTGCTTCCAGATTCTCCATATACATTTTCAAACAATTTATCTCTTCGTCTAAACAGTGATTGTTATAAAAATCTAATTGTTGCTTCAAAATCGATAAACAATCGATTGGGCAAATTATCATTCCATGTAAAGGGACCATAACTCGGTTCCATTGAAGTGAATGGAGCTTAATTGCCAACCGCACCTGAACTGGAAACAAGAGTGGGGCTGTCTCCGGAAGAAAGTGGCCATGTTTTTGTAGCCCTTTAAACAAATACAACCTCCTGTCCTGTCCTTTTAATTAAAGGGGTTATCCAGCGCTACAAAAACATGGCCACTTTCCCCCTACTGTTGTCTCCAGTTTGGGTGGGGTTTTGAAACTCAGTTCCATTGAAGTAAATGGAGCTTAATTGCAAACTGCACCTGAACTGGAGACAACAGTAGGGGGAAAAGTGGCCATGTTTTTGTAGCGCTGGATAACCCCTTTAATATAAACCCTAGAACAGAATGACTAAACAGACACCGACTCCAGACCAGACCCCGCAAGGTAATATAGACCCCAGACTGCTGTAACTCTGGAGGCAGGCGGTGTCCTCCATCTATTTACTATTGGACCTCATGATCACACATGTACGTGATTTTTGTTTGTGATTTGTGGGAAGTAGCTACCACCGAACTGCGCTTAGGGGGACATTTACTAAGGAGTCTAATGTGTGCAACTATTATAATGGGGATTGGTGTGTATTTTGTTCTAATATCTTGTGACTGATTCATTAAAATGTAGCACTGCCATAGTAAATGTATCTAATTAAAAAGACGCAAATACTGTATGAAAAAATTGCGCAGTTTTATTCACCTGGTTCTGACCAGACGTAGGTCTGCGCCTGTTTATGCGACTTTTTAAAAAGTCGCAAATGATAAATTGGGCGGTAATCCCAGATTATGGGTATTTTATTGTTGAATACTTAAAACAGGCAGATTAAAAAAAAAAAATATTCACCTGTCGAATACTGGTTCATAAATAGAACTTAGACCAAAAATGGGTGAAAAATGCAATTATTCACCAAAAATTGGGCGCAAAACCCTTGATAAATGTCCCCCCTATAGTGTCATGCCGCAAAGAGTCTCCATGTAGCTGAAGCCGGTTTACACAGAATGTAAGTAAAGCATTGTACCAGACTGCCGGCAATGATGCTTGTCGCTCACACATAACAGAGGGTCTCACAGCTCCCCCTGGCTTACAGTGCAGGCCAGCATTTATCTGCTAGTATTAATACTGGCATCGATTCCTTAAATATCACAAATTGTGCAACAAAACACATAATAAATAACTATGTAAAATGACTCCTATTCTGCTCATTTACATATTAATATGTTTAGGACTTTAGGATGGTTTATATTAAATTATACAGTGAAGCCCTGGATTACAAGTAACTTGGTCTGGGAGAATTTGTAGAAGAAGCTCATCATTTTCAAAAAATTGTAACTCGGTAAATGAGCAAGATTTGGTAATACGAGCCCCCGTGATGTCCCGGCTGCAGCGGTGCACCAGGCTGCCGCTCCCTGGACTCCCCCGCTGTCTCTGACGCTGGACGGTCCACATGTTCAAGCCTGGCGCCGTCTCTCTTTCCGCCTTGCAGAGCGCCTTACCTCTCCGCACTGCTGCTCTTTTCCCTGCTCTTGCGTCTCCGCCTACTAGGAAGCATGCGCCGGCTCTGCCTACATGTCACCAGTCTGTCTCCACTAGCAAGCCAAGCCAGGGGTAGCCAGGGGTTGGCTGCCGCAGCAAGTCTGGCCCACCTATGCGGTGGGCACTGGTGTAAAATCAGTGGCCCTTTAGACACTGCTTTAACTCTGCCAGTGATCAGACATCTTCTGGCTCTGCTCTGGTGACCGTCCACGTCAGACTGCAGAGATCCTCCTGTGGAAGCGAGCAGCTTTCTTCTTATCTGCTCTCCCTGCTGCTGGAGGAGTGTGAGAGGCTGTGGTGCCCTCCTACTCCAGTGCTCAGGCAGCCTAGATCCTGCATGCAGAGATGTAACCCAAGCGGTGAGTGCTTCAACTACCCTGGGCCTCGTCCGGACATCTCCTGCTGCTGCTGTGAACATGTCGCTGCCATCTTGTCCCAGTAATATATATACCCCTGTGAGCTCCCCTAGTAGTATATAGCCCCCCTGTGTGCTCCCCAGTAGCATATAGCCCCCCTGTTCGCTCCCCCAGTAGCATATAGCATCCCTGTGCGCTCCCCCAGTAGTATATAGCCCCCCTGTGCGCTCCCCAAGTAGTATATAGCCCCCTGTGCGCTCCCCCGATAGTATATAGCCCCCTGTGCGCTCCCCCAGTAGTATATCGCCCCCCTTGCGCTCTCCCAGTAGTATAAAGCCCCCGTGTGCTCCCCCAGTAGTATGCAGTCCCCCGTGCTCCCCCAGTAGTATATAGCTCCCCTGTGCGCTCCCACAGTAGTATATAGCCCCCTCCAGTGCGCCCCCCCCCCAGTAGTATATAGACCCCCTGCGTGCTCCTCCTCCCATAAAGCATATAACATAAAAAAAAAATAAACACTTATACTCACCTGGGTCCGGGCATCTCCTCTTCTCTTCTTGTGGCCTCACTGCAGCGGTCACAAGAGGCCGCTCTGCCCTTGTCCTGGTGCCGGTGCTCCAGTGACGTCACTCGAGCACCAAAACCAGAGGCAATGAGCGGCCTTTTGTGACCGCTGCGGTCACAAGTGACTGATAGGGAAGGTACCAATGGCTCCCTCTCTTTCAGTGCTGCTGCATGGTAACTGTGAGCGCTCGTTACGAGCGCTCATAGTTACTGTGCAGAGAGCAGCTCAATATACAGGTATACTGAGCTGCAGCAGGGGTCTGGACAGCTGGCCTCTGCGGTCCGCCAGTTGAGGACCTGTTATGGGGGTCATCAACGGCAGATATCAGATGTCTTTTTGATGGCTATCGGCAATGACGGCCGCAAAATCCTGTAGTGTAAACTTAGCCTATATCTGTGTTAATGTACTAGGGTAGTGGTGTAAAACCACATTATATCACACACTACTCCTTGTGGATAAAGTATATACCTTATTACACACAGTGGAGTCCTATAAGTGTGGTGTTATCATATCAACAGTGCAAGTGCAGACTCTTGTTGGAAGCATCGGTGAGACGCCAACAGATCAGTAGTAAATAGGTACTCTTCCTCCTCACCACCATGTCTATGCCCCTTCTCATCAGCATGTCCATGGCGAGGAGGAGATTCTATGTAAATACTTCCACTCTTTAAAAAATCTATGGAAGTTATGGAAAAAGCTTGGTGAGAGCATAAGTAAATTTTATGGGTCCCATAGCAAAGTCAGAGATGAGCCACCCCAAGATCAAACAGCAAATTTAAATTACCATGACCGGAATAGCGTAAAGATGCCAGTGGCGAGGTCTATTGTTCAAAAAGCTGGCTGGTTCACAAGATTGGCGCTGGTTTGTTAATGTGCACATCAGCCCGCCCTATGCACTGGAGACGGGCCCAGTGCCCCTGATATAACGATACCCCCGCAGTGACGCCTCGCCATTACAAGTCTGGCCGCATCACCGAGGGAAGAGGATAACTTTACACTGGGGGCGCTGGGCCCACCTCCAGTGCATAGGAAGAAACTGGCGCTGACTGGGGGAACCGGGCAGCGTTTTGAAAAATAGACCGCACCACCGTGATTTAAAATTCAGTAAGCGAATTGGAGCCTTAGCTTTAAGTACCAAAAGTAAAAGTTTACTTATTTTAAATAATCCCACAATTCTCTGATGATTGTTATTACTTTATCTGATAATTGTTATTACTTTATCTGATAAAGAGACCGGTCCGGTCTAGAAACGATTAATGCTGAGCCTTTTATATATGTTTTTATTATTTTATTAGTTTTTTATACTTCATCTGTTGGAAGTAGCTGCACCTGTTAATCCTGCTGGAATTGGGAGAGGAGGACTACATCTTGCCTGGAGAGGGAGGATATCACTGTGCAGGAGGTCCGGCTCACCTCTGAATATATTACTACCACACAATATGCCCTCTGGATATAGTACCACCACACAATGTGCCCTCTGGATATAGTACCACCACACAATGTGCCCTCTGGATATAGTACTACCACACAATGTGCCCTCTGGATATAGTACCACCACACAATGTGCCCTCTGGATATAGTACCCCCACACAATGTGCCCTCTGGATATAGTACTACCACACAATGTGTCCTCTGGATATAGTACCGCCACACAATATGCCCTCTGGATATAGTACCCCCACACAATGTGCCCTCTGGATATATTACTACCACACAATGTGCCCTCTGGATATAGTACCGCCACACAATATGCCCTCTGGATATAGTACCCCCACACAATGTGCCCTCTGGATATAGTACCACCACACAATGTGCCCTCTGGATATAGTACCCCCACACAATGTGCCCTCTGGATATAGTACCCCCACACAATGTGCCCTCTGGATATAGTACCCCCACACAATGTGCCCTCTGGATATAGTACCCCCACACAATGTGCCCTCTGGATATATTACTGCCACACAATGTGCCCTCTGGATATAGTACCGCCACACAATATGCCCTCTGGATATAGTATTACCACACTATGTGCCCTCTGGATATAGTACCGCCACACAATGTGCCCTCTGGATATAGTACCAGCACACAATGTGCCCTCTGGATATAGTACCACCACACAATGTGCCCTCTGGATATAGTACCACCACACAATGTGCCCTCTGGGTATAGTACCACCACACAATGTGCCCTCTGGATATAGTATTACCACACAATGTGCCCTCTGGATATAGTACTACCACACAATGTCCCCTCTGGATATATTACTACCACACAATGTGCCCTCTGGATATAGTATTACCACACAATGTGCCCTCTGGATATAGTATTACCACACAATGTGCCCTCTGGATATAGTACCACCACACAATGTGCCCTCTGGATATAGTATTACCACACAATGTGCCCTCTGGATATAGTACCACCACACAATGTGCCCTCTGGATATAGTACCACCACACAATGTGCCCTCTGGATATAGTACCCCCACACAATGTGCCCTCTGGATATATTACTACCACACAATGTGCCCTCTGGATATAGTACCAGCACACAATGTGCCCTCTGGATATAGTACTACCACACAATGTGCCCTCTGTATATAGTACTACCACACAATGTGCCCTCTGGATATATTACTACCACACAATGTGCCCTCTGTATATAGTACCCCCACACAATGTGTCCTCTGGATATAGTACCACCACACAATATGCCCTCTGGATATAGTATTACCACACAATGTGCCCTCTGGATATAGTACCACCACACAATGTGCCCTCTGGATATAGTACCACCACACAATGTGCCCTCTGGATATAGTACCACCACACAATGTGCCCTCTGGATATAGTACCCCCACACAATGTGCCCTCTGGATATATTACTACCACACAATGTGCCCTCTGTATATAGTACCCCCACACAATGTGCCCTCTGGATATATTACTACCACACAATGTGCCCTCTGGATATAGTACCACCACATAAAATGTAAAATAAGCGCCTGAAAGCTCCGTGCCATACACAACCCCCTAACCAATAGTGACCCCACAGTGATCTCACGTAGTACCTCACATTCTACTGCCTTTATAGTCATGCTGCCTCCACATATTGCCCTCCAGGCCCTATCAAACACATTTGACTGTATGCGCTCCCGATTAGGTGCAGGTTCAGTTAAAGGGCCAGCGTCAGCACTTGCTACTGGTTCAGGCTAGTACCCACCTGTACATCCAGAATTCTCGGTGCCCCCATACAGTTCAATGAGGCATCTGTGCCAGAATTAAGGACAAATATAGGTCAGGTCTTATAATTTTCTGACTTATTTTCCAGCATGGACACCCTTCAGGAAAAATCCCGAAAGGTGTCCCTGCCTGATATAACCCTATGGGTGCAGAAATCAATCCGGTTTTCCTGATGTGTGCAGGGGGCCTAAAGAGGGCAATAAAAACGTGAATCCATCCATTCCCACTGCAGGTTCTCTTAGGGCAAACCGCAAATAAACCGCACAGGTAAAGTGTGCTCACAAACACACAAATGAAATTACTTGGACAAATCCACTTTATGCCTAAATAGGGGAGTTGAGTATAAACCATAAACCTGCAGGTTATTAAACGCCTCCCCCGTGATACATCCAGCGCTATCGTGGGCGGACAGCGGAGAGAACGGCGATGTAATAGCGGCCGTTCACACCCACTGGTCCTCCCTCATCCTGGAACGCGCCGGCCCCCCCTGCGGCAGGAGGCGGATGGTTTGTCCAGCGGGAAGTTTTAAAGCCTCGCAGCACGTGAGGGGCGTGGTGAGACATGAGAGAAACTTGCTGCGCCTCGTCTGCAGGTGAGCGGAGGGCTGCGGGCGGGAACAGCGGGACGGGCAGAGGTCTATAGACGTGGCTCCTACAACCGGGAAGGGTTTTTGTACACGCTGTTGCGTTACCGAGCTGTGGGAGTGTGCGGGGCCGGGCATCCTCCCGCCCTCTTTCCTGTGGTAACAACTGGCGCCCGGTCTCCTCAGCGTCTGTCAGGTTGCAAGTCACGTACCACGTGACCACGGCCGGGCAGGTGGGGAGGGGGAGCTGCTGATCCGCGGCCTTCCAGCAGAGGGGAGCAGACAGCCTTCTGCAGACCTCGTGGCGCAACGGTAGCGCGTCTGACTCCAGATCAGAAGGCTGCGTGTTCGAATCACGTCGGGGTCATTGCGTTTTTTATTTTTATTAATAATCCGTGATGTAGCTTGTCAGTAACGGAGCGCATCCGTGTGTCTGTCATTCCTCTGGGCTCTGCAGGTGTTATGGAAGGAGTCGGTGCCCATTCACATAGCACAGTGTGACCCGCTGCCCATGGGGTGTGATGCTAAGGTGTGGCCCTATTATTGGGGGTCACTTACTTTCTCCCCACAGTCACAAGGAGCTGCACTCTGTGTCCCTTAAAGGGGGTTTTCAAGCTTTTAGCAAAGTTAATGTTAACTGCTTGGGGAAGTAGAAAAAAGAAAGTCCTGTCAGGCGCCGGGGCTCCCCCGCGTGTGTGGCGTCAGGCGGCGGGGCTCCCCCGCGTGTGTGGCGTCAGGCGGCGGGGCTCCCCCGATCACCCAGCAGGAGTTCCGTGGTGACATCACATACAGGACAGAGCAGTCACATGACCACCGAGGCCAGTGATTGGCTGCAGCGTCCTGTGCACAGTATACAGTCAGGACAGGCTACCTGTGGAACAGGAGCGAGTGAGTACAGGAAGTTTTTTTTTTTTTTTACTAACCCTTTCCCTTAATAGTTTTTTTGGTAAAAGCCTGAAAACGGTAACATTTTTAACACCACTTACATAACCTGCACTTGGAGAATCATATGACTGGTAGAAAGTTGTATTAAAGGACAAGTGCCATGAAAAGCTTTTTCCCAGTAATTGAAGCACATTACAAAGTTCTATAACTCTGTAATATGCTTCAAACACCTATCTGCCTCCCTTCCCTGTCTTTTCCCCCCTCCACCCCCACCAGGAAGTGTCCTGACTCACACAGACCTGATTACTGTCCTCGCCGTCACCAAGCTCTTCTCTCAGCTCCTTCTCCTGTTACACTAGCCTCCCCCCTCCCCTGCCTTGTCAGGTGACTCAGCTTGCTCAGCTCCCATTGGTTGAAAAACTGCAAGCCATCACTTGGACTGGGGAGGGGGGGCTGGTGTAACAGGAGCTAGAGCAGCCCTCCTGCTGATGACTCATCCTGACAAGAAGGAGCTGCCTGGTGACTGTGAGGACAGTAATTAGGTCTGTGTGAGTTAGGACACTTCCTGGTGGGGGGGGAAGGGGGGAAATGGCAGGGAAGGGAGGCAGATAGGTGATTGAAGCATATTACACAGTTATATAACTTTGTAATGTGCTTCAATTACTAGGAAAAAGTTTTTCATGGCACTTGTCCTTTAAAGTGATATTGTCAATCTCCCCCTTAGTGCAAAAGTGGCGGAATTTCAAGCGGAACCCATGCTGCTGACGCCACTTGCCATTCCGCCTGTCCCATTCAGTCATTGGGATTTCTCGCACATCTCTGCTCTCTGCCCAAGGAAGTGACACCTCAGTTCGGTAGGATTGGGCCCTTACTCTGTGCGGCCCGCGGCACCTTCCACAAGCTTAGATGCTGCACACTTACTATGTCTGTATAAAGCTTGTCTGTATCATCTTTGTCCACTGATGAGAAGAAGTGAGTGTAAAGGGGGAGGGGGTCACTTTAACCCCTTACTGACCACCAAAATGCATTTTTTTGGTGGTGATTGTATATGTAGTGGACTCAAGGGGAGGGGGGTTGGATACCATCAACAGCATCGGACTCTCCGGCTGTCACTGACTGTACTAATAGACTTCCAGTTTAAGGCAGGGTTCACACATAGCGGAATAGCAGCGGATCTTACAGCGGAGCGCCTGGTCTGCAAGCAGTTAGGTTCATTGCAGCCTATAGAGCAGGCATGGTGCGGCACATATACACTGTGACAATTGCAGAGCTCCTCCACATGTGGTTGTCACTGGCTGCTTTCAGTGTTCCTCCGGGTCCGAGAGTGTAGTCCGCTAGCTAGAACAGTCCGCTTGAACTGAGCGTATTGGAGATCGGGAAAAACCTGAACATCTGAATAGCCCAGTACAATACAATGGGCTATAAATTTGCCCATGGGCACGGACAACTTCACAGAACGTATGAATGCAGCCTAGGGCCTCAATTATTACATGATCCGCGTCACAATGAGCAGAGGAGGAGCGTAGAAGACAACTACTCACCTACTCCCCCCCCCCCCCATGCCTGTCAGCTCACATGCGGTTTGTAGTCCGTGCCGCAATCCGCATTAGAACACGTCCTATTTTTTCGCGGTGGTTGATCATGTGACTGGCTGCGCTCACTTGAATGGTTCCTAAATTTTTACGGGACGTGTGAATGCAGCCTAAGGGGAAGCGAGGCGCCCTCTACTGGCAGGAAACTATATGGACCTGGAGATCTGTGCAGGAGACGCACACAGCAGGATTACGCAATAGCGGGAAAGGTTTCTTTAAGCAGTATGGTGATGTCACTGACAGGGTTTATTCCCTCTTCTCAGTCGGTGACTACATAATGTGCACTGTGAATAAAGTGACCTTTAAGTTAAGGGGATGATGCTTCTGTATCTTGTACAATTTACTCTGGAGAGCCTGTGCTTTCTGGCGCTGTGCTCTCTACAGCGACATGCACAGCCAGCCATGTATGATGAGTCTATCTGACAGCTTGTCTACCAAGTCACCAGAGTCTCCATGTGCTTTCCTTTATACCTCATGGCTCTATGTGAAAGATGTATGATTTTTTTTTCTAGCCAGCGTCTTTTGGGAACAGCTCTGAAGCCCTGAATGCAGTCAAGAGCTGCATATTATCCAGAATGAGTTAGCTTTGTATGCTGCACAGCGCAGGTGGTGCCAGGGACGGACTCATGTCTCACTGAAGGGAAGATCTCACGGCATGCTGCAGAAATGAAAATGATTAAAGGGGAACTCGAAGCCGAAATTGCTTTTCTTTTAGATCAACTGGATTCAGAAAGTTATACAGATAAGTAATGGATTTTTAAAAAGTAAATTACATATCAGCTGCTGTATGTCCTGCAGGAAGTGGTGTATTTTCTCCAGTCTGACAGAGGTGGCAGCAGAGAGCACTGTGTCAGACTGGAAAGAATACACCACTTCCTGCAGGACATACAGCAGCTGATAAGTACTGGATGGCTTTAGATTTTTTAAATAGAAATAAGTTACAAATCTATATAATTTTCTGACACCTGTTGGTTTGAATGGGTACTCCTTTATATTGTGTTTAATACGTGTCCACACAATCTTCAGCCTATATACAGTATGTACATAGAATGTCTATCAAGAAATGATAAAAGCAGAGAAGGCACAAAGTATGTAAAAAACACAGGCTAAATGGTTCCACTATTCGGAGCAAGTGTTGTCAGAGTACAGGTCTATGCTCGCCTGTGTGGTGACCCCAGGGGACAAGCCATACACCGCTGCAGACTGTAATTATGGCTGTTACGCAATGAATGAGAATAGTTGCCAAAGTGTAAGGCATGCAGGGACGTGGCAGTGCCAGCCCAAGTGCAGAGCCAACAACCTGGCAGCGATGCTGTGAGATTAGAGAGTGGCTGTAGGATGTACGTCGCTGTCATGGAGCAAGCTGGTTTGGTCCATGTCATTGGGCATCTTGTTGCGGCCAGGACAAGTATACAGCCTGTTCAAAAAGGGGCACTATACAACCATAATCCTGTCGACAGATTGAGGACGTCAATCCATTTCCGACCTATTAATTGAAATCGGTAATAGACAACGATAGTCTCTTAAATTTTTGAGCAAATAGGAGATTGCAGTTGAAGCAATTTTACACCTAAACCTACAAACAAAGCGTTGATAAATTCCCACCCAGAGAGGAGAGTGACGTGGAGTAAGATGCGGTCCGGGGGTACAGTTTTGAAACACAACTCCGTACTATACCTGGAGGGGACAGAGCCGCCACTGCTATCCACCACCTCAGAGGAAACAGCCCAGATAGGGAAATGGCAATGTGCAGTATATGATGTGATGCAAGCCAAACATTGTGGCCATCGGTGGTGCTCAACCGATAGCGATACAGACATGAGAGGCCACAAGCTAGTAGAGAAATAAAGCCAGCGGCACTCGCCAAACTTTAAGTACTCTTTTGCTTTAGTTCAGCTCACTTGGTGCACATGGGTAGAGGAGCGAAAGGGGTGGCCACAGCACAGTTTTTGTTTTTTTTTGCCCATGAAACAGCTGTCGTCTTTCCCTCCTCTCTACCCTTTACATTCAAACCTGCTGGTGCTGTTGGATAGTTGTTGGGTCAAGGAGACACGCTGTACCTTATATAAATCGAGCTGTGCTTCCAGGATGTAGAAAAACACTTTTATTCTTCAGTGCTATGTGGCGGAGAGGCTTCTTAAGCTCCTGATCTGAATGATGGCAGGGTGGGAAGTAGGAGGGAATGAGGTAAAACTATTTCATGTTCTTAGTTTAGACAGTTTTAGAGGAGTACAAATAGAATTTTCTTATCTTCCATTAGAATTTGTCTTAAAGGGGAACAGTGATTTTTTTTTCTCTTTCAAATCAGAAAGTTATATAGATTTATAATCTACTTCTATTTAAAAATCTCCATTCTCCCAGTACTTATCAGCTGTATGTCCTGCAGGAAGTGGTGTATTTTTTCCAGTCTGACACAGTGCTCTCTGCTGCCACCTCTGTCCATGTCAGGAACTGTCCAGAGCAGGAGAGGCTTTGTATGAGGATTTGCTGCTGCTCTGGACAGTTCCTGACATGGACAGAGGTGGCAGCAGAGAGCACTGTCATACTGGAAAAGAATACACTACTTCCTGACGGACATACAGCAGCTGATAAGTATTTGAAGACGATATCTCTTTTAAATAGAAGTAAATTACAAATCTTTGTTTCAGATCTTTGAGACCAGTTGATTTCAAAGAAGAAAATTTCGCCAGATTTTCTCTTTAAACCTTCAATCCCATATTCTACAAAAGATACAGAAATGTGAGATTCCTGTGAGATGCAAGCGATCGCCCCCATGCTCCTTACATACGGGCCTCAGGGCATTATTGTCAGATGTTAAATCCTCAACCATTCCTTGCCAAAGCTGTCACGTCGTCTTACAGACATATTCATATTGCAAGCAAGGGGTTATCCAGTGTTAGGCTGGGTTCACACTACGTTTTTCCAATCCAAATTTTTTATGTTAAAAAAACGGATGTGTGCATCCATTTTGATCCTTTTTTTCCATTGAATACCATTATAAAAAAAAGATCAAAACTGATCCGTTTTTTTAACGTACACAAACGTAGTCAACCTCCTTTTTGTGTCCCTTTAAAAAACTGATCCGTTTTTTTTTATAATGGAATTCAATGGAAAAACGGATGCACACACGCATCAGTTTTTTTCTAATAACGGATTGCAATAACGCAGTGTGAACCCAGCCTTGGAAAAAAACACGGCCACTTTCTTCCAGAGACAGCACCACTCTTGTCCCCAGTTTGGATGCAGGTTTTGCAACTCTGTTCCATTGAAGTGAATGGAGATAATTACAAACTGCACCTGACCTGAAGACAGTGGTCCTGTCTTTGGAAGGAAGTAGTGTTCGAATGTTTGGGATAACCCCTCTAAGCCTATACAATGTGGGTAGTGTGAACTAATGTCAAATGTTGAAATATCAAGTGTTTGAAGTTGGCGTTTCTTCTGATCACTACACAAACTTGAACGTCTCTTCCAAGACACTAAGGTTTGGGGACCCCTATTCTTAAAATAATGTTCAAAACTGGAGCTGGGCTCTTATATGCAGATACAGTGGAGGCCCCCACCCCGTCCCTCACTAAGCACTAATGTTTCCTTAAATAAAGTAGGGTTGCACATGGCCGGTGTAGATTACACGTGTAGCAGCTGTCTGACACTTCTCTGTACGTTCATTCTGGCCACTGGCAGCCATGCCAACCCTCACAGGCACTCCATCTCACTACTCCAAAGACCAATTGAAAAACCTGTTAATTTCACATAATGTCCCCCTGCCTCCGGGCGATCAGAGGAAAGCCGTCTACCTGCAGCTCTACCTCAAGCATATCCTTCCCAAGGATAAAGAAGCTGCCGACTTCTCCAGCGATGATGAGGACGTGCTGTCTGAGAATGATGTAAGTGTTGTCTGTGGTGGTGGGATATAACGGCATGATGGTCCACCACTATATATGTGTGTGTGTATGTCTCTATCTATCTATCGCTTTTTTGCACTGACCAATATACTGGGCCCTTGCATGTTATACTATATGGTTACATATGTACAAAGATCTGTCTTGTGGTTAAATACAGTGCCAGATATATTAGGGTACTGTCACCATATATACTTTTTAAGAGAGCAGTATGGAACGTGTATTGTACAGTGTCCAGACTTATGTAGTTCAGAAAGTGTCCGCACGTGCCATCCTAGGGGAGAATAACTCTGTATATGGAGCCTGACCACATGTCAGTCAGGCTGCGCAGGGGAAACCAGTGGGTACTGCCTAAGTGACTCTTCATCCAGTGCCACAGCTAGCAGCATTTCAGCATAGGACATGGCTTCTTCGAGGGAGCTCGGCTCTGTGTTCCTTTTAACTGTGAAACTATCTTTAAATGTGGAACAATGATACTTTGTTCAGGGACTTTGTTGGATAAAGCCACAGCCAGACATTCCCCTTGAAGTAGCCAAAACATTGTATTGGACTATGTGCACATCTATTGTGCAGGTTCTGCTAGGAGACTCTGCCACAGATTGTCGAAAATGAAAGAAAAATAGCATTGCATTTAGTGCTTTTATTTGGTTCATTGCCAGACTCCATCCTGGTAACCTGCGACCCCGTTAGTGCCCGGCACCTCGTATATCCCTTAAGTACCAGACCCTGCTCTCCTCGCTGTTCTACTCCTATAACACAGCATAGTTACAGATTTCCATCCTTATTGAAGTTACCCAATGCAGATGTGAATGGGGCCTAACATAGGAGCTGTTTATGAAAATGGCCGCCTACAAAATGACCTCATGAGGTACTTGTGCAGAGAGGGGCAGGGGACTCCACATACAGAAGAGACCCTCCGCGTGTGCAGAACATTTACAGTTATGTGCTAGATAATAAAAACTGCTTTCGAAAAGGACCTAGGGGTATTGGTGGACAGCAACCTCATCTATAGTGATCAGTGCCAGGCAGCAGCTGCCAAGGCTAATAAAATAATGGGATGCATCAAAAGAGGCCGAGATGCTAAAGCTGAGAACGTAGTTATGCCTCACTGGTCAGACCACACATGGTATATACTGTGTACAGTACCAGGCAACTGTATATAGAAAAAACACAGCTGAACTACAGCGGGTGCAGTGGAGAGCAACAAAGGTCATTAAGGGAATGGGTGGGTTACTGTACCAGGACAGGTTATCACGCTTGGGGTTATTTACGCTAGAAAAAAGAAGTCTTAGGGGCGATCTGATCACAATGTACAAATATATGTATGGACAGTACAGAGATCTTTGTGGTGGTCTTTTTACTCCTAGGTCTGTAACCATGACAAGGGGGCATCCTCTACGTCTAGAGGAAAGATTTCACCATCAGCATCGACGCGGGTTCTTTACTGTACGAGCAGTGAGACTATGGAACTCTCTGCCACACAATGCTGTCATGGCTGATTCATTATATAAGTTCAAGAGAGGCCTGGATGCTTTTCTTGAAAAATATATTATAAGTTATGGACGCTAGATTACATGTGATAGGACGCTGATCCAAGGATTATTGTCATTGGAGTCAGGAAGGAGTTTTATCCCTGTGATGGGGCAATTGTCATCTGCCTTGTAGGGGTTTTTTTGCCTTCTCCTGGATCAGCACAGTAGGGTTTCCCTAGGTTGAACTTGATGGACTCTTGTCTTTTTCCAACCTCATTTACTGTGTTACCATGTTTCTCTGAAAATAAGTCAGGTCTTGTCTTATTTTTTCTCCCCCTGGAAAAAAGGCATGTTTTTTTACCAAGCCTAAGAAAAGGTTGGGGTACCACGAAGCAGCTGTGGTGTTTAGGATAGACTGGACTCACAAAAGCTTATCTAACCAGTTGGTGACAGTAGAGTCAACATTGGCCCTGGGTGACCTTACCACCTCGCCATGGTTGCTTCAGCCTGATAGAGTCCATATGTAGTGGCCATTCTTAGTGAAACATACCTTTTTGCATTTGGGATAAATGGGTCCAACAGTTTAAAATCTTTGTGCCCAGGAGTGGTGACCGCGTCTACACCATGCCCACCGGCCTTACAATCTTTGCAAAACTCACATCCTGAAACAGTTCTTTCCTGGTTTGGGTATTTGCAATGACAGTTCTTTCTCCATTCTTCCTCCATGTGTGTGTCCCTACGCCTTCCCTTGACTGATTTTGATAAATGGATCTTTGAGCCGGGGAGGGGGGCCATGGACACTATCGAGACTATTCTTTACTGCTCTCCTTGAGCAAATCTGAAAGAGCCCCTTACCTCACCCTATGGGAGAGAGACTTGGGGTCTTCCTTCTCTGAGGAAGATGTCATGGAAATATGCACTTATGGATTGTCTATGGCCTCTTATTCGAAAGAAAGAAAGAAAACTACAAGATCATCTTGAGGTGGTACCGGTGTCCTTATTCATACGATGTACCCAGAGTCTACAGATAGGTGCTAAAGATGCAACCAGGAGGAAGCTACATTACTACACATTTGGTGGGGTTGCTCCTGCATTAGGCCCTTTCAGGATGGAGTCCTGATAGTATGATACAATCTCGGGGAAACACATTGCCAATACACCTCGCATTACTCTTCTTTCTCTTACCGGGTACCCTGGCAAATCAAGTGTGTGTTGCGAAACTTTTTAGCTGCTGCACAATTTGTTATACCTCACCATTGGAGGTCTGTGAATACGCCCTCTTTGGTGGAATGGTTCACTGCTTTGTCAGAGATTCGGCGTGGTGAGGAACTGGTAGCGGAGGCACATGGTCAGAGGCTTTCAAGAAAGTTTGGACAGCATGGACTCTCCATAGCGAAGCTCCTGACTTCCCTGACACATTACGCTGAGGTTGACTGTGGACACAGGTACACCCCGTAGATAAGCTATCTCAGCCTTCTAATCTTTTTCTGATTATTCTTTTCTTCTCCCCCCTATTCCTTCATTTTTTTTTTTTTGGTTTTGTTTAATAAAACTTTAGCTACAAAGTGGGTAAGTGACTCTAGCTTTCATGTTGACAACCTGGTGAGGACCATGTGATGGCCTGTCACTAGCATGTTGTTGTTCTCCGATGCTCTTGTTCTATATCGCCATGTATCTGGACTATATTACGTATCATCAACATTGTGGTGGCATTTTGTCGGGATATTTACCTATCCACTTATTTGTTCATATGCTTTGTATTTATTTTTTTTTTTGCTTTGTATTAATCTTAACCCTTTGAGGACCAGGCCCAAAATGACCCAGTGGACCGCGCAAATTTTGATCTTAGTGTTTCCGTTTTTCCCTCCTCCCCTTCTAAGAGCTCTAGCACTCTCAGTTTTCTATCTACAAGCCATGTAATGGCTTATTTGTTACAGGAATAGTTGTACTATGTAATGGCGTCTTTCATTTTACCATAACATGTATGATGGAATCCCAAATATATTATTTATGAAGATATAAATTGGTGAAATCGCAAAAAAGAATGCAATATGGTAACGTTTGGGGGGTTCCTGTGTCTACGTAATGCACTATATGGTAAAAGCGACATGATACCATTACTCTATAGGTCAGCCCGAACACAACCATATGCAGGTTTACGCAAATTCTCTAATGTTATATATTTTTTTTAAATGAAATCCTTTTTTTTGGTAATTAATTATAAATAAAATGGGCCTATTGTGACGCTTTTAACGGTTTTATTTTTTCACCTACGGGGCTGTATGGGGTGTCATTTTTTCCGCCATGATCTCTAGTTTTTATTAATACCATATTTGTGAAGATCGGACGTTTTGATCACTTTTTATTAATTTTTTTATATATATAATGTAACATAAAATCGGTAATCCGCGCACTTTTTTCCCTCTTTTCGTGTACGCCGTTTACCGTTCGCAATGACGCTTGTTATATTTTAATCGGACAATTACGCACGCTACGGTATATTATATGTTTATCTATTTATTTATTTTTATGTTTTATTTATATAATGGGAAAGGGGGGTGATTTAAACTTTTATTGGGGGAGGGGTTTTGGGGTAGTGTGTTAGTGTTTTTAACTTTTTTTTTTTTTACACATTTGAAGTCCCTTTGGGGGACTTTTACATAGTTTAGTTTGATTTCTACACTGATGATTGCTATGCCATAGGCACAGCATTGATCAGTGTTATCGGCGATCTGCTCATTGAGCCTGCCTGTGCAGGCTCAGTGCAGCAGATCGCCGATCGGACCGCACGGAGGCAGGTGAGAGACCTCCGGCAGTCCGTTTTACCGATCGGGACCCCCGCAGTCACACTGCGGGGGTCCCGATCGGTAAGTGACAGGGGACTCCCCCTGTCACTTACACTTAAACGCCGCGGTCGCGCCGTGATCGCGGCGTTTAAGGAGTTAATGACACGCGGCAGCGCGATCGCTGCAGCGTGTCATTGCCGGTGAGGTCCCGGCTGCTGATTGCAGCCGGCCCCCACCTGCTATGAAGCGCGCTCCGCTCCGGAGCACACTTCATAGCGGGAGAAACACCCAGGGCGTACAGTTACGCCCTAGGTCGTCTGGGGACAGACTTCCATGGCGTAACTATACGCCCTGGGTCGTCTAGGGGTTAAAGTTAATAAAATTTGAGAGTAAACATAAATGGATGTATTTGCAAAAACATTTAACTTGTGGAGCCCTACAAGTATAATTGTTAGTTTCGATGGGAATATCCCTTTAAGGAAAAACTGTAACACAAAAGGAGTTTTTGTAACTTTATTGGTGCCTGCTCGCTCAACACAAAATCCACGGCGTTCCTTTTCTCAGTGTAAAATATAACATCTATTTTCAGACAAATATTAATACAAATGTCACAATTCCCGCGAGGGTAGACCGCCTTTTGACTGACTCATTAAATTTGGCGTTAGACTTGCGAGCGATTCCTAGGGCTGACAGGCGGGGGCAGGAGGTCACAGTGCAGAGGGCTGTCGCTAGGCAACAAAACCCTTTGTGGGGAAATGTTGACAGATTTTCAAAACTACAAGAAGACGGGTGTCGAGATCCGCCGAGCGCTCCGTACAAATTACCTGTTTACCATTTAGCCAGTGAGCCTAGTGCTTAACACACCAGGGAAACTTCACACAGTATCGGAAAGAGGGGAAACGGGTAAAATAAGAGTTTGTAATTTATCCATTTCCAGTCTGGATAAATGTGCGGGTGTATTAGGATAACCTAGTGTACTCTATCCTCTCTATATCATAGTTGTGCATGTTCATGTCACATACATGAAAACCAGGATCTGTGAATGTTTTTCTGTCCTCCCGTGATGTACTTTGATAGATACCAATTGAAATGCTTAAAAAAAATTTTTTCTTGTTTAGGTTGGGTTCACATTGTATTTTTTGTTTCCACTTAATGTGTTCAGCAAGCACTTAAATGCTTGTTTTTCAAGTAAAAATGCCATTGAAATCAATGGGAGACTTGAGCATTTAAAGGGAATCAATCACTAGGAAAACGTGCCCCCAGCTTTCTTCTTTATCAGCGTAACTTATGTGGCCCCAAAATGTACTTTGTGAATCCCCATCGTTGTATGTAAGTCTGACCTATGTAGGCATCAGCCACAGTGGCTAAGTAGTCGCGGGTGGTAAATATCCCATGTAATTGCACCTCCCTGGGAGCGTCGGCGCTCATGGACGGCCCCTCTGTGACTTTACTGGCTCCTATGTGCTCCAAGCGAGGTGTGATTATACAGGATTAGGGATGGTCCGAACCTGACGAGGTTCGGGTTCGTACGAACCCGGACTCTCGGCAATGATTCCCGCTGTCTTAAAGCTCCGTGCAGAGGATGGATATAGCGGGAGGACCACCTGGAAAACCGGGATACAGCCACAGCCATAGGCTGTATGCCAGTTTTCCAGGCGGTCTTCCGCTGTATCCACCCTCTGCACAAAGCTTTAAGACAGCGGGAATCATTGCCGGGAGTCCGGGTTCGTACGAACCCAAACCTCGGCAGGTTCGGACCATCCCTATACAGGATGTTTCCCGCCAGCGGGGCCTGCTTTGCTGAGGACTGCCGCTGCTGGGATTGATTTCAAGTGATTGGTTCCCTTCAACCAGGTGCCCCTGATCAGCTGAGTGGAGGGTGCCTGGTTAACCTATTACATTTTTTGTTCAAATTTTTGTATATTTCAGCCCTTGAAGGGATGCTTATTTGAAACATACAAAAAATTTGAGTGAAAAATGTAACCGGTTTCTGATTTTCTGATAAATTTGTCAGGCACGTCAGGTTTGTTTTACTAAATGTAAGAACCCCCTAAGCTACAATAAGGCATTGCTTTCAAGTTCCATCTCTATGTTCTGTAAAAGAAAGATCCCATAAAATGGGGAATGTATTTCTCTATGCCACATACAAGGCACAATGTTTCGAGTAAAATTCAATTGTGCAACCTGAGTTTTTCACCTGTAAATCATTGCACCTAATTTTTTTTAACAATATTTTATTGACAACTTAATATACATACAACACATTATACACAGTTTAAGCATCAGTTATCGACCCAATCAGAAGGCAGTCTTATAGAATAACAAGGCGGTTATGTAGCTGAACACATATCACCAAATGAGAAGAGTCCAATGTATAATTCATGTATAAGGAATTCAATGTCCCATAACCATTTTCTTGTCTGCTTCTCTGTCACATTAGAGTTGTCCGTAATATACAGAGCATTATAGCCTACCTGTTGTGTTTGTATTTGTAAAGAAAACTGGTTGTGATCCCAAGTGGTATTGCGATATACTCATTTTATATTGCTAAAATTAAAATTAAATTATGGCCACTAGGTGTCTCCCTTTCTTTTTAAACTGTGCCCTGTGCTCCTTGGTCTTTTCTCTGTTTAAAAAGAGACCGAACACAGGAAGTCCCCGTCCTTTTTGTGCGGTCAGCCAAGGAGAGACACCTGTCCATCATGCAGGTTGTAGATCAACTAAGAGCAATTAACATAGGATAATTATATTAACCCCTTGCCTCCGCAGCCTGTTTTGGCCTTAATGACCAGGGCCTATTTTTCAAATCTGACCTGTCTCTCTTAATGTAGTTATAACTCTGCGGTGCTTTTAACCATCACGGTTATTTTGAGATTGTTTTTTCGTGACATATTCCTCTTATGTTTGTGGTATACTTTGGTTGATACACTCAGTAGTTTTTTTTAAACACAACATTTGCGCAAAAATTAGAAAAATTTACAATCCTTTATATTCAAAATTCTCTTCTCCTAAGAAAGTCATGTCACATGAACTAATTATTACTACAACATCTACAACATGTCTACTTTATGGTGACGTCATTTGGTAAATGTCCTTTTACTTGTTAGGATGTTAGAGGGCTTCGAAATTTTGCAGCAATTTTTCACATTTTCAGGAAAATTTCAAATTCAGATTTTTTTTTTTAGGGACCAGTTCAGTTCTGAAGTGGATTTGTTGGGCCTGAATGTTAGTTACCCCCATAAATCCCTCCACTGTAAAAACTGCACCCCTCAAAGTATTCAAAGTAGCATTTCAGAAGTGTATTAACCCTTTAGGTACTTCACAGAAATTTAAGCAAGTTGGAGGGTAAATTTAAAAATTTCATTTTTTTTGGCAGATATTCCATTTTAATCCATTTTTTCCCTCTTACACAGCAAATACTAACTGAGAAATGGAACTTAGTATTTATTCTGCTTATTATTGTGTTTCTAGAAATCCCCCATATGTGGCCGCAGTGCGCCACCTGACTCTATTGTTTCCATCGGTGCCATTCTGAGGGCCATGTGACACCCTGATCAATTTTTAGTAAATTTTTTTATAAGGTGGTACGAATAAAAAAACACAATTTAGCAGCTGTTTTTCACCATTATTTTGTACGTAGTTTACTATACGTCATATATGACATGTTATCGTTATTCGTCAGGTCAGTACAGTTACAGGGATATCCATTTTATATGGCTTTTGTTAGTTTATGGCATTTATACTATAAATACTGTTTGTGTCTAGCATATTGTAAGAGCAGAAATATTTGTATTTTTTCGCCAATGGAGTTATGTGAGGGATTTTTTTTTTTTTTTTGCAGCATAAGCTGACGTTTGTAGTGGTACACCTTTTGGGTACATGTGACGTTTTGATAGCTTTTTTCTTTATTTTTTAGGGGGCGGGATTAACAAAAAATTGTCATTTTGGTTAGTTTTTTCTTTATTTTTTTAATGCCGTTCATTGGGTGGTATAATTAATGTAGCAGGTAAATAGACTGGGATCGGGGGAGGGGGGGCCGGAGCACACGAGGAGAAGCGGGCCGGAGCACACGAGGAGAAGCGGATCGGGGGAGGGGGGCCGGAGCACACGGGGAGAAGCAGCATGGGGTCGGAGAGAGGCGGGGGGAGAATGAAAGCAGTGGCGGCAGGAGGAGGCAATGTCCGTAGCCGCCTCCTGCCGCCCGATCAGCTGAGGAAGAGACAGAGGCATCAGATCTCCCCATAGACGCCACGGTCGCAACGACCGCGGCGTCTATTGGGTTAACTGCCCGGGGGGAGCACGGCTCCCCTCTGGGCAGTGGCAGCAGGAGGGGGCTGTGTGAGACAGCCTCCGCCTGCTGCCCGATCTCAGATACGGACAGCGGGGGAAGGCAGAAAAGGCATGACGTCCAGGGACGTCATGTTGCAGAATGGCACTGCTTTTCATGACGTCCCTGGACGTCATATTGGGGAAAGGGGGTTAAGTTTTCCTAATTCTCTTATCAGCTCTGCAGCTTACCAGGAGACAATGCTCTTCATTATGTAATAATTCAGTCAGTATAATGTCACTTTGCGGTTACAGAGGTTTCGGTACTGTGTGGCAGGAGAGCTGACCATACAATGCAAGCACCCATAGGGTTCTCTGCTACTGAACGTGTACATGCAGCAGCTGCTGTACAAATACGCAGTGAAGGGAGACACCTAGTGGTCATATGTATAACATTAATTTAAACACAAAGTGTAAAATTTAGACTGGTGCAAACTGCTCACATCAACCAATCACAGCTCAGCTTTCATTTTCCCTGAGCTGAAAGCTGAGCTGTGATTGGTTGCTGAGGGCAGTGTCCTCTACACATGGGAGAGTGAGAAGAGAAATGTATATGTAGCAGGTGTATATCGCTGTGTGTATTAGAGCATTACCCCAGTTCTCTATTGTGCTATTGGCTCCCACCTATTATCCAGCTAACACTGTCCTTATTTCCTTCCTTAGCTTCAGCCTGCTGAGGACCACGAGGAAGAGAGACGTGACAATATGGACTTGAAAAGCTTGAGCGACAGTGAGCTAAAGGAACAGCTGAGGAAACATGGGGTCAACCCGGGACCCATCTTACGTATGCATATCATATGTTACAGAAGTGCCATGAAGGAGTGTTACAGCATTGTACAGGAAGGCGGCCAATAAGCCATGGTTACTCAGCACCAGAAACAAATCCACCCCTGTCAGTCAGAGACATAGAGTGCAGCTCCAGTATACTCAGTGTATTACAGCATTGCTTGGAGAAGAACGTATACCTTGTGATCATATAACACATAAAAGCGTAATGCTATATAAACTGTACACTGTGTGCCTTGAAGTGGTATCGTACAATCTCATGAGAAGTGAGATTGTGTAGGCCCTTACAGAGAACAGACGTCTATCCTCTTGATGTTCCCATCTTGTAGAGAGAGTGCTTTTCTTTGCTTTTGATATTTTGAAAATTGTGCCTGATACCCAGGCAGGTGATGCTTGACCGATTCTCTCAAAACAGCCAACAATGGATTGTGTCAGATACACCACTAAAGACCTACCTTTTACACGGGCTGACTAGAAGCGCTCCCACTGCTCCTAATAGGCCTGTGTAAGGCCGCATTCACACGGTATATAGACATGGAATGCCTGTAACCAAGTCCCCCCTGCATGGGCAGCATCTGTAATTAGATGCTGGGAGCGGGGGGAACTGTATTTTGTGCCACGCTGTAATGAAGCAGCCGTGCAGCTCTGTCATTACATCGTGGCGCATGTTCATACAGTTCCCCCCGCTCCCAGCATCTTATCACAGATGCTGCTCGAGCGGGGGGACTCCCTTACAGGCATTCCATGTCCATGTGGAACACGTAACGTGTGAATGTGGCTTAAGGGTATGTGTTCACTGAGGAATTTGAAGCGGAATCCACTCTTATGCCCCTATTCCACGAGTCGTTTGGAGGTGCAAACGAGCGCTATTGCTCCTCGTTCCCCGCTCGCTGCCGCTGCTATTCAACGCGGCTGCAGCGAGCGGGTGAGTGCGGGAGGGGGCGGTGGGGAGCTGCGGGGGGGCTGCCCGGGGGATCGCTGATCGTCCGGGCAGCCCATAGGATATAGC
This sequence comes from Dendropsophus ebraccatus, assembly GCF_027789765.1. Lineage (NCBI taxonomy): Eukaryota > Metazoa > Chordata > Amphibia > Anura > Hylidae > Dendropsophus > Dendropsophus ebraccatus. The sequence goes on along the minus strand of NC_091464.1, from coordinate 11,735,488 downwards.
AGCGTCTGCTGCCGATGCTCCTTTTCAACGGAGCGACGGCAGCAGATCGCTGCTATATCAGTCGCTTGTTTTTCAACATGTTGAAAAACAAGCGACTGCAACGATCAGCCGACATGAACGATGTCGGCTGATCGTTGCACTCTATTCCACGGGACGAATATCGTTCGTAGCGGCCGATATCTGCCGAATACGAACGATATTGCTCCTTTAAACGACCCGTGGAATAGGGGCTTTAGGATCTGTTCACACATACAGACTCGCTGCGTATTTATAGCTGTGAGTTTCTCGCACATAAATCCACAGCGATACTGATTGCTATCAAGCCAATGTTGTGTATTCTCGCTGCGTGTTTGGTGCGATGTTTACATGCGAGTTTTGATTTTCACATGATTTTCACAGGCAAGTTCAACACCACAAAAAACGCAGCTACTATGTGCTATGTACTATATGCAGCGAGTCTGTACGTGTGAACAGACCCTTAATTTGAAATTCCTCCCGTAAAATATGAACAGAGCAATGTCTTATTGTGTTCATTGGGATTTCCGCTCTGTTGTTCACACGGTGGAATTTTCTGCCGCGCATCTGCTTTCTGCCCGAAGAATTGACTTGTTAGTTCTATCTGCAGATTCCGCTAGAGGAATCCTATAGAAGTCCATGGGGCTTGATTTCTGCTCCTATTTTGCCAGAGCTGACTAGGCGAGGAATTTCAAGCAGAAAACTTTCCTCTTTGATCCCTTGCCTATTCCTCAGTGTGCACTTTGAAGTTCTGCCCGTCCCATAGACAATGATATTCGCTGACTAATTCCACATTGTGGACGTGTCAATTCTTTGGGGGGGACGGCAGAGTTTACTGGCAAATATCACTGAGTCTATGGGACGGGCAGAACTTTATTCAGAGGCCACGCGGCAGGATCCGCTTGAAGTTTCCACACACATTCCACAGTGTGAACATACAGTACCCTTAAAAGTGACAGCGATCAGCTGAGGAGTGGGAAACCACTTGTGATCTAGAACTGACAGCACAGATATATAGATCTTCCCATGGCTGCACGAACAATACAAGGATTGCTCAGCCCAGCCGCTCGATTTGACGTGCTCTGTAAAGGATGTCAAATCGTTACATACATGTAAAAGGACCCCAAGTCCTCATGGATTGTCTGCTTACTTGTATGTTCTTTTCTGTATTTTTGTTTAGCCACCACCAGGACCATTTATGAAAAGAAGTTACACCAATTACTTGAAGAAAAACAGGTGAAAGCCAATGGAGGTGGGCACGAGGAGCAGTATTCCGACAGTGAAGATGAAGGTTGGTGCACACAGTGCTCAGGTTATTGGCTCGGTTATGGCCCTGTGCCTGAGCTGTATATTGAGTAAAAATTCAGATCCTTGCCTAAGAGTTTAGGAAGGGATATAGCCCACCATTGGGACTAAATGTGCAGCTGATGCATGGGGCCTTAGTTGATAGCTTTAACCTGAATAATTAAAAAGTTAGTAACCACAATACAAATGGCAACATAAGAAGTAAAGGTGGCCATACACCATCTGTAAGTGATGGTCAAAAGGTCTTCTGCCCATTGGTTATCTCTTTCGTCCAGTGCCCATACACAGGAGCGTACAGCACTGCCGAGAGTTCCTGTGTTCTCTATGGGTAGGAGAGGGGTAAGCTGAAGCCAGAGAGTTGTGATTGCTGCCTATCTCTCCCAGAACAAAGGGATCAGCCAGTGTTTTTTTTTTTTTTTTTTTTTTTATCATGTCTGACCCCTATCTCCACCGACATCATTTGTTGGTGGTTGGTCGGAAGAGCCCCACACACATTGGTGGGTACGGCCAATAAGGTGTGTGGGGACCCTTTACATATTAAAAGGTTATTTTAATTACAGAAAGACTTATCGCTAAGATATGCAATTAGTTTCCAATCTGTGGCTTGGAACCAGCATTGCCTTCAGTCTCAGGATTGTGTAGGTCCCAGTAGTCAGATCCCTTGATCAGAAAGTGATTGCATATTGCAGAAATACCACCATTTTCTACAAATGAAATTATCCATTTGATAAGGGGTACTCTGGCGAAAATCTTCTTCTTTCAAATCGACTGGTGTCAGAAAGTGAAATATATAATGAAGAAACGAAACAGGAAGCGGCAACTCACCAACCAGTGTTGATTTATTCGGGGTATACGCTGTACATCAGCTGCTGTATGTCCTGCAGGAAGTGGTGTATTCTTTCCAGGCTGACACAGTGCTCTCTGCTGCCACCTCTGTCCATGTCAGGAACTGTCCAGAGCAGCAGCAAATCTCCATAGAAAACCTCTCCTGCTCTGGACAGTTCCTGACATGGACAGAGGTGGCAGCAGAGAGCACTGTGTCAGACTGGAAAGAATACACCACTTCGTGCAGGACATACAGCAGCTGAAATTTTTAACTAGAAGTAAATAACAGATCTATATAACTTTCTGAAACCAGTTGATTTGAAAGGAAAAGATTTTCACCAGAGTACCCCTTTAAGGTTGAATAGGGAAACACCAATGATGCATCCTCCACTCCGCTATCACTCTGTTCATTTGCTAATTCCCCCTCTTTTAAAATACATTCTCACAGGTCAGATGGACTATGAATCTGTGTATGGAAAATCTACAGCAGGCACCCTTATTTACAAACTGTGTAGTAGTAGTAAATATACTGAGACAACCTCCTAAAAGTTGTTTTTAGGAAATATTTATTTTTTTTCCTCTGTCTTAAAGGTTTTCAAGTGAAGAATCTGGTACTTACAGGATGTGAGCTGAATGGAGACAGGGTGCATGGAACACATGGTTTTGACAGCTACAGCCAAAATAATGTAAGTTATAGAGCGGCCTGGCTTACTGATTTGTGGAACAGCGTAAAGGCAAATACAGAAAGGTGCGCCAAGGTAAATACAGATACAGAAAGGTGCTCCACTAAACGGACTGATGATGCTGGGAGCTCCAAAACTGTTTAAATCTTTGCACTACTGTACTGAACCCGGCCTAAAATAGGAACTAAGGAAATCTATACCAGTTGTTTTCATACTGTATTTTTCTGTTACTTTTACATTTCAGGATAACTGTTTTATCCTAGTCTATAGATTAGAGCCTCGAAATAAGAATTTCCTAGTAGTAGTAATACTAGCTTACATAGTGGATGGTGTTTAGGTTTGTTAAAGGAGTATTCCGGCCATTTTAAACTTTTAATATGTTGCTTCCCTGACTGGGAACATAACAGCCATGCTATTTTTACCTCTCTGCCTTCCCCCGGGGTCGTCCTGCGGCATCTTTGGTTCTTCCGTTGAACAATCCTGCCTCCACTTTTTGAGACAGACATTCCGAGAGTCACTGGTTGCGGAGCTGTCCCGTCTCAGGCAGTGATTGGCTGAGCGGGCTGTCACTGCCAAGGCTAGTCTGTAGATTTTGTAGATTTGTAGATTTGCCGAACCGGAACGCTCAGAATTTGACTCCTATTGGCTGGAGAAGTTGGATGCAGCCCTAAGACTGCCAGGAAATCCCAGATAAGTCTAACTGTGTGCATGTTTTCCAGGGTATCTTAGGGCCGAGCTTTTAGGTTCAGAAAATATTGCCGAATCCAAACAGCTCTGCAAGTCCATTCAACACTACCAATTTGTTGTGTTCTCCGCCAGGGCAGCAGCATATGAATAGTTTAAAATGACTGGAATACCCCTTTAAATTACTTTTGCGAAGTCGACAGTTGCATATAAAATATACTTGCACCCCTCTGCACAGGGAGCTTTCTGCTCAGCAAATCGGTGAGCGCAGCAACGTTTATGCAAAAAACACCCAAGGAATTGCAGCGGAAGACTGGCACAGAGATGGTGTCGGGGGAGCAATGTTGTGTATAGTTGTTTTAGTTGACACTGCATTTTTTTTTCACTGATTAATTTTAATATACGGAAAAACATGTTTTTTTGTGTATGTCATAAAAAAGGGATTGGTTTCAGTATGTGGATTTATTCTTTTTGAAAGGGGAACGATCAGCAGTTTTATATTGCGCATGGGGCGACGAGAAGGGGGGTATGTTTTTCTTACCACCTCGTCATCGTAGCAGTGTAATCCTTGGTCCACAGCACCACTGGGCTGGCTCGCGCTCTGGGGCCGGGGCAGTGCTCCTAATGGTGCTCTGGACTGACTATTCAACTACTAACTGGACGGTAGTGGCGCAGAGGATGAAGGTAAAACACATACCTTCCTCCTTGGCGTCCCGTGTACAATAAGAGGATATCAGCAGGTTAGATTTGTCCAACCTGCTGATAGTTCCCCTTTTAAGTCAATTGGAAAATAATACATTTTTATTTTTTTTCCTCATTTTACGCTTTGTCATGGTTTGCGTATAGTAATCTGGAATCCTTTGTATAAATTTCTTTAAAGGTTTTAACAGGCAAAAATGCTCAAGATTCTCGACGGTCGTCTTTACCAAGTCGCCCAGCGACACGTCCTTCAGGCCCGTATACACATGTAATTCCAGTCCCTTACTGAGAACTTAGTCACCGGGTGACATTTCTTTCAGTGTCTTGTGTGTAGGCCTGAGTGTCGGACGCCTCCTCCACATTACTTTATATAGTTGTAGGCATTTCTGAAGACTTTCTTTTATTGCACAGCGGTGTTATTACTTGGGCTTCTGGGCACTTCTTTTTTATAGCTGTGACTAGTTAGACGGAATGGAAACTTTCTCTCTTGCTCTTTCAGATCCCTGCATGTCTTGCAGCTGAATTTAATAAGAACCTTGCAACGCTAGGAGATGATTTCAGCGTTACAAAAATGTTAAAGCAGGGAAGTATAGTTCTTTAGAAGTGGATGAGAGACCATCTATATGCTGCACTTATCTACAATAGATACTGAAAGAGTACCTTCTCAGTAATAATTCACCATCTTATGACTCATTACGTTGAAGTACTGTTTGCTGACATACAAAGAATTGATAGAATATCATACAGTAAAAGTACATAAAAGAACCAACATGTAATTGAAATGTTATATTCCAGCACTTTTATCTAGCATGAAAGTCCATGATAGTATAGATTTTTGCAAGACTAGAGCCAGACAAGCTCCTGCTGCTTAAAGAGACTGTCAGTAGGTTTAGGCTGTTCTATCTCAGGGTAGCATAAACTAGTGACAGAGAAGCTGAACAGAATGATGTATCACTTACATTGTTCTGTGCAGCTGATCCAGAGATATCGTCCTGAATAACATGGACAATAAGTCGTCCTCTCCATTATGTGCATGAGCCCAGTAGTCCTGGATATTCAAGAGAAGCAGAAAACTCCGCCTACCAGCTTCTGATTGGCAGTTATCTATTCATGCTGTGTATAGGCAGTCACCTGTCACTCAGCAGCTGGAGGGCGGGGGGAGGGGTGTGGCAAGAATCCTATTCTCCTGCATATTAGGAGAACGGCTGAACAGTATGATGTAAGTAATACACCGATCTGTTCAGCATTTCTGTCACTAGTTTATGCTGCCCTCATTTAAGATGGCATACCTTTAAGGAAATATGACAACGGCTCTGTATATTCCTTACAACATGAGATGAGTTTGACATGATCTGCTTGGTTAAAGCCAAGCTGCCTATGGTCCAACAAGAGGATTTTTGGCTTCTATATAAATTCAACATAAAATTTGTGGCAGGTTCCAGTCACCGCTAGTTGAACAGATGTGTGATCACTATGGCGGCACACAGGGGCTGACAGACCTTTCACATGGGGATGCATTATATTGATAGCAACCAGTTAGTAAGTCTCATTTCTGCAACCATGTGACTGACCTAAAACTGTATCTGAGCAGATGGAGAGAAGGTCGTCTTTGGGCCAGACAGCAGGTAACCAAAATGGACAGGAAAGCAAGAATTTGGCATCAAAAAGCCAGGTACTAACATGTCTACAGACAGACAATCAGTCTTTACTGGCAAGAAATTAATGGAGGATGTCTGGGCTTAGGGGGGTATAGACTCTTTATTTACTTTATTATGGAAAACTTGTTAGCCAGGTGCTCCCTGCTGCCACCTCTGTCCATGTCAGGAACTGTCCAGAGCAGCAGTAAATCCCCATAGAAAACCTCTCCTGCTCTGGGCAGTTCCTGACATGGACAGAGGTGGCAGCAGAGAGCACTGTGTCAGACTGGAAAAAATATTGCACATACAGCAGTTGATAAGTACTGCAAGACTGGAGATTTAACAGACAATTTTACAAATCTGTGTAACTTAGTTATTTTATAGAGTACCTGTCACTAAAAATAACTTGTCAAAAGTTATTGATCAGAGCAGGTCTCCCCGCATCTGATCAGGAGATGGCAGCTGGCACACTCTGATACTGCTCTTGTCTGTCAGTGTATTGGCATTGGAGTGAGCTACTCGGGAATGGATCATGGTGCTGATGTGCTCTGTCCCTGGCTATACCTACCAATTTATAGGGGGTATTTTCAGTGAGACCCAGTGGGATCAATAGCTTTTAAAATATGACACGTCAGGTTAATTTTAGTGACAGGTACTCTTTAAAAAAAAAAAAAAAAAAAATTCTTCTGGAGTACCCCTTTAAATCTTTTCTGTAGTTTCTCACGTATTCACTGAAAATGCACTGTTTTCGTAGGGTTATGACATGTGGCTCAGGTTTCGCTTTGTGGTTGAGCACTAAGCGGTATAGGAGGGCGAGCTATTTGTCTATGAATGTCTATGGAATTGGGAACTCGTGTGAGAGGCTCAGCAGGGAGGGCATACAATATGAACCACACAAATGTGTGAAGACTTGTTCTATAACAGCCAGGGAAATATACAAAGCTATGCATAATATCAACAAAGCATGATGGAAATGGTAGTCTGTTACCTATAAGGGCCGTTGCTGAAGCAATGTTTACTTCCACTGCGCTGAGAAGGAACACATAGGAAGGAAAGTGACACAATGGGATAAGGATACATGATTGGAATATAGGATTCGTGTCGTACTGCTGTATTGTGTAATGTCCCTTCAGCTGCCTTTCAATTTTTTTGTGCAAACTTTAAAATACCCCTTTAACCCCTTCCCGCACGAGGACGTAACGGTACGTCCTCGCGCGGGTGCGGGCGTTCAGAGCGGGGCCGCGCGGCGACCCCGCTCTGAACCGCGGGGGTCCCGGGTGCCGCTTGTAGCCCGGGACCGTAGGTATTAGCGGGCACGGTCCGATCGCCGTGCCCGCTAATACAGTAATCAGATGCAGCTGTCAAACATGACAGCTGCATCCGATTACCGGATTCAGCTTATCCCTGGTGTCTAGTGGCGGAGATCGCTCCTCCGGGACGTTGTCCCGGTGGAGCGATCTCCGTTTCTGAAGCCGGCCGGGGACCGCTCCAAGATGGCGCCGTCCCCGGCTCGGCACTCGTTTACTTCCGGCTGCAGCAGCCGAAAGCAAACGAGTGCCTATCTCATGGATCTCTGCAGCATATCTATGCTGCAGAGATCTCTATGAGAGATCAAAGCACTTATACTAGAAGTCCCCCAGGGGGGCTTCTAGTATAAGTGTAAAAGTAAAAAAAAAAGTATTGTTATAAGTAAAAATCCCCCTCCCCTAATAAAAGTCAGAATCACCCCCCTTTTCCCAGGTTATAAATAAAAGTAAATAAATAAACAAATAAATAAACATGTTTGCTATCGCCGCGTGCGTTATCGCCTGAACTATTAATTAATCACATTCCTGATCTCGCACGGTAAACTGCGTCAGCGCAAAAAAATCCCAAAGTGCAAAATTGCGCATTTTTGGTCGCATCAAATCCAGAAAAAATGTAATAAAAAGCGATCAAAAAGTCGTATATGCGCAATCAAGGTACCGATAGAAAGAACACATCATGGCGCAAAAAATGACACCTCACACAGCCCCATAGACCAAAGGATAAAAGCGCTATAAGCCTGGGAATAGAGCGATTTTAAGGGACGTATATTTGTAAACAATGGTTTGAATTTTTTACAGGCCATCAGATACAATATAAGTTATACATGTTATATATCGTTTTAATCGTAACGACTTGAGGAACATATATAACAAGTCAGTTTTACCCCAGGGCGAATGGCGTAAAAACACAGTCCCCCCAAATAAAAGAAATGCGTTTTTTTTTTCAATTTCACCACACTTTGAATTTTTTTCTGGTTTCGCAGTGTACTTTATGCAAAAATTCAGCCTGTCATTGCAAAGTACAATTAGTGACGCAAAAAATAAGGGCTCATGTGGGTCTCTAGGTGGAAAAATGCAAGTGCTATGGCCTTTTTAACACAAGGAGGAAAAAACGAAAATGCAAAAACGAAAATTAGCCTGGTCCCGAAGGGGTTAAGGTGATGGCTGGATTTTGTCAAAATGTGTGGACTATTATATATTGGGCTGTTTCCTACTTCATTTGGAAGATAGTTTTTCTTAAAATTCAGGTGATTTGTGCTATGAATGGCACTTCCTGCAATGTATGTAAGAAATTAGTTTTAATTTATATTTTTCCTACATTGTTGACAACATAACATTTTCATGTCCCAAATCCACTAAAATGAGACAGGAAAACGGATTATCATTAGACAAGACGTCAGATTATTATTACTATATAGATATAGTGGGGTTTTTTGTTTTTTATATAAAAAAAATATATCCTAACAAGCTTTGTATTTGTCAGGAAAAATTGACTTCTGACAAGAACACTATGACCTACCGATCTCCTGCTAACACACCCAAGGCCTGTGTGTTTACGAAGCAGAGCAGACTCCAGGCAACTATCCTTATTATTGCAGTGGCTGTGGGCACCCTACTACTGCACTCCTCACTGAGACTGGACGCATTGCACTATATGTTTGGTTGTTCAAGAGTAAAGATGAGCGAATTTTTATAGTATTATCAAAGCAAATTATCATTAGGCCGGTCGTTGGCTTATCAGCAAGAGGCTGCCTTTGAACTCCATGCCGCTCCCCTCCAGGTACCTGGAAAAGCTGGATCCAGTCCCGAGAAACTGGGAGACTGCACAGAGTTTAAAGGCAGCAGGCTAATAAGCCGACCGCCGAGCTAATGAAGCAATTCACTTTAATAATGTAAATTCATTCATCTCTAGTTAAGAGTAAACTACATTTTACAGTCCAGGCGACTATATTGCTTCAGCTGCACTGTCCACAGGTTAATATGACAACCAGCAGAATACAGCATCAAGCTGCCTCTCCATTCTCGGTAATAGTGTAGATTTTATATGTCGTCTCACGGGTGATTTTGCGGTTCTTGGTGGTAGATGTCACATGCTCAGGTACAACGTTGCATGTAACAGGTTCAAATTCACCTGGGTACCACAATTGAGACTTATTTTATCACTTATTAGAGATGTGTGCAATTGGAGCATGCTGGAGTCCGATCATCGGCATTATGATTACCGGTGGCTTGAGAAGTTGGATGCAGCCGAAGGGAGTCCTGGGAAAATATGGACGCATCCATTAGCCCTAGGCTGTATCCACCAGGACACCCTCGGGCTTTATCCAACTACTTCAGCCACCGGTATTCAAATGCAAAAGGATTGGACTCCAGCATGCTCCCATTGCGCTCTTCTCTTATCATGCACATCTTTTATGCCAAATTTTTTTAAAGGGGTAGTGCGGCGCTAAAATATTATTCACAGAATAACACACATTACAAAGTTATACAACTTTGTAATGTATGTTATGTCTGTGAATCGCCCCCTTCCCCGTGTCCCACCACCCCCGCCCGTGTACCCGGAAGTGTGTGGTGCATTATACATTACCTGATCCGTGTCGAGGGCCGTCCGCCATTTTGTGCCAAACGTCATATTCGGACAGACGGACGAATCCCTGCTGCTTGTGTAACTTTGTAATGTGTGGTGTTCTGTGAATAATTTTTTAGCGCCGCACTACCCCTTTAAAAAAGTGTCCTGAGTTACTTTCTTATAGGTTTGTCTGTATGTAAAATTGGATGGTCTTTGTTCTGTTCAGTCAAATAATTCATGCTCTTTATTTTGTGTATGCACAGGAGGAGGACGCCTCGCGTGATGACTTTTCTGATCTGCTCTCTCCGTCTTCCTTAGGATTGATGTAAGTCAGAAGATGGTTTGGTATTTTACAGCTCTTTACCTGATAGAGACTAGTGATGAACAAATAGTATTTAATCGAATAGTACGCTATTGTGTTCAAATACTCAAACGATAACGCAGTTAACATTTTTACAGCCAATAAACAAGCAGGGTGGAGGGACAGACACTAGGAAGTTTCAGATTCGTGTCACTTGCTGGTTGGAGCTAGAGAGGGACAGACTGTATACCAGGGAGAGATAGCTTTTAGTTGAAGTTAGGTAGGAAGGGACCCCCAAAAGCCCTTAGGGCTGAAAGTATACAAAGCAGAGATTTACAAGCTGTTAAAGTGACTGTACCACCAGGCCCAGGCAGAAGCACTGGAGGCGGCCGACCCACCCTTAGTGGGAAGAAACCCCAGCCCCTCCATGACGTGACTCCATTAGAATCAATGGAACCCTATCATAGCGGGGCTTTGGTTTCCTCCCACTAAGGGTGGGTCGGCCGCCTCCAGTGCTTCTGCCTGGGCTTGGTGGTACAGTCACTTTAAGAGAGGCAGTGTGTTCAGACTTCTACTTCTACTGTGATTGCAGGATAATACCTGGTATGTTGCTACTACTGGTACGTACGTGCGTACCGCTAAACCGAAACATACGCTTCTACTTTGATTGTAATTTTTGTGAATGTTCGGCGAACACAAACATTTTTTTTGTGTTCTGGATTCGAACCAATTATTGGGATGTTTGCTCGTCACTAGTGTTAGGTGTACAAGACAAGTAGCTAGTATGTAATGAAGGCAATGACATTGCACATATAGGTAGTGGTGGACAAAAACACTGCCACGGTCACGGGTGCTGCTTGTATCCCAGGACCGTGGCTATTAACAGGCACGGTCCGATCGTCGTGCCCGCTAATTAAGTAATCAGATGCAGCCCCTCCCATATGACGCGATCCCAGTGTCCTCATCCGGCCGAGGTCTGCTCCGTTATGGCACTTTTGGCTGCAGAAGCCGAAAGCAGCAATCGAGTGCCTATCTCATTGATCTATGCTGTATAACTATACTGCATAGATCTCAATGAGAGATCAGTGTACTTATACTAGAAGTCCCCCAGGAAAGCTTCTAGTATAAGTGTAAAAAAAAGGTGTTTTTATTAACCCTTTGAGGACCAGGCCCAAAATGACCCAGTGGACCGCGCAAATTTTGATCTTAGTGCTTTCGTTTTTCCCTCCTCCCCTTCTAAGAGCTCCAGCACTCTCAGTTTTCTATCTACATGAGCTCTAGCACTCTCAGTTTTCTATCTACAGGCCATGTAAGTGCTTGTTTTTTACAGGAATAGTTGTACTGTGTAATGGCGTCATTCATTTTACCATAACATGTATGATGGAACCCCAAATATATTATTTATGAAGATATAAATAGGTGAAATCGTAAATAAGAATGCAATATGGTAATGTTTGGGGGGTTCCTGTGTCTACGTAATGCACTATATGGTAACAGCGACATGACACTATTATTCTATAGGTCAGTCCGAACACAACCATATGCAGGTTACACAGATTCTCTAATGTTATATATGTATTTTTTTTTATGAAATCCTTTTTTTTGGCAATTAAATATTAATAAAATGGGCCTATTGTGACGCTTATAACGGTTTTATTTTTTCACCTATGGGGCTGTATGGGGTGTCATTTTTTCCGCCATGATCTCTAGTTTTTATTAAGACCATATTTGTGAAGATCGGATGTTTTGATCACTTTTTATTGATTTTTTTTTAATATATAATGTAACATAAAATTGGTAATCTGCGCACTTTTCCCCCTCTTTTCGTGTACGCCGTTTACCGGTCGCAATGACGCTTGTTATATTTTAATAGATCGGACAATTACGCACGCTACGGTATATTATATGTTTATCTATTTATTCATTTTTATATGTTTTATTTATATAATGGGAAAGGGGGGTGATTTAGACTTTTATTGGGGGAGGGGTTTTGGGGTAGTGTGTTAGTGTTTTGAACTTTTTTTTTTTTTACACTTTTGAAGTCCCTTTGGTGGACTTCTACATACACTACTTTGATTTCTACACTGATGAATGCTATGCCATAGGCATAGCATTGATCAGTGTTATCGGCGATCTGCTCATTGAGCTCATTGAATCACCCCCCTTTTCCCATGTTATAAATAAAATAAAAAAAATAAACAAACATGTTTGGTATCGCCACGTGTGTAATCGCCCAAAATATTAATTTATCCCATTCCTGATCTCACACGGTAAATGGCGTAAGCGCCAAAAATGCCAAAGTGAAAAATTGTGCATTTTTGGTTGCATCAAACCCAGAAAAATTTGTAATAAAAAGCGATCAAAAAGTTGCATATGTGCAATCAAGGTACCGATTAGAGATGAGCCAACTTCGAGCATGCTAGAGTCCATCCGAACCTGAACTTTCGGCTTTTGATTAGTGGGGGCTGCTGAACTTGGATAAAGCCCTAAGGGTCCTATTCCACGGGCCGAGGAGGGCCCGATCAACGATGTAAACGAGCGGCGATCTGCTAGATCGCTGCTCGTTTACTGGGCCTATTCCACGGCCCGAAGATCGTTGAGCGAGGGCTGCAAAGACATTGTTACCGATGTCCTTGCAGCAGCAGTAATACATTACCTGCAGGTCTTCTCTGCGCTCTCTTCATCCCAGGGTCCCGCACGCTCTATCTTCTAAGTGGCCGGTCAGCTGACAGGCCACACTCAGCCAATCACAGGCTGCGGCGGTCCCGGCCTGTGATTGGCTGAGCGCTCCGTCAGCTGACCGGCCATTCTGAAGATAGAGAGCGCGGGATCCTGGGATGAAGACAGTGCGGAGAAGCCTGGACAGGTAATGTATGATGCTGCTGTCAAATCGTTGGTCGCCCGCCGCGCACCGCTATTCAACCGTAGCGATGCGCGGTGGGGGAACGATGATTTTAGGTCTGGCCCTAAATGAACGATCAGCCGATGACACGATCATTCTCTATTCTCTCTATTTCACCGAACAATAATCGTCCGAATCGGGCCAAATGGGGCCGATCCGGCCGATTATAGTTACTGTGGAATAGGGCCCTAAGGCTGTGTGGAAATCATGGATATAGTCATTGGCTGTATTCATGTTTTCCAGACAACCTTAGAGCTTTATCCATGTTCAGCAGCCCCAGCTAATCCAATACCGAATGTTCTGGTTTGGATGGACTCGAATCCGGTTCGCTCAAAAAATGACGCCTCACACAGCCCCATAGACCAAAGGATAAAAGCGCTATAAGCCTGGGAATGGAGCGATTTTAAGGAACATATATTTGCTAACAATGATTTGAATTTTTTACAAGCCATCTCATAATATAAAAGTTATAGATGTTACATATCATTGTAATCGTAACTACTTGAGGAACATATATAACAAGTCAGTTTTACCCCAGGGCGAGCGTCGTAAAAACAAAAAATCTCCAAATAAAAAAAAATTCAGCCTGTCATTGCAAAGTACAATTAGTGGCGCAAAAAATAAGGGCTCAGGTGGGTTTTTAGGTGAAAAAATGCACATGCTATGGACTTTTAAGCACAAGGAGAAAAAAAAAAATTTGTGTGTTTTTCTACTTTAAGTGGCAGCAAAGATGAAGTCTCTTCTGTGATTCCAAGTCAGTTTTTGTCCCTAGTAGAAGAGACTCAGCCTATTTACTTAGTACCCTACAGGATACATTTTACAGGCACCCTTATTTGCTTTGGCCATTTACTGCTTTATTTAGCCTTGTTTGTCAGATTGTAAATTTTGTGTAATTTCACTCACACAAAAACTCACGATTCCAGTGTCCAGCAGCCTCTACAAAGGGAGCGGTCATTGTTGTCAGCATTCACTGTGCTAGAAGCAATCACTGCTTTCTGTAGAGGCTGCCAGACACCAGGATTATGTTGGACAACCCTTTCCCCCTGTGTACTGTGTATAAAAATATACAATACACAGGGGGGGGGCATCCTGCTCTGCATAGCAGCACTAGAGTGGAGCCAGGGTTTGGGAACTGCTGGGCTTAGATCCCTGCAGTGCCAGACACAAACTGTTGTGGCAGCAGAGGGGCTGTGTCTCCCCCTTTTTTGTTGCCAGGTACCGAAAGTAAATAAAAAATTAGGTTATATTAAAAAGTAATTTAACTTTAAGCGACTCTGTACCCACAATCTGTCCCCCCCAAACCCCTTGTACCTTTGGATAGCTGCTTTTAATCCAAGATCTCTCCTGGGGTCCGTTCGGCAGGTGATGCAGTTATTGTCATAAAAACAACTTTTAATCCGGCAGCGCTGTGTCTAACGGTCGGGGCTTACATTTGTATATGCATTAGGCTGGCACCACCTCTGTCCTTCCTCCCTACCCTCCTCATCATTAGGAATGATCCAGGAACATTTACTGCTGTTTGAGCTTTGCACAGGTGTATTAACGATCCAGCCCATGTTCATTATGCACACAGGTGGGGAATGGGAAGCAATCTGCCTGGAGCATTCCTAATGATAAGGGACAGAGAGGGTGTGCCAGCCTAATGCATATACAAATGTAAGCCCCGGCCGTTAGACACAGCGCTGTAGGATTATAAGTTGTTTTTATGACAATAACTGCATCACCTGCCGAACGGACCCCAGGGCAAATCTTGGAGTAAAAGCCGCTATCCAAAGGTACAAGGGGTTTGGGAGGGACAGATTGTGGGTACAGAGTTGCTTTAAAGCTATCTATAAAAAAAGAATTCTCTGGAGTACCCCTTTAGGGTGGGCATACACCTTCAATAACTGTTGCCAACAGTTCTCTCTTGTGCTCCCTATACACAGGGTGTGGTGTCTATAGCCCCTATTACATGGGGAGATCAGCGGGAGCAAGCGAGTGCTGGCCATTCAGGTCAGTGCTCGCTTGCTTCTCATTCCCTGCTTGCATCCAACGCTATTACATGTGCCGACAGCAAGTGGGTAAGTGCGGGGAAGCTGTGGAAGGGGCTCCTAGGACCATCTTTAGATCTTCCGGGGATCCCATAGGAGATAGCGGCGGTCTGCTGCTTCCGCTCCTATTCCACGGCTTGACAGCAGCAGATTTTTTTTTTTTTTTTTTTTTTTGTAGTTAACTCATGATTTACCATTTTCTTACAACTCTATATATCCTCAGGGCTACACGGAGGAAGCCTATAAAGGGGGCTGCTGGTCGTCCTATTCAGTTTCGATATGATGATGTTGCAACTAGAGCCAGGATGCAGGAACAGACTAAGGAGACAGTAACCGAAGGGAAACCCCAACGCCTGGTATCTGTGCGCCTTCAGATTGTCATCTTCATTATAGTGGCCTTTATTGCCCTTGTCTATATCACAATGGAGAGCAGCCCAGAAAATCCATTCAATCGTGTCCCAGCAGACCCTGCCGAATCGCAGCAGCCATAGTGTAAAAACTCAAATTAGTAGGTTACGTTCTTCCATGAAGAAGATATTGAAGCGGTCCCCAACTGTGCAATAAATACTACCGCTCAATCCGTCTAATGTTTTCCTGAGAGTTTGTGGCCTATCTTTAGCGGTGGGTTTATAGTCTGATCTGTAGGAACCCTCAATGCTCTTCCTATATATAGATTACTGAATAGAATGATTTTAGTTCCAGGAAGCCCTGACGATCCTGATACAAGCATTGCACTTAAGTCTTTGACTCGTGATAAGTGTTAGTTACTCTCAAAAACAATATAGTTTACCAGAAATATATAATATAATATTTAAAAAAAATAAAGCAAACAAAAGACGACATAAAAACACTAATGTGATGAATGTTACTAGCTTTAAAAAAAAACCCAAAACTTTTCAGTTGTATGAGAGGATGAGATCTGATGCCGCCTCTTTACTACTGTCCTCCACATTCTCTCAGCTACAAAAGCAACATTGTAGCTGCAGTCAGCAAGAGGTATAAAGGATAACTCTCACTTCACAACCGCGGCAGGATCCTCCCAAAATCCGGCAGGTGGGCGGACCTCTTCTGACACTGGTTGTGGTATAGAACTCCCGGAAGTGCCATAGACTGCATTCAGCGGCTGGTGTCAGTAGAGAGCTGCCCGTCCCACCAGATGAGAGGTAAATTTTGATGAAAAGCTAGAATTGGGGGGGGTTCTTGGCCTATTTAGAGTTGTATGGTGGTGGTATACAGCACAGCTACAGACATTTAAAAACACATATGTATATTTTACCAAGGTATTTTTGGGGATCAGTTTTTGCTGCTAACTTACTCGGATTGTTGTTGACTGTTTTTAGCCACTTGTGTGTTTCCTCCCCAGCATTTGGCTTGTCATATGGATGTTAAGTTATTTATGTCACTGTTTAAATAAAGCCTATGTTTATTTTGCCTGCCGTTTGTTTGTTTGTGGGAACTAATAATCAGCGTCATCACTATTAAAGGGGTTATCTAATTTAATATACAGCTGCAGTTTTCCAGTACTTATGAGCTGCTGTATGTCCCGCAGGAAGTGGTGTATTCTTTCCAGTCTGACACAGTGCTCTCTGCTGCCACCTCTGTCCATGTCAGCAGCAAATGCCCATAGAAAACCTCTCCTGCCCTCCAGACTGGAAAGAATACACCACTTCCTGCTGGGAATATAGCAGCTGATAAGTACTGGAAGACGTAACATTTTTTAAATAGAAGTAAATTACAAATTTCTGGCACCAGTTGATTTGAAAGATTTTTTTTTTTTGAGAAGCACCGCACATTTTTGTTTATCATGCACATTTGCCATCACTATATAGTTATACACCTCCCCTGGGGCTGTGTTTGTTTGTTGCATTTTTCTCCTTTTACCATGATTTTCCCCAAACTATGGCAAAGTTACTCTATTTGAGCAAGATTGAAAATTAGCATTTTTACCATGTTTTTAGAAACCTGCAGGAAAGACTAAAAACCCCAAAATGCTGTGCCTTTCATGCCCCTTTGTTTGGGTGGGATGGGGTAGCGTCACGCTTGTTTGAGTGCTTGCGTCAGTCTACCCTGCAATCATACTGGTGGCTGAAGAAGTTGGATGCTGCCTTAGGGAGTCCTGGGGGAAAATGGATACAGCCGTGTAAGCCACCTTGTTTCCAAGAGTTTCTCCAAGTTACTAATTGTCTTGACATGTCTATTCTTTGGGCAGATGACGGAATCTGCCTGAGCATAGAATCAAGCCTATGGTGGGACGGGCAGACCTTCCGCTTGGAGTTCTCCGCTCGGTATCCAAAGTGTGCACTTACCCTTAGTAAGAAAAGCCTACTTCTTGGGCACTTTCAGTTGCAGCAGCCAGGACATTAGATGTTTTTCTTAGGCAAGTTGCATGACCAAAACAGAAGATATACAATGAGCCACTACGCCACTGCCCTTAAAGGGGTACTCCGGCATGGGGTCTTTTTTTTTTTTATATGGCCGGGGAGGGGGTTGCTGAGGACAACGACGTCCATTCACCTCCCCGGTTCCAGGGGAGGTGAGTGGACCTTGTTACCCTCACTTGCCACCTCCCCAGCCATATAAAAAAAAAAAAAGCTCCCAGGCTGGAGTACCCCTTTAACGTTATACTGTGTGTGGCACTGGTGTAGTGTGGGTTTGCAGCATTGGGGTAAGGCAAAGTATTGTGCCTCCTGATGTTCTTAGTATTCTAGTTAATCCCCAGTGATGCTCCTAGTCTCTACTAGATAACAATAATAAACATCCTAGTCACTCCAGCGCTGGCCGGGTCCTCTTTCTTCTCCTGCAGTCTGTATTGAAGCAGCGGAGGCACATGTGGCCCATACAAAAAAGTTGGGTGCCACACTGGTGTTCCAGTGCCAGCACACACAGCACCCATACGGCTGCCATACTAAATGTTATAGTGTGCGCAGGGCACGCTGGACACAGGAGGGCGCTGTCTGTGCACCATGTTCCCCTACCCTACATGTGACACCATCACTGGTATTTGCAGCCGTGCCTACCCCTCTAATGTACTTACAGAATTCAGTCGGCTTGCTTCATGTAAATGAGTGACATTTGTAGACTGATATTCCTTTCCTCCTGGCTCCTTCACGTCTCTGGATGTTTTTGCTTCTATAAACATTCCCACTCTCGGTGACATTTATCACTAGGTTTTTAGCAGTTTTAGAACATGAACCAGATTCAACACATACAAATCTGGCTCACCTCCTACATCACTGTTTAAAAGTGGGACATACAAAAAGGAAATCTGTTCTATTCAAGGCCGCAGATGAGACCCGTCTGGATTTCTACAACAATCGCTTTCCTTATAACCCAATTTGTAGGCTACATCTTGTTGTAAAGTTGTACTTTATCCTTTCTGTTCTGGCTCTTTTTCCATTGTAATTGTAGGCATTTCGGGTGGCCGCTTCTTCTGGACGTTGCAGCGATTACAATAATAATTTAAAAATATTTTTGTATAATTATAGAGCCTGATGAATTCTAGCTGAAATTTTTATGTATGTACCTATTGTATACAGATACCATTTATATAACGCGTTGAGTAACCTTATACAGCCTGTAACATGGCCGTGCTTTGGCTAAATGTCCGTTATGCTGTGGACAGTAAAGACCGTATTAGACAGCTCGTCTCTTGCTGTAAGCGAGCGCCTATCTGCTAGATTGGCACTCGTTTACCGAGCCTATTAGACAATTCGATGGTCATGTGGGCGGGGCTGCACAGATATTGTTTCATTGCAGTAATTGATCACTTCAGTGCAGTAACTGTCGTCCGGCCGTTCTTCATTGCGTTAACGCAATAAAACTCCAATGTGTGCGAGCATACCTAATGTCCATTTAGGGTGCCTTCACACACAGATTTATCAGACAGATTTTTGAAGCCAAAGCCAGTAATGGATGCATTCTCAATCTTTATAACCTGTTCCCTATTTATAGTCTCTTCCTGGCTTTGGCTTCCAAAATCTGCCAGATAAATCTCTGTGTAAATGGACCCTATCTGACAGATTATCTGTCAAAGATTTGAAGCCAAAGCCAGGAATGAATTTGAAAAGAGCAGAAATCTCAGGCTTTCCTTTATGACCTGATCTTTGTTTAGAGTCAGTTTCTGGCTTTGGCTTCAAATCTTTGGCAGATAATCTCCCTGTGTAAATGAACCCTAAGACGGAGCGATAAATCGGCCAATCGATTAACGATTTTGCAGCAACAATTTGGATTTTATGCCGATCAGCGTTTAGATGAAGCAATATATAGTTTGAAAAAAAAAAAATCGTTTTAAGACCTCTCAAGGCCATCTCACACACTAGCATGAATCTGCAAAAGACTGTTCAGAATTATCAGCGACCAGCGATGATTTGAGAACATGCAGAAAGATGAATGATTTCCGCTCGTCGCTTGATCGTTCGCTGTGTTTACATGAGCCAATTGTCGCTGAAATGCCATCGTTATCGCGAAAATTTGAACGATAATCGCTCTGTAAAAACGGAACATTAAATCTGTCAATTAAGGAGACACGCTGAGTTTTTTTCTTCCTTCAAGACCACCTGAGTGAGAAGAGAATGTGGTATCCAGATCTCAACAGGTTCAAGCTGGTGGCATGGATGATGAATTAAAGGAGTTCTCCAGCGCTACAAAAACATGGCCACTTTCTTCCAGAGACAGCACCACTCTGGTCTCCAGTTCCGATGCTGTTTGCAATTAAGCTCCATTCACTTCGATGGAACTGAGCTGCAAAACCCTGCCCAAGCTGGAGACAAGAGTGGTGTTGTCTCTAGAGGAAAGGGGCCATGTTTTTGTAGTGCTGGATAACCCCTTTAAGAATCTTGTCACAAACAGGTCTTCCTAATGGTGTCATTCAAACTCTAGCCAATTCCAGAAACCAGTCACAAACAGAAACCAGGCAAGAATCTGGAACATTTTTCACTCTACTGGCTGGAATCACACTTGGCAGTTTTTGTGCCAAAACCAGAAGAAGATCCAACATAAGAGAGAAGCACACATTCTCCCTTTATTTGTTCCATCTCATTTGAATCCACTTCTGGTTTTGGCACATAAACTGCAGTGTCAGATACCCAAAGAACTGCTGTGTGTGTTTCCAGCCTTCTACCATTTCTGCAGACCCCTCGCTATCAGATATCCTTCAATTTATGCAGTCAGGCCTGGATAAACGGTTAAAATACAACACTCAAAGTTCAGTTTACCACTCGAAATGCTTTTCTTAAAGGGAATCTGTCAGCTCCGGGGCCCTACCTAAGGTGCTGGCAGCCCCCTAGTGAGCATGGAGCCTTTTGGTAATTTGTCCGTGCAGTGGATTATACACAAACCTACTGTTATAAGGTGGCAAAGTGTTGTTTGTGCCATACTCTGGCCGCTTCACCACTCCTTCCTGCTCTCTCTTCTTTATGAATAATCTCTGCTGCTCAGCCTCCTGCTCACTCAGCTGTCAGCCAGTGTATCTGATTGCAGATCAGTCCTCTGTAGGCAGGTTATGTCTGAAAGAAACACATATAGTTGAATCTTGGAACATAAATAGCCTGCCAGCAGTTCATTCTTTGGTCCAAATCCCTGTTGAAATAAAGTGGATGGCCACTATTCAATGGCAAATAATTGCTATTGTTTTGAAATAATGGTTGTTCTTTGCCATTACGTGGCGGCCATCCACTAAATTTCAACTGTGTGAACATAGCCTTTCTGTGTTTTCAATCCACTCCTGATTTTGGCTGCAAAATACTCAGCAAAAATACTGTGTGTGAACATAGCCTAAAGAAATGATAGAATAACGAGAAAAAAAGGATAAAAAAAATAAAGACCTATATTTCATTTCCATCAGGGGATTTGAACCAAAGAATGAACTGCTGGCAGGCTGTTCCCTTGCCATTCCCGACCCCCTGGTCAGTGCTATGCAGAGCAGGGTTTGCATTGTGGGAGGGGGAAAAAATTCTGGTCACTTGTTCATGCAAATTTTATGTGGAAACGGCATCAGGAAGCCTCACATTGAGTTGGCGCTCTGCAGGGGCGTAGCTAAAGGCTGATGGGCCCTGGTGCACAATATTAGCTTGGGGCCCCCCTATCTCACCCGATCAGGCAAAGTCATATCTAACGTTATATCCAATTACTCTAATGTGCCACCATGTTCTAATGCCCTGTCACTGCCTCCACCTCATGTACTGCACTACTGCCCCCTATAGATAATGGACTGTACTGTGTCATTGTCTAATCATTGTATTCCAATCTTTGACTCTACAGCTGATAAACTACAACTCTCATCATGAACTGCCAGTTGGAAACGATGGGGGTTGTAGTGCTGCAACCTGAAGAGCCACATGCTGCAAAACTACAACTCCCATAATAAAGTGTCAGCAGGGCACGATGAAGTTTGAACTTCTGCAACCTGGAGAAGTCACCTGATATCACCTGCAGTCCTATGTAACACCACAGATAACAGTGGTATCTCTGAGTACAGATAATGTAGTAGTCACCTGCAGTCCTATGTAACAGCACAGATAACAGTGATATCTCTGAGTACAGATAATGTAGTAGTCACCTGCAGCCCTATGTAACAGCACAGATAACACAGTGATATCTCTGAGTACAGATAATGTAGTAGTCACCTGCAGCCCTATGTAACACCACAGATAACACAGTGATATCTCTGAGTACAGATAATGTAGTAGTCACCTGCAGTCTTATGTAACACCACAGATAACATAGTGATATCTCTGAGTACAGATAATGTAGTAGTCACCTGCAGTCCTATGTAACACCACAGATAACACAGTGATATCTCTGAGTACAGATAATGTAGTTCTACAAAATAAGAAAACTTTCATATAGTGGCTCACAGGTGACGTCTTCTTTGATCTGAGGAGTCACTTTCCCTTTTCCTCTCCATCCGGCCCAGACCTCCATGATGATTCGTTTCAGATACGTTTCATCTTTTCAGAACCTGCGAGACAAACAATTTAGGCTCCGCACATTTCTAGCAACTTCCTTTCCTTTCTCCCTCCTGTAGGCTCCCAAAGGAACTGCGCTGTTTGGTGTAATGTGCAGTAAAGCGAGTAGGAATGTGGGATGCCCCCTGTATGTAGGATCCCCTGCTGTGCCCCCTGTATGTAGGATTCCCTGCTGTGCCCCCTGTATGTAGGATTCCCTGCTGTGCCCCCATGAGCTAATAATGCCCCTAGAAGTGGCCCCCATGAGCTAATAATGACCCCATGAGCTAATAATGCCCCTAGAGGTGCCCCCATGAACTAATAATGCCCCCAGAGGTGCCCCCATATACTAATAATGCCCCTAGAGGTGCGCCCATGAACTAATAATGCCCCCAGAGGTGCCCCCATATACTAATAATGCCCCCAGAGGTGCCCCCATGAGCTAATAATGCCCCCAGAGGTGCCCCATATACTAATAATGCCCCCAGAGGTGCCCCCATGAACTAATGCCCCCTATGAACTAATAATGCCCCCAGAGGTGCCCCCATGAACTAATAATGCCCCCATGAGCTAATAATGCCCCCAGAGGTGCCCCCATATACTAATAATGCCCCCAGAGGTGCCCCCATATACTAATAATGCCCCCAGAGGTGCCCCCATGACCTAATAATGCCCCCAGAGGTGCCCATATACTAATAATGCCCCCAGAGGTGCCCCCATGAGCTAATAATGCCCCCAGAGGTGCCCCTATATACTAATAATGCCCCCAGAGGTGCCCCCATATACTAATAATGCCCCCAGAGGTGCCCCCATGAGCTAATAATGCCCCCAGAGGTGCCCCCATATACTAATAATGTCCCCAGAGGTGCCCCTATATACTAATAATGCCCCCAGAGGTGCCCCCATATACTAATAATGCCCCCAGAGGTGCCCCCATATACTAATAATGCCCCCAGAGGTGCCCCCATATACTAATAATGCCCCCAGAGGTGCCCCCATGAGCTAATAATGCCCCCAGAGGTGCCCCCATATACTAATAATGCCCCCAGAGGTGCCCCCATATACTAATAATGCCCCCAGAGGTGCCCCCATGAGCTAATAATGCCCCCAGAGGTGCCCCCATATACTAATAATGCCCCCAGAGGTGCCCCTATATACTAATAATGCCCCCAGAGGTGCCCCCATATACTAATAATGCCCCCAGAGGTGCCCCCATATACTAATAATGCCCCCAGAGGTGCCCCCATATAGCTGTTCTCTCCATCTTTACTCTGATGCCCCTCCTCCCTTTCAAGGCAGCTCATGTAAACATTGTCCCTGTCCGGCTATTTCTGCACTCTGTGATCCCGGGAGGTTAATCTGAGGTCAAATTGCCAGTAACCTCCCTATAATTAACCCTCCCGGCATTACAGAGTGCAGAGACAGACCACCAGGTACACTGTTTACATGACCCATCTCAGAAGGGAGGAGGGAGAGACGGAGTAAACAGCTCACACACAGTTTTCTGCGACTTCCGCAGAAAGCAACAGCTCAGAACTGGGGGAAGGAGACTTAAAATATAATAAGTATGGAAGGAGTTGTAAGTCTCCAGGAGGGGGAAGGATCCAATATGTATTTTACGCTATCTCTTCTGAAAGAGATGTTTCAAAAGTATGTCTGGTTAGTCAGTTATGGGATCTATCTATCTATCTATCTATCTATCTCCTATCTATCTATCTATCTATCTATCTATCTATCTATCTATCTATCTTCTATCTATCTCCTATCTATCTATCTATCTATCTATCTCCTATCTATCTATCTATCTATCTATCTATCTATCTATCTATCTATCTCCTATCTATCTATCTATCTATCTATCTATCTCCTATCTATCTACCTATTATCTATCTATCTATCTCCTATCTATCTTCTATATAGATAGATAGATAGATAGATAGATAGATAGATAGATAGATAGATAGGAGATAGATGATAGATAGATAGATAGATAGGAGATAGATAGATAGGAGATAGATAGATAGGAGATAGATAGATAGGAGATAGATAGATAGATAGATAGATAGATAGATAGATAGATAGATAGGAGATAGATAGATAGGAGATAGATAGATAGATAGATAGATAGATAGATAGATAGATAGATAGATAGGAGATAGATAGATAGATAATAGATAGATAGATAGATAGATAGATAGATAGATAGATAGATAGATAGGAGATAGATAATAGATAGATAGATAGATAGATAGATAGATAGATAGATAGATAGGAGATAGATAGATAGATAGATAGATAGATAGATAGATAGATAGATGGATAATAGATAGATAGGAGATAGATAGATAGATAGATAGATAGATAGATAGATAGATAGATAGATAGGAGATAGATAGATAGGAGATAGATAGATAGATAGATAGATAGATAGATAGATAGATAGATAGATAGGAGATATAGATAGATAGATAGACAGATAGATAGATAGATAGATAGATAGATAGATAGATAGATAGATAGATAGAAGATAGATAGATAGATAGATAGATAATAGATAGATAGATAGATAGATAGATAATGTCCACAATAGAGCGCACTCCCAGTTCCAGTGCTGGAGTGCCAAGCAACGGAGATTGGATAAAAATCTCCACTAAATAAATCCAAGAATTTTGCGGCACATCCGTATAGTGAAAAAAAGTTGTGGTATTTATTGGTACATCAAAAAGCAAGTGCAACGTTTCAGTCTCGAGACTGATGAGATAGATAGGAGATAGATAGATAGATAGATAGATAGATGATAGATAGATAGATAGATAGATAGATAGATAGATAGGAGATAGATAGATAGATAGATAGATAGATAGATAGGAGATAGATAGATAGATAGATAGATAGGAGATAGATAGATAGATAGATAGATAGATAGATAGATAGATAGATAGGAGATAGATAGATAGATAGATAGATAGATAGATGATAGATAGATAGATAGATAGATAGATAGATCCCATAACGGACTAATCAGACATACTTTTGAAACATCTCTTTCAGAAGAGATAGCGTAAAATACATATTGGATCCTTCCCCCTCCTGGAGACTTACAACTCCTTCCATACTTATTATATTTTAAGTCTCCTTCCCCCAGTTCTGAGCTGTTGCTTTCTCCGGAAGTCGCAGAAAACTGTGTGTGAGCTGTTTACTCCGTCTCTCCCTCCTCCCTTCTTAGATGGGTCATGTAAACAGTGTACCTGGTGGTCTGTCTCTGCACTCTGTAATGCCGGGAGGGTTAATTATAGGGAGGTTACTGGCAATTTGACCTCAGATTAACCTCCCGGGATCACAGAGTGCAGAAATAGCCGGACAGGGACAATGTTTACATGAGCCGCCTTGAAAGTGAAGGAGGGGCATCAGAGTAAAGATGGAGAGAACAGCTCACACACAGTTTTCTGTGTCTTCAGCAGAAAGCAGCCACTCAGAACTAGGGAAAGGAGACTGATAAGATAATAACAAGTATGGAAAGAATTGTTAGTCTCCCAAGAGGGTGGATGATTCAGCATGTATTTTACCTAACTGGAATACCCCTTTAAGTGTCATGGCACAGCAATATGATAAAAATGGAGCTGGGCACTTGCAGTTTTCAGGGCCTACTTCAGTCAGTGGTTTTTAAGCCCCTGCAGTTCTCCAAGTCCCAGTACAATGTGTTTTGAATCCACTTCAGGCTTTGTCTTAAAAAAAAAAAAATTATAAAAAACTCCCTCCAAAGCTGCAGTGCTTCTACCCGCCCCTTCCACTTTATAGGTCACATGATCCAACCCCCTCAATCCATAGAAAACATGGGAATCCATACTATTGATGAAAGTTTCCCCTGAGGCAATCCTTCTGTTATAAGTTATATTATCAATTGTCCGTCATTCCCTCTATCGGCGGCATAAATCAGGCTCGGGATTGACTATCCATTTGCTGATGCATTTCCCTTCTCTCCAGGCATTTTTTTCCTGTCTGAAGCGTTCTTCAATCACAGCTTCTGTCATTCCCTAAGGGCTGCGAGGAGGGGGGGGGGGGGGAGCATAGACTTCACAACATTGTATGCATGTGAGGGATAAGAGGACTGGCAGGAAGCATGCTGAGGGGGAGAGAAGGCATGTTTGCTTCCAGAGGGGAAGAGCACACGCTCTGAGGAAGCCGCTGCATTTGGACTTTCTCACAATCAAACTTGCGGGGAACCGATCATACTGGAGGACACGGTGAGTAAACTGGATTCTATATATATATTAACCCTTACTGGTCCCAGTTCTCAACATTTCACCAAGCTGTGCCTTTATTTACGATGCCAATCTGCCAAGGCATCCCCGGAATCATGCTTCACGTTGTAGGCTGCCGGCTCCGTCACCTTCCATGTCATGGATACAAACCCGTAACCATTTCATTAGCAGGCGATTTAATTTCAGCGTTTGGAACCAGCCGAACGCTCTTCAGGCTCGAAGCTAGATGACGGATCTCCGATATGTGGGGCAAAACGTCGCTGGATTTCTCGAAAAGCCATGCTGCTTAATGTAGGGATGACATAACGCTAGTTATACAGATCCCAAGGAATCCTACATTACCCATTCTATCCGGAGTTTTACAGACCGGCACGCTGTAATGTTATAATGACTATTTTCCCGGGGGGAAAAAAACACTATAATTTTTGCACACATCTAATTTGCAATTGTCTATAGAAAGATTTCTCCAAATAGGTGGTTAGGGAGAAAGCCGTAATGAAATCTAGACAGCAGGCGATCCTGAATAAAGAGCCGGGATTAGGCATGGTCGGTAGGATGAAAGCAGATTAGAGGAGCCCAAGCTGTTCTTGGCATCACTATCTCCGTACCACTGAATGCCATTAACACCTACCTGTGCCGGCGGTGACATGTCCCTGAACCCTTCCTTTATTATAGGAGCTGGTTGTCACTTTCTAAAAGGATTCGCTATGGAATTTTCTAGTTCAGTCTATAGACATGGAGTGAAAAAAAAATCTCACGTCTGAGGATACAATGGAAGCAACAGGGGGAACTTCAGAGATATAATGAGAAGAGTCTCTTTACGCTTCTGCGAGCTCTGGATCGCCCCGATGTAATGATGTTTGTGCATGGTTCACTTTAACCTTATTTGCACTCCGCTATTTGGCAGGTTTCTCATTTACAGAATGCTATTGAAGTACATAGGGGGCACATATCAAGGGTGCCTTTTTTTTTTTTTAATTTCACAACCTCCACCCAGCATTCACACAGCTGGATTTACCAAGCGGCGCATGAAAAGAACAATCAAGTGAGGCTTTGATACATAGGATTTGTATGGGTGTTATCTGTTATGAAAAATAACTTTTGACATCATCAGGCATACAAAAGTAAAAAAAAAAAAATTGTATGCTTTTGGACTTTAGCTATTCGGTGTGCAGTCTTCCTCCTACATGTACTATTGGACTTCCTACATTTGTTGTTATGTCATCAGGCATATAAAAAGTTATTGATCACCCCATGTCTAACTGTTGAGACCCACTGTGATCAGGAGATGTAGCCAGGGAGAGGGTGCGGCACTCTTGAATCCAATCCCCGGCTATATCTCCATAACGACTGACTCCGACAATGTAAGTCTATGACACTATGTTGTTGGACTCAGTGAAGTGGATTGCGATACTACCGTACTCTCTCCTCGGATATATCTCCTTAGAACCGCTGTGATCGAAAACTTAAGACATGTCTGATGACAAAAGCAAAGAACAAAGGAACGTGGACCAAACAGGCTCAAAGACAGTTGTATGTGCATGCATGATGGTAGGCCTACAATCCCGATACGGACATGGAATAGACTTGAAGAATAGCAGAGTACAACCGCATACACAGTAAGTTTAAATCCAATATTTACATGATCTGGTACAAAGCTGCAACATTTTGATCATGAAGGCCTTGATAGAGACCTCCATGGTTGAAACATTGAAGCTTTAGGCTATGTTCACATGGCATATGAGACTGGCCGTTCTGTGAGCCTGAAAAGATCTTTCCGGCCGCAGTGTTCTGATGCTGGCGCATTAGCGCGCGCCCGCATCAAAACTCTCATAGCACACAGTTAAGCAATCGTCCGGAGCCGCTCGCTTCATTGTGTGAACTGACAGTTCTTTGCGGCGCCGCATGGGATCCCGGCCGGAGTGTATACTATGTGTATACGCTCCAGCCGGGATTCCATAGAAGACTAGGCAGTGTTCCACACCATACAAAGTACGGCCGTTGTTGCCGATGGGCTTATAACGGATCATGTAAATAGATATCGGATTTGAATTTTTTACGGATGCTGTTGGGGACTTTCATCACAGTGACTCTTTAAGGCGAATGTACCATCAGGTCCATTGCTGCTTTTTTAAAAATTTTACTCAATTCGTGCCGGCATAGGGATGCCGCGGTTCTTTTTTTGAATTGCCACCTGATTCTGGCACTGGGCGACAATCTATTCCCAAGCACCGACCCGTCCTGGAGCACTGGGGCCATGCCCGCCAGATCCCAGTGTGACAAAACCCCTTCCCCTCTGTGACATGGCTCTATTAGAGTTAATGGAGCTGCATCACAGACGGAAGGGGATGTTGCCACACTGGGATCTGGTGGGCATGCCTCCAGTGCACCAGGTCGGGCCGGGCCGGTGTTCGGGAAAATAGGTGATCTTGTTACAGCACCTAGCACCCTCTGCAGCCTCCCCATTGCTTCTTCCTGGGCGCCCTCCCTTGCTCTGTTGGTACATCAGTATGTGATGTCTAGATTGGCTGCTCAGTGTATTATGTAAAGTTTCACTTCTGAAGGTAAGGTCACCCCAAGGACTGTCTTGGACACAGGGCTACTGTGCCTTTAGGCATTCTGACCCTCATCTTACCCTACTCTTTGCACTTTCCTGCATGTTTTTAACACAACTATAAACTAGTGGCATCAGGATGAATCTATACTGCAGAATGGACACAGAGAGCAGTGGAGCCTCTTCCATTAACCCCTTTATGTCAGCCATACAACTATATACCTTACCACTGCCGATGCCCCGTACAGTAGGAATGTATATAAATGTTTCTGACATGAAGGGCTCTTAATGCGTGTGGGGCTGCTTCAGTGTGATCAACCTGCGCTCTATAGCGAGTTTAAGGGAGTCAGTGACAGGAGAAGTACCTGTCACTGACTGACTGATCGGAACCAATCACTTTCCCTTCTCCACTAAAAGTTTCCATTCCCCTTTCCCATTATACAAATAAAATTATGTAAAAAACAAACAAAACATATTTAGTATAATAGGAGTTGTCCGATCTATTAACAATATTGTTCCTGCTTGGTAAATGGTGTAAATGAAATAAGGGGGGGGTAAAAACACCAGGATTTATGATTTTTTTTTATATTATATCAGAAAACAAATTATAAAAAATATCAAAAAAATTCCATTTACACTAATATGAAACCAATAAAAACTATATATTATGGCCTCCAACCAGCCCCATAGGTGGGGAAATAAAAGCCTTATGGCTCTTAGAGTCGGGGAGGAACACTGCTATAGTGTGACCTGGACATCCGGGCATCAATGACCCTTGGTCATGAAGGGGTTAATCTGAACTTATTTCTAGTAGACATATACATCCGAGGCCTAGTCTTTGGATTCAGGTGCAGTTTAAGCTTTGTTTGTGCCACACAATATTTTACCTAATGATCATCTATTCCATAATGAATTATTCATCACTGAAGAGTCGACTTGTTTCTGCCCCATAAATTCGATACTGATTGAAATACGTTTATAGAACACGTCGATCTCTGTTGAGTAAATGATGAACCATTTACACGGTGCTTAAACTGGGACATATAGAAATAGGCCAAGTCGTGGCTCCTACTGTTCTTATTCTGTCATCTGCTTTAGTGATCTTCCATGGCGCACTAACTCTATGTCATCTCTGATTAGATGCATGAGTAACTTCCCTGTTCCCCTGCTCCCCCTACTGTTGTCTCCAGTTCAGGTGCGGTTTGCAATTAAGCTCCATTTACTTCAATGGAACTGAGTTTCAAAACCCCACCCAATCTGGAGACAACAGTAGGGGGAAAGTGGCCATGTTTTTGTAGCGCTGGATAACCCCTTTAAGTCCCACTGAGTCCAAAAGTTATCTTGACCTTCTTTAGAATGTAGCCACCTTGAAGGGCTTCTAATCTGCTGGGTATAGGTGGAATGAATGTAGTAGTGACAGGGAAGCACTGTGGGGTTGGGGTCACGCATGGCATTTTGGTCAGTATTTCATCCTCAATTTGGTCGGTATTGTTAGCTAAAATTCACAATGGAAAATATATCGGAATGATTTGTATACTTATCTGTGTCTGGATCCACTTCTGATCCGGTATAAATTACAAAATTGAAGGAGAAGTCCGAGGTCGGCCTTTTTCCCCCAAAAGAGACAGTTAGGGTGGTATTACACGGAACGATTATCGTTCGAAAAATCGTTAAATCGTTCGGATTTGAACGATAATCATTTCGTGTAATAGCAAGCAACGATTAAACAACCAACGAGAAATCGTTGATCGTTTAATAGGATCCGGACCTATTTTTATCGTTTGATCGTTCGCACATCGTTCGGTGGAATAAGAATTCACAGCTAAGACGTAGGCAATAGCGACGACTAAACGACCGCAAGAACGATCAGAAATAACGATCATCGTTTCGTGTACTTGGGCGAACGATTTCGGGTCGTTTGCCTTAGCGGTCGTTTAAGATCGTTTATCATTAATCGTTAGTCGTCGGAAAATTGCTTGGTGTAATAGTACCCTTAGGGCCCTATTCCACTGGACGATTATCGTTTGCATAATCGTTAACGATTAACGATCTCAAACGACCGATATTGCAAAAGACCTGAAAACGTTCACTTATTTCCATGGAACGATAATCGTTACTTCTGATTGTAATTGCGATAGTTTTTTTTTTCGCTATTTATTCGCTATTGCGTTCGTATCTATTGCAAACGACCAAACAACGTCTTATTCAATGCGAACGATTTGCATTTTGCGAACGAGCAACGATAAAAATAGGTCCAGGTCTTTTAAAGCGATCAACGATTTCTCGTTCGGTCGTTAATCGTTACCTGCATTTCAACCGAACGATTATCGTTTAGATTCGAACAATTTAACGATAATCTAAACGATAATCGTTCAGTGGAATAGGGCCCGTAGGAGGTGGCTGAACATAACAACGTGCACCTGCCTCTCCGGCTCAGTGGAAGGGGGGACAGCGGACCCCAGCGCTGGAGCCGGGAGGTAGGTACATGTTGTTATGTTCAGTCTCCTCCTCTCCGGCTTTTTTTTTTTTTTTTAAAGCCAGATGCCGGACTTCCCTTCTAAGACCAAATAGTAACCAAAACAGTACGTCTGAATGGGGCCTGGATGTGGCTGGGTACAGGGACGTTACACTATGTAACACAATTGTTGGTCGCGGGTTCTCTTCTATTTCAGCTGCTCATGTATAAACTTGATAAAATGGACGGAGGTTCATCCCTAATAATCTCCCATCACGTTCTCGTTATTCCGTCCTTGGTAACGGCAGCTCATTATGACCTGGTGAAAGCGCTCGCCTTGCTCCTCTTTGAATTTATCAAGATGGACATCAAGGATAAGGACTTTGAGTGACATCCTTCAGCCCATTGCAGCATAGTTCTTTATCAGAGTCTTAACCATGTGTGCGTAGTTTTCAGCCTCGAGATGGAAGCCGTGAACCACAGCGACGAAACCGTTTCAAGCCGCCTTCTGCTTCTGCAGGGATTTTTTATTTCCTTGCAGTGCTCACAGGGGGAATGAGGTGCCCATGATTTGTCTTAATCCCCTACAGGCCACCATAGTATGCTTTGTAGGCCGCACATCTTAGCTGAGGCTTTCACTGAGTACTTAATAAATTGGCCGTAGACATAGCAAAATATGTCTGCAGGATGTGGGCAACCCCTGGATGCCATCTAAACTAACTTTAGCTGTATACACCAGTTCACTTATACTCAGCAGAACATCAAATGAATCAGTTAGTTTAAAGGTAACTGAATTTTAGGGCCGGTGTCATCACAGGGCTTTCCTGGGCAAGTGCCTGGACCCCAGCGCCTCCAGGGCCCAGAGAGGGAGAGGGGCCCGGTGTTCTGATGTTCAGCCTGCTCACTGTAGTGCGGGGTGACCGGGCTGAACATCAAGAGACAGATAAAAAAGAAGGACCTGCCAGGATCCTAGAGAGAGAGGGAGGGTGAAGGACCTGATCACATGATCAGAAGGTCCTTAATACTACAGTGTGGAGAGCAGCCCACAGAGAGGAAGAGAGAGAAGACTGAGCTGTATGTCTGTCATTCAGTAGTGTGTGTGTGTGTGTGTGTGTGTGTGTGTGCCAGTCCCAGTGTAATGGTCGTGTTTGTTCCCCCCTACCTGCTCAGGGTCACACTGCACTGCGATCATCTCTGTTTCTCTCAGCATGCTTTTCCTTTGGCAGCTTCTCTTGCTCTGAGCTGACCTCCTGGAGGATTGGGCTCCCTCTAGTGGCAGGCATGCGCCTGTCCACCTGTATTTATAAGCTCAGCCCACAGGCATGTTCTCCTGAGGGTATATAGTCTCCACCTCCTTACCTCTTTGCTCAGTTATTGTTGTTTTTTAGTCAGCCACCATGTCTGTGCTCCTTGGCTATAAGCCGGATGGGAAGGCAATGGAAGTTGAGCGCCGGAGAGCAGAAAAGGTAGGACCTTTCCTGCACTCCAGATATTGCCTTTAAAGGGGTACTTCAGCAAAAAAAAATCTTTCGAATAAATTGGTGCCTGAAAGTGCCAGAGATTTGTAATTTACTTCCATTAAAAAATCTCAAGTCTTCCAGTACTTATCAGTTGCTGTTTGTCCTGCAGGAAGTGCTGTATTCTTTACTATCTGGAGAGCAGGAGAGGTTTTCTATGGGGATTTGCTTTTGCTCTGTTCCTGACATGGACAGAGATGGCAGCAGAGAGCACCAAGAATACACCACTTCCTGCAGAACATACAGCAGCTGATAAGTACTGAAGATATTTTAATAGAAATAAATTACAGATCTCTGGCACTTTCTGACACCAGTTGATTTGAAAGAAAATTTTGGACTGCCCCTTTAAGCAAACATCCACAGTGCAGACAGGAAAAGTAAATCTTTGAATATAATAGCCTGAAGCCACTATCTATAGGACTTCTGTATGTAACTGAGCTCTTGGTGATGCTGGGACGTCCCATAGAGAATGAATGGAGTGGTGGCCAAGTGTGCAAGCTGCC
This sequence comes from Dendropsophus ebraccatus, assembly GCF_027789765.1. Lineage (NCBI taxonomy): Eukaryota > Metazoa > Chordata > Amphibia > Anura > Hylidae > Dendropsophus > Dendropsophus ebraccatus. The sequence continues at coordinate 11,702,296 of NC_091464.1, read as the reverse complement.
GCTCCATTCACTCAGGGAACTGACGTGTGATTGGTTGTGGTCCAGGTGGTTAAGCTCCCACTAATCAGCCAGTAATTCCCTATTCTGTGGATAAGGAATCTTGGGATAACCTCCATTTACATGTACCATATCACTGCAGCTGTCTCGCTGTAAATTCCGCTATAACACTGACCTCTACTAAAGTCTATGGCACGCCATACATGCAGCGGATTTTCATTCCACTGCAAGAATATAGGGTGCCATAGCCTTGTAAAAGTTAACTATTTAGCTCCTGAGACGTTAAGTACAATAAATAGATCATGCTTACCCATCCGCGCTCCCCCAGCGCACTCTGGGTTCCCTGCTCAGTGATTGGTTGAGCTGCCCGTCACTGAGCGGTGAACTAGGAGAAGTAAGCGGGAGTGCAAACAGGAGTGAAATAGTTGACTTTAACACTAAATGGAGAATTAAATGGAGTGCAATAGACTTTAATAGAAATAGGTATCGCAGCGAGAAACTCACAGTGTGAAATCCACTGAGATATGGTACATGGTTAAGACAAGCTAGACTTTTTCCAGCTAGACAATTTTTAGGGTGTCTTAAAAAGAAACATCTAACCCTGTCCAATCCCCACCCATAATCTAAGCTTGTGTGTAATAGGTTTCTATTACATGAATTGATCTGTTTGTCTGCAGCCCATCCTGACTCACACCCTGAAGCTTCTGAAAATCCTCACTGCCTGCTCCACTCTGTCTCCACTCCTGTCCTCCCCCTCCCTTCTGAGACAGAGGTCACATGGTCTCTTCTCTTCTGTTGCCAGGCAAGCTGTAACACCTCATCTGTAACCCCGCCCACCACTGGCATCATAAAGTGATCACCAGATCAAGGGCAAAAAAAAAGCCTCTTCTGAGTAGTATAGGGGAAAGGAGACACTGTTGTTTCACCTCTCTCTCTCTAATCTATCTATATATATAAATGAACAGATATATATAGACAGATAGAAAGATAGATTAGTAGACACAGTGGGTACTCAGCATTTGGCTCTGAGGTGCAATGCATGCTGGGAGATGTAGTTTTCTGGCTGGGTGACACAACGTAAAACTGGGATAATTTTTTAAAAGTTTGAATCTTGGGCTGGAAGCAGCGCAGACAAGTGGGAAAGATGTCAGACAATTGGAAGGGGACCGGTTAGTGCAACTGTATGCGTTTTGTGAATTTTCTTATTTTATGGGATTGCTGGAGTTCCCCTTTACACATCCAGACACATCCCGCCAAGCCATCCATGTAAAAGCCTCGGCATGCCCTGAACTCTAAGCTGATATTTTGTAATTACGCAGAATGGAAATTGTCACCGATTTATGAACATCTGAACATACCCCAAAGATTTAGAACACTTACAATGTATCCTGGGAAAACTCATTACATCAATAAAGGTCAAGATTATTAGTATAAGGAGCGCGGACGTCCGGGAGATGAACGGTACAGGCTTCATTCTTGTACAAATGACTTTGTAGGTATTAAGCAGAGGCCGGCATCATTAGTGCTTGTTTTCTAGGTCAGGTTATTTAGTGAATCTAGGTCCTGGTAGAAGAATCCGGCATCCGTAATTTTGATCTGGAGACCACATCACCAAAGGATACACATGACTAATGCATAGCAGCCCCCAGGCGCTTCAGGCAATGGGGACGTGACCTGGATTTGTCTCCCTTACGAGATCTGTTCCTCCTTCTCTACCCACCTCTAACCCCTTTACTGAGAAGAATACATAGATATTGTTCTGTTTTATTCTACACATTGTAAATCCACAATTACCCGGCAGCACAGAAACACGGCCGTCCTACAACTCCTGAATGTGCCGCTATAATAGCTATTATTATCTCCCCAGGTGAAATCAGGCCTAGTCGTAATATTTGTGTTTGTTCTCAGGCCCAGCTTCCCTTCGCTCCTGCTGTCCTTGTTGCACCGCGTGGCGACTTCACGTGGGCGTTAGTTGCTTGGTAACAAGAACTCATCAAGCTGAGTGTTAACGACTGAGTGTATCTGTGCCGTACTCACCGCGCCGTCATTAACCCCCTGTTACCTTCACTTTAAATCTGCATATCAATGGAGACGTGAAAAGCAGCCGTCCTCTACTTCTGCTTAGAGCAAGTCTGTATGTAAGACAACATGTACGCTGAAAGACCCCAACTAATGCACTGAAACATTTTAATGATAAAATTAGTTACATAGTTGATAGAGTTATAAAAAGGCAACAGTTAAAGGGGTATTCCGATTAGGTAAATTATATGTTAAATCATCCCCCCCTTCTGGAGACCAACAATTCATTAAATACATGTCTTTACCTTTTTTGTCTACTTCCCTCAGTTCTGAGCTGCTGTTTTCTGCTAAAGACATAGAAAACTGTGTTTAGCTGTTAAGTCCGTCTCTGTTCTCAGCCCCCTCCTTTCCATTCTCTTCCAAGTCGCCTGATGTAAAAAAGTCCCTGTTGGCAACTTGAGTTTATCAGCAACTTGACCTTAGATTAACCCCCCCCCAGAATTACAAAGAAGCTACAAAGTTGCAGATAAAGCCAGCCAGGGACTTGTTTACATCAGCTGTCTTGGAAGGGAGGGGGAGATGGAGAGAAAAGCTCAAACACGTTTTTTTGTGTCTTCAGCAGAAAGCAGCAGCTCAGCACTGGGGAAAGAAGACTGAATAGATAATAAGTCTGGAAGGAATAATTAGTCTCCAGGAAGGGGGATGACTCAACATATATTTAACCTAAACCACAATTTAGTTTAATTTAAGAAAATGAATAACTAAATCATAGTATATTTAATTATAAAAAATCAATTTTAGCCTCTTAGTGAATCCAGCTGGCCGGGGGCCCGAACCTGTGCCCAGCGTACTAAGATTTGGTTCATGATTTATGCCTCCTCCCCTCCTTGTCATGCCGCCCCAAGCTCCCCCAGTCCGCCCATTGGGGCGAGAGGCGAATACGGGAGGCGTACGCAAGGGAGAAGGGGCAAATCTGCACCTTCTCCCTGGCGTACGCCTTGGGCGGATCCTTCATAAATGTCCCCCATAGACTTCCATTGATAGACTTAGGAGATACGGTTGGGGGAGCAAATGGCACGGCTGCCTATATCTCTATGTCAGCACTGAGGCCCACTGTGATCAATAACTTTTGACATGCCTGATGACATGTACAAAGTTAAAGAGAACCTGTCAAGAAAAAAAACTTTTGATATGTCAAAGGTCAAAATCATTTGGGGTCTCAGTGCTGAGATCCCCTCCGATCATGACTTATGGAAGAGTAAAGACTTGTAATGGAGCTCTTCTCCTGCAACAAGACTGATGTGTACTGCTGTCGGCTTCAGATTTTACCCTTTCACATGTCTTCAAAAACATAAATTCTTTTAAAAATAGTGCAACATTTGTAAACTTTATTTTCTATATGTAGAAATACCACAAATACCACTTAATTGCTTATATGGACGCCCTTGTTACAAAAAACTTTTCCCATGTCATCAGACATGTCAAAACTTCTTGATCACAGCGGGTGTCAGCAGTTATAAATGGGCCACAGTCCATCAAGTTCAAGCAGAAAATTGCCCCATTTAGAAAATTAAAAATGAAATCATAGGATATTTAAAAATAAAAAGCAATTAATGCTTTGCTATTTAAAGAGTAGCTGTTGTGAAAAAGAACATTTGACATGTCTGATGACATGTCAAAAGTAATTGATCACAGCAGATCTTGACACCCGCTGTGATCAGGAAATATAGCCGAGGAGAAGACATGGCCAATTCCGTCAATGTAAGTCTAAGGGACTACATTGATGGAATTAGCGGTGAGCCGCTGACATGATCTCTCCCCAGTTATACCTCCTGATCACAGCGGGTGTCAGCAGTCTAAGGGACTACATTGATGGAATTAGCGGTGGGCCGCTGACATGATCTCTCCCCAGTTATACCTCCTGATCACAGCGGGTGTCAGCAGTCTAAGGGACTACATTGATGGAATTAGCGGTGGGCCGCTGACATGATCTCTCCCCAGTTATACCTCCTGATCACAGCGGGTGTCAGCAGTGAGACCCGCTGTGATCAATTACTTTTTAAAATTAATTTGTACTGACAGGTATGCATTCATTTTAATTTTTTTATTCTATATGGACTACCGCTCTCACTGCACCAATCTGCCCCTACCCTTCTCAGTGAAATGTCCTCATACAATCCCCAGTCTTCCAGTACTTATCATCTGCTGTATACCCTGCAGGAAGTGGTGTATTCTTTTCAGTCTGACACAGTCTGCCCCCTCTGTCCATGTCAGGAACTGTCCAGAGCGGGAGGGGTTTTCTATGGGGATTTGCTGCAGCTCTGGACAGTTCCTGACATGGACAGAGGTGGCAGCAGAGAGCACTGTGTCAGACTGGAAAGAATACACCCCTTCCTGCAGGACATACTGCAGCTGATAAGTACTAGAAGACTAGAGGTTTTTAAAAAAAAGTAAATTACAAATCTATATAACTTTCTGACACCACTTGATTTGAAAACAAAAAGCATTTTTCGCTGGAGTACCCCTTTAAAATTAAAATTAATAATTTATTAATTTTATATAGTTTCGTACCATATGGTCATATAAAATAGAGATATTAGTTATTTCTTAGACAGAAACCCTTTTACTGCAGTATTTTGTCGTGGGCATATGATCATCAGGGTGCCTGTCAGCAGCTGTGACCCCTGAGCGGCAGATGTGACCCCCCCCCCCCATCACTGCTGAGCAGGTGCTGTGGTGGAAACTACTTACATGCCCATAGAGGTGGGTGCAGCTCCAGCACAGCAGAGAGAATGGGGAATCCTTCATTAGGGAAACCAGCTGTCCACCTCAGCAGTCTCCGGCATTACCAGAATGTGGGGGGGGTCTTTGGAGGATACAGATACGCACCATCACTCTGTGTAGTACAGGAGCAGGGAGTCCGGCTGTAAACCTGAGACCCTCCTCCATACATTCTGGGGCGCCCTATGCCAACAGGTGAAGAGCAGGGACCCCAGTTCTGTCCGGACTCCCCACTCCTGTACTGTACAGCTGCACTGGTGACCAACACGGAGCAGGGGAGAGGGAGGATCGGCCTCCGCACTGGAGATGAGGGAGGCTGAGTGGGATTTTTATTTCCTATTTTATTTACCTAAAGGGGTCTTTACCTAATTCGGGGGAGGGGGGGGGGATTATGTATCTACAGGGTCCGCTACCTAATAGGGGCTTCTACCTAATGGGGGATTACCTATCTACAGGGGCCTCTACCTAATAGGCGGATTACCTATCTACAGGGGCCTCTACTTAATGGGGGACTTCTACCTAATGAGGGGATTACCTATCTACAGGGTCTTCTACCTAATGGGGGGATTACCTATCTACAGGGGCCTCTACCTAGTGGGGGATTAGCTATCTATAGGGGCCTCTACCTAATGAGGGATTACCTATCTACAGGGGCCTCTACCTAATGAGGGATTACCTATCTACAGGGGCCTCTACCTAATGGGGGATTACCTATCTACAGGGGCCTCTACCTAATGGGGGCTTCTACCTAAAGGGGGGATTACCTATCTACAGGGGCCTCTACCTAATGGGGGCTTCTACCTAATGGGGGGATTACCTATCTACAGGGGCCTCTACCTAATAGGCGGATTACCTATCTACAGGGGCCTCTACTTAATGGGGGACTTCTACCTAATGAGGGGATTACCTATCTACAGGGTCTTCTACCTAATGGGGGGATTACCTATCTACAGGGGCCTCTACCTAGTGGGGGATTAGCTATCTATAGGGGCCTCTACCTAATGAGGGATTACCTATCTACAGGGGCCTCTACCTAATGAGGGATTACCTATCTACAGGGGCCTCTACCTAATGGGGGATTACCTATCTACAGGGGCCTCTACCTAATGGGGGCTTCTACCTAATGGGGGGATTACCTATCTACAGGGGCCTCTACCTAATGGGGGCTTCTACCTAATGGGGGGATTACCTATCTACAGGGGCCTCTACCTAATGGGGGCTTCTACCTAATGGGGGGATTACCTATCTACAGGGGCCTCTACCTAATGGGGGCTTCTACCTAATGGGGGGATTACCTATCTACAGGGGCCTCTACCTAATGGGGGCTTCTACCTAATGGGGGGATTACCTATCTACAGGGGCCTCTAGCTAATAGGGGGATTAGCTATATATAGGGGCCTCTACCTAATGAGGGATTACCTATCTACAGGGGCCTCTACCTAATGAGGGATTACCTATCTACAGGGGCCTCTACCTAATGGGGGATTACCTATCTACAGGGGCTTCTACCTAATACCTAGCTACTAGGGATATTTACCTAATGGGAGGGAGGAAATTATATACTAATAACCTTATGGGGGGGAGGGGAGATGCCTATCTACTAAGGACATTACCTTCCTACTGGGGCCATCTACCTAGTTAAGTGGGGGATATCTACCTACACACAATGCAGGGCACCAGGGAGGTGTTATATGGGACACTGTGATATATTTACATTTTTTCATGTTCTCACAAAGCTAAAATGTTTGTTGCCGATGGTTATTAGATTTTTTTTTCCTTAGTGGTTTCCTGCAGCTTTAAATATATTATTATTTTTTTTATAGACTAAAGCAGCAAGCTAAGCCTTTTGGGCCTGGTCTGATGGATGAGCTGTCCTGCCCGCTCAGTATGAGACGCTTCATAATTAACCACAAGAGTAATAAAAAAAATCTGACTTACAAAACATTGTAAGATATGAGTAGAATCATGGAGCTGTGTGTTGATATGATCGGGGAGGATTGTCAGGATGGCGTCATCCCTATGCTGGAATAGTACTACAGCACTTATCCGGCCCAGTTCAGGCAGAATAGAATTTTTTAGAGGAATTTTCAAAAGCATCTGTCAAAACAATGAATGCAGCATTGTGACTGCGGTGCATCCTCTCTGCATGAAGAATAGGATGTTCTAAAAGCCTTTGTAGATGGATTGAATTGGTATCAATTACTACAGCTCAGTGAAAGCGGCTTCAAAGATCTTTAGCTTCTCAATTCACTCTACCCATAAGCTTTAGCTGTAGCTTTCATTTTGTTTTCTTTCTTTCCTACGTTGGATATTTGTTATTTTGGAATCTAATCACCACCTATCTGTTTTTTTTTATTCACGATTGTCAACTTTTTTTCTGGACAATTTATCTAAAAATTACAGAGAGGTATACAGAAAGTTTATGAACAAACTGAAAAGACATAATTAAAGGGGAACTCCAACGATTACATAAATAATTAAAATGCACAAAAGATATATAGGTGAATCACTGATCCCCCACCAATTGTTTGACACCTTTCCCTCTTGTCTACGCCGCTCCTAGCCCCAGATTCACACTATTACAAAAGATGACAGTTTTACCACAAGGAACCTGGCCGGAAAACTACATCTCCCAGCATGTATTGTACCTCATGAGCAACTGCAGGTTATCTGCCCCTGTCTTGTAGTATCTGCCCATTACTGGCTTCATCTACTTCTGCTTAGCACAGCAAACACTATCTATCTGTCTGTCTGTCTTTCTATCCATTTATTTACCTACCTACATAAATAGAATAGAAAAAGAGATGAAACAACAGTGTCTCATTTCCCCTGTACTGCTCAGGAGAGGCGGTTGTTTCCCCGTCCTAGGTCGGGTGATCACTGTGTGATGTCAGTGGTGGCCGTGGTTACAGATGAGGCGTTACAGCTTGCCTGGCAAAAGAAGAGACAGAAATCATGTGACCTGTGTCTCAGAAGGGAGGGGGAGGACAGAGGAGTGGAGACAGAGTGGAGCAGGCAGTGAGGATTTTCAGCAGCATCAGGGTGTGAGTCAGGATGGGCTGCAGACAAACCGACCAATTCCTGTAATAGAAACCTATTACACACAAGCTTAGATTATGGGTGGGAATCAAACAGGGTAAATCTTTGTTACCCAGAGTTTCCCTTTAGGAATCACATACCCCCAATCCAACCATGTTATAATCTTCCAATGCATACACACTTCACACACTTTACAATACACACATAGGGGGGGGGATTTATCTAACATGGTGTAAAGTAGAATTGGCTCAGTTGCCCCTAGCAACCAATCAGATTCCACCTTTCATTTTCCAAAGAGTCTGTGAGGATTGAAAGATGGAATCTGATTGGTTGCTAGGGGCAACTGGGCCAGTTTCACTTTACACCATATTTGATAAATCTCCCCCATACACTTTACACACACGTCTCTGTTCACATCACAATTCTCACAGTAGAGTCTTCTACATTATTTAATACTACATAGAAAGGTCTCCATTGGACTGGCCTGCATCGGGTGAATGGAGCCCAATGAATATGTTTGGAGTATATGTCAGGAACCTTCAAACAAAGGAACTCGAGGAATGTCAGGAACTCAAAATTAAATGTAAATATAGTCGCATACATAAATACAGATTATATATATATATATATATATATTGACCTTTCATGCAGAGCGGCCACATCCCATGAGAGGGCCATGGTAAGACTGAAGACTACACTCCCCCCCCCCGACACACACACACACCCGCCCCCTTCTGTCTCTGCCGGCAGAGCTCTAGTCTGAATCAAGTTACAGCCGCCGGTAAGGACCTCTTGCTGCTGTAAAGGGAATCTTTCAACGCTCAGACCCAACTTGAGATGCTGACATTGTGATAGATGACAGTGCCCTAGTAGACATGATACCTTTGTGTTAGTAGTCTGTGAAGGAGATTCAGCACAATCTTTTCTTTCTTACAGGAAAGAAGTGTCAAAGAGGAGTTGTGGCTCAGTGTTTGTGCCGCGCTCTGGCACGCCTCGCCACTGCTTCCTCCTCCCACTTCTATTTGAATAATAATTCCAGCCTCCAGCATGCGCCATTGATGTCAACAGCCACGCATGTCCTGCATCTGCAACCTGCGCTGGCATGAAGCCACAACTCCTATTTGACTCTATTGGACCACTAGAACCACGGTATCATGTGTACTAAGTGACTGTATCACGTTATCAGCATCTCAGGTCAGGTCCGAGTGCTGACAGATTCCCTTTAAAGGTTCATAGGCAGGGAGGAGACAATCAGGACCCATCACCCTGATCCTGTGACCTGCTCTGCTGATTTACCTTGGGTAAGGCTAGGTTCACACTGCGTTTTCAGCATCCGTTTAACGGATCCGTTTTTTTTAACGTCCAGAAAAATAGGGTCAGCAACGTTTTTTGGTCTGTTTTGGTCCGCCAAAAAAAACGGATCCGTTTTTTTTATAATGGAAGTCAATGGAAAAACGGATGCACACAAATGAATCCGTTTTTTGCAATCCGTTTTTCATGCGTTTTTTTAAAAAAACGGATGCGTTAAACGGATGCTGAAAACGCAGTGTGAACCTAGCCTAAGTGTGTCATTTAAATATGAGCATTTAGTGGAAATTGTGGCGTTGATATTACAGGCCTAAAACCTGTTCATACTAGGATCACTTGGCGATCCTGGACTGATATTTAGCAAGACTTCTGATCTACTGCCACATTAAGAAGAAAAAGGAAAGACTAAAGTCATAGAATCCCTATGGTAATGATAATGGTACTAGATGGATCAAAGGGATACTAGTGCTCCTTAAAGCGACTCTGTATCCACAATCTGCCCGCCCCCCAAACCGCTAGCTGCTTTAATTCCGAGATCTGTCCTGGGGTCCTCTCGGCAGGTGATGCAGTTATTGTCCTAAAGAACAAATTTTAAACTTGCAGGCATGGCATGGCCTAGAGTGTCTGTGCCCTAGGCTTGCACCGCCTCTCCGTCCCTCCTCATCAGTAGGAACACCCCAAGCAGGATTTCTCCTATTCATCACTTGTCTAAACACTGCACATGTGCCTTAACAATCCAACACGTTTGCAGTGTTCAGACAAGTGATGAATAGGAGAAATCCTTCTAGGGGATTCCTAATGATGAGGGACAGAGAGGCGGTGCAGGCCTTTTTTTAGGACAATAACTGCATCACCTGCCAAATGCACCCAAGGACAGATCTTGGTTTAAAAGCAGCTATCCGAAGGTTCAAGTGGTTGGGGGGGGGGTCAGATTGTGGGTACAGAGTCGCTTTATAGAGAGTCTATCATAAAGACATGTGGAGACTTACAGGCTATTTCTGCTCCACTAGGAATTTTGGGAAGAAAGGATATGCAAAATAGCTCCCACTCTATGACTGACTTGAAGGGACACCGCTTTGCCTAAGTGGTGTAAGAGCTATTTCACATATCCAATGGTAAAAGGGAAAATATTCTCCTCAGATCCAGCACTGCCTTTAGGCTGCAGTAACAAGTCCTTAATCCAATGCAGATTTCATGCTGTAGATTTAATCAATATTAACAAATAAAATCCACCGCGTGAAATCTGCAGCATGGAAATCGGCCGGGGATTACATATGTGTGGCTGTAGCCTTAAGGTAAATGGCTTTCATCTCGCAGCTTGTCCGGATGGGGATTCTCTACCTCCTTTCACTGTGGACGTTAAATATTGAGTTTTTCAATGTTTTCAGATTTGGATGTTATGGGACGTATGAAAAGTGTGTTCAGCATATTCTAATGGGAAATGGAAGTGATCAGCAGAATTACTCTCAATTACGCAGCGTACATCTGCAGTGCATCTGCAGAAATGCTCATAATTTAGAATATGCAAACTGCGCTGCTCATAAACTCAGGACTGAATATCTTCTGCTTCAGCCAAACCTCATAGAACAACATAAACATAAACATGACGCAACTACAATGCATAATAAATCCAAAAAGCCATACAATATATAGTGGCTGTAGACAGGTACGAATACATCACCTTCTATTATCCTCTTCTTCTTTTGCATACAAGGAGCCAGCTGTTGAACGGACAGATGTATGTCTGCTGCTGCATTGATCCAACATGGAGGTACCACTTGCCAAAGACTTCCAGTGGCAATCCTTAGCACCGCTCTCCAGTCCACGAGTATACTGTTCATTGGTAGAAGCTGGAGGACAAATCTTCACTATTGGAGGATGTGATGATGCCGGAAACCCAATGAATACTTTTGAGGTGTTTTCGCCTGAGGCTAACCGTTGGACTAGCCTGGCACCCATGCCTTCTGCTAGAGCTGGAGTTGCGGTGGTTTCTTTGGGCAAGAGAATCATGGTGGTTGGTGGAGTGGGGGAAAACCAGACACCTCTGAAGGTAGTGGAGGTCTACAACATTGACGAGGGCAAGTGGAAGAAAAAGAGCTCTTTACGGGAGCCGGCCATGGGCATATCCATCACTGCTCGAGGTAACTATTATTGTACATTGTGGTCTAAGGCGGCGTTCACACATTCCATGATTACGATAGATAGGCTATTGAGCGAAATGCTAAACTCCCATCAGTACAGTAGCACAAAGAGTTAAACGGTTTCAGAATTCCCGGCATCACAATGATACATGATGCCAAAGGTTCCGCATTCTGATCCGCAAGGACCGTAATCATGGAACATGTGAATGCCCCCTAAGGCTAAAGTGGAACGAATATACAGTCATGGCCAAAAGTTTTGAGAATGACACAAATATTATATTTTTACATGATCTTCTGCCCTCTGGTTTTTATGTGTGTTTGTCAGATGTTTTAATCACATACAGAAATATTATTGCAATCATATTATGTTGACCCTTCTTCTCCAGGACCTCTGCAATTCTCCCTGGCATGCTCTCAATCAACTTCTGGACCAAATCCTGACTGATAGCCGTCCATTCTTGCACAATCAATGCTTGCATTTTGTCAGAATTTGTTGGTTCTTGTTTGTCCACCCGTCTCTTGATGATTGACCACAAGTTCTCAATGGGATTAAGATCTGGGGAGTTTTCAGGCCATGGACCCAAAATCTCTATGTTTTGTTCCCTGAGCCATTTAGTTACCACCTTTGCTTTATGGCAAGGTGCTCCATCATGCTGGAAAAAGCATTGTTGATGGCCAAACTGCTCTTGGACGGTTGGGAGAAGTTGCTCTTTGAGGATATTCTGGTACCATTCTTTATTCATGGCTGTGTTTTTAGCCAAGACTGTGAGAAAGCCGATTCCCTTGGCTGAGAAGCAACCCCACACATGAATGGTTTCAGGATGCTTTACAGTTGGCATGAGACAAGACTGGAGGTAGCACTCACCTCGTCTTCTCCCAATAAGCTGTTTTCCAGATGTCCCAAACAATCGGAAAGGGGATTCATCAGAGAAAATGACTTTACCCCAGTCCTCACCAGTCCACTCCCTGTACCTTTTGCAGAATATCAATCTGTCCCTGATGTTTTTTCTGGAGAGAAGTGGCTGCTTTGCTGTCCTCCTTGAGACCAGGCCTTGCTCCAAGAGGCTCTGCCTCACAGTGCGTGCAGATGCCCTCACACCTGCCTGCTGCCATTCCTGAGCAGGCTCTGCACTGCTGGTAGCCCCATCCCGCAGCTGAAACACTTTTAAGAGACGTCCTGGCGCTTGCTGGTCTTTCTTGGGCGCCCTGGAGCCTTTTTGGCAACAATGGAACTTCTCTCTCCTTGAAGTTCTTGATGATGCGATAGATTGTTGACTGAGGTGCAATCTTTCTAGCTGCGATACTCTTCCCTGTTAGGACATTTTTGTGCAGTGCAATGATGACTGCACGTGTTTCCTTAGAGATAACCATGGTTAACAAAGGAGAAACAATGATGCCAAGCACCAGCCTCCTTTTAAAGTGTTCAGTGGTGTCATTCTTGCTTAATCATGACAGATTGATCTCCAGCCTTGTCCTCATCAACACCCACACCTGTGTTAATGGAGCAATCACTGAAACAATGTTAGCTGGTCCTTTTAAGGCAGGGCCGCAATGATGTTGAAATGTCTTTTGGGGGATAAAGTTCATTTTCTAGGCAAATATTGACTTTTCAAGTAATTGCTGTTAAGCTGATCACTTTGTATAACATTCTGGAGTATATGCAAATTGCCATTTTAAAAACTGAAGCAGTAGACTTTGTAAAAATTAATATTTGTATCATTCTCAAAACTTTTGGCCATGACTGTAGAATGGCATATAATATATACTATAATAGAATATATAAGATATATATATATATATATATATATATATATATATATATATTTATTTCTTTATGTTTATAATTTGAACCAAGTAACATGTACTTTCTTAATGATTATTAGAGTGGTAATGAAGCATATCCCACAGGCTTACAAATCTGTGTATTTTATTGGAACTTAAAGGGGATTTCCAGTTAGGTAAAGTATATCATGAATCATTCTCCCCTCCTGGAGACTAACAATTCATTCCATACACGTCATTTCCTTTTCTGTCCCTCAGTTCTGAGCTGCTGCTTTCTGCTAAAGACACAGAAACTGTGTGAGAGCTGCTGAGTTGTCTCTGCTATTACATAGTTTCTGTGTCTTCAGCAGAAAGCAGCAGCTCAGAACTGAGGGAAGGAGACAGATAAAGTGATAACATGTATGGAAAGAATTGTTAGTTTTCAGGAGGGGAGGGTGATTCATCATAAATTTTACCTAATTGGATAACCAGCAATCTGACATTTATTTCCTATCCTAAATTATTTTAAAGTGAATGTAATTCCATGTATAATTTTTTTTTTACATGACCTGGTCAGCACCAGCGGGTAGATCTTGATGGCGTTGTCCATTTCTGAAATGGCCGTCAAGTACAAAAAGGAAATTTTTGATGTAGAGAAGTGGTACATCTGCTTTAACCATAATGCCCCTTTTGCATATCTCATGAAAAAACATACCTAATATATCTTTTATGGTTTTCATCCCTTTATAGATTGCAGGGTTTATGCCGCTGGAGGAATGGGCTCAGATTTGCGACCGCACTGTTTCCTTCAGCAATTTGACATGTTAAAAGATATTTGGGTCTATTTTGCCCCAATGCCAACACCTCGCTATGGTGCCACGTCCTATCTCCGAGGCACCAAGATTTATGTATTGGGTAAGTACTATGGCGCTCACTGGTGCATATAAATTCTACTGACCCAGTAAATTGTAGTAGATGAATCTAACCTGCTGATAGCTCCCTATATAGCACATGGTGCTGAGGATAAAGGCATGTCTCTTACCTTCATCCTCAGCACTGTGTCAGTACAGTTTTAATGTAGCGCTCCGTACGGTAAAGTGGTTAGGAGCACTGTCCCATCCCCAGAATGTCAATCCATCCCCGACCGGCCCGCTTCTGCTAATGATTATCAATGGAGCTGGCTAGATTGGCACTATGGGGGCGGGGCAGTGCTACAAATGGCCTTACCGTATGGAACAATACATTAAAACTGCACGGAAACAGCGCCAAGGATGAAGGTAAGATACATACCCTCATCCTCAGGGCCTCATGCACTATAGGGAGCGATCAGCTGGTTAAATTTGTCTAACCTGCTGATAGTTTCCCTTTAAACAGTATACATTGTAGTATAATGGTCTTACAAGGGTTAAAACTGCTTTTTATGTGCCACACTTGTAAATCACATGTTAAGGAAGTAAAGATTCTGGTCACATGATCTTCCCACAGGCAGCTTCATAGAAGTCAGCTTTGAGGGAGGGGTCTCACAGCAAAGTCCAGCCCTCTCTCCCCAGAGGGGTGGAGCTTTGTATTTAGCCTTGGCTGGACGGGGCAGTGCCTTCAATCTATGCAGACAGGACTATTTTACTTCAAGCATGTGTTCCTAATCCTGGCAAAGAAAACTGTCACGTCAGGAGAGGAAAAGATCTTCAAGGACTCTCTTGCAACATTTATAGGGCCATCCAGAATTGAACAGCTCTGGATGCACATGGCAGCCTGGACCAGCGCTAGCACCTGGGTAAGTGCCGCTGGGTGCTGAAGCTTGCTCTCCTTATCAGGAGCACATACAGTTAAAGGAGAAGTCCGAGGTTCTTTAAAATTGGATTACAACTTACCTCTCTCTGGGCCCGTAGTGCCCCACTGGCCGCAGAGTTGTGATGAGATCATGACTTGGGGTAAAAGGCCAGCCCTTACTGATGGACTGGCTGCTCAGCCAATCAGTGACTGGAGCGGTGTCCCACCCCAGAATCCGGGGCTCGGCGAGGGTCCTGAGGCCAGTCCCACTGCTCACTGCAGGCATGGTGAGAGGTAAATTTGGACTTGTAATCAAATTTCTCCCTGCAAATTTAAAAAATCACCGGTCTTCTCCTTTATATATGGCGTTGTGATTGGCCAGACTGGGAGCCATTGGCTCCCAACCATGTCAGTCACTCTTGTGGCTGGAGGCAGCATTATACCTCCAGCCACAAGAGGCCGCTACCTGCATCCCAGAGTAGAGGTAGCGGCAGAAGACAGCGAGAAGCTGGCAGCAGGTGAGTATGTTTTTTTTTTTAACTTCTTTGTTTTTATGGCCAGAAAACACTAATAGTTTTTAGTGTTTCCTGACCGTAAAAACAGCCACAGACAGGGGAGTTTGTATTAGTGCCCAGAAGCTACAAGTTACACCTCTGTTATTAGTATTGCATACTACAAATGCTTTTATTGTTATATGTCGGATACGTCTAAGGTGGCACCCTAAGTTTCTGAAGACAAAGTAAGGAGCTGGCGCATTTCTGGCATGCTTGGTGACATAATAGGTTATACAATGACAATGGAAGAAGAGAGAGAGAATAATGGGGAGTGGAGATCTCGTGACTGAAATATCTGAACTATGGGGTGATATTGTGCAGCTTGTTGCCTGGTACAATATCTGCGTCTGCTTCAGGCTGTGGGGTCCTCGGCTGTCAGGGGAAATAGACCAAATCAAAGCTGCATTAGAAAGCATTGTGGATCTGCATAATCCTACCAAAACCTGCAGTTCTGCATTCTGCTCAGCATCAGGCCCCGGTGTGAGCCGTCTAATGGTTCCTAGATTATATAGCAAACGTATTACATACAAAATAATCGGAGATTTCCCATTGTTATCTATCTGGATATGTCAGGTGTGAAATTACCGGGTAGAGAGATGCAGAGTATATACATTACTCCGGGAAGCTGGCATCTTTCCAGCATCCTGTGTCATATGGAAACCCCATGGGACTTTCGATTAGCTGAGTTCTTTATGGGATGCATATTGCACTGAAGATCCCTATTGCTTCATATTGTGCAGTCCTATTATATACACGGTATATACCTTTACCCTGGTAACACTTGTTTCTGTGCCGGCAGGAGGCAGACAGTCCAAGTACGCAGTGAACGCCTTTGAGGTTTTTGACACAGAATCCCGTTCCTGGATCAAATTCCCCAATATTCCCAACAAAAGAGCGTATTCACGATACGTGGTCAGCGAAGGCTCCCTCTACAGTCTGGGAGGATTACGACAAGGAGGAACATACCGACGGCCAAAATTTACCAAGACGGTGGATATATTTGATATGGAACAAGGCGAGTTCACACACATAGATACA
Organism: Dendropsophus ebraccatus; assembly: GCF_027789765.1. NCBI lineage: Eukaryota > Metazoa > Chordata > Amphibia > Anura > Hylidae > Dendropsophus > Dendropsophus ebraccatus. The sequence goes on along the minus strand of NC_091464.1, from coordinate 11,685,888 downwards.
AACCTGATATTACATATGGTTATATAGGAGTAAACTGAGTTTATTTTAACTAGTTATCTAGTTAAAGGGGTACTCCAGTGAAAAAAATTTTCTTTCAAATCAACTGGTGTCTAAAAGAAAGTTATATAGATTTGTAATTTACTTCTATTATAAAATCTCAAGCCTTCCCATACTTATTAGCTGCTGTATGTCCTGCAGGAAATATTGTTTTATTTTCAGTCTGACACAGTGCTCTCTGCTGACATCTCTGGCCGAGACAGAAACTGTCCAGAGCAGGAGAGGTTTTCTATGGGGATTCATGGAAAACCAAACAAAGTTCCTATCTCGGCCAGAGATGTCAGCAGAGAGCACTGTGTCAGACTGAAAATAAAACATTTCCTGTAGGACATACAGCGGCTGATAAGTATGGGAAAACTTGAGATTTTTTTATAGAGGTAAATTACAAATGTATATAACTTTCTGACACCAGTTGGTTTGAATGAAAAAGATTTTCGCTGTACAACGCCTTTAAGGGATAACCCAGTTATCTCTTCTACCTATTGTATAGCAATGCTCTTGAGTCCAGACCTAGTGGTCATTAATAAGGTATTTCAATACATGTGCAAACAGGGGTCCCGCCTCTGGAGAATGGGATACCCTGATTCCTGTTCCTCCAGGCAAACAATACACTGATCATTCATGTGGCCTGGCCTTGTGAAGGCGATGCAAGCGATCACCTATCTCACTGACCGGCACTCAATTGCATCCATACATGACCCCATATCAGGCCGAGTAGAAGGACCCTAATGCTCTCTGCTTACACTAGTCTAAGAGTATTCCTGGATACCGGTTTCTAGCCAGGTAACGAGAGCTGACAGGCTCTCCAGACAGGAACATTATCAGTAGATGCACAGTAAGGGTCCATTTACACCGAGGAATATGGGTCCGTGTAAGGCCCCGTTCTCACTGAGCATAGGTAGCGGAATTCCGCGACGGAATTGTCCGCTGCGGAATGCAGTTAGCCTCCCGCTCATAATGGGAGTCTATGGAAGGCGCGCTCCTGCTCTGTACGCGCTGAAGAATGAACATGTTCATTCTTCAGCGCAGACAGGGCAGGAGCGCGCCTTCCATAGACTCCCATTATGAGCGGGAGGCTAACGGCATTCCGCGGTGGACAATTCCGTCGCGGAATTCCGCTAACTTTGCTCAGTGGGAACGGGGCCTAAGGCCGCAAACAAGCGGATATGTAACAGCCTGCTCAGCCTATCACTGGCCACGGCACTGTCCCATCTCAGTCAGTGATTGGCTGAGCGGGCTGTCACTGCAGAGACAAGTTTGTCTCAGACATAGCAGAGCTGCAGTCAGGGTGGACACTGGAGGGGCCCCATTGGGACACAGAGGGAGTGCAGAGAGGTAAGTATAACATGTTTATTATGTTAACTAACAGGACAGCTTTATATAAACCGCACACCCATGTAGCAGGGAGCTGTGCCACAATACCCCGGCTCAGGGCATGCGTCATACCACAGACTAATGCACATGTGTAGAGCACAGCCCCCCTTTAGGACTTTTCAGGGTCCATCCATTGCCAGCTATGTAGAAATGAGCATATACTGTACTGTATGTAGTGTTCAAGGATTATATTAAATATTTCACTGGTTCTAAGAGATTGGCAGCAGCTGACTTCTGTGATTTTCAGGGGGCTGGATGAAGACTGATCGCTCCTGCTTTCTAAGGAAAAGAAGAGCGGATTTTGTCGCGGGGGCAATACACGGGAGAGTCGTAGTGGCTGGAGGTCTTGGTAAGGACTAACATGCCTTTTATATTACGATCCTCGGTATCCCATACAGAAGTCATACCAAGCACATTCTCATCCATTTCTGATTGAACCTTAAATTATTACATAACACGAATAGTCAGAATATTTCTCTCATTCACTCTATTATTAACACAAATAGACAGAATATTTCCACCCGAGGCCTAAAGGATGGGCACATCATGCAGAATGCCGATTGTCTGCATAGATTACACATGGGCTGGATGTGATGGCTGTGACAGTAACACAATGGGATTAAGGCTGTGTTCACACTACGTATATTTCAGTCAGTATTGTTGTCCTCATATTGCAACCAAAACCAGGAGTGGATTAAAAACACATAAAGCATCTGTTCACACAATGGTGAAATTGAGTGGATGGCCGTCATTTAATGGCAAATATTTGCTGTTACTTTAAAACAACGGCTGTTATATTGAAATAATGGCCGTTATTTACTGTTATATGGCGGCCATCCACTCAATTTCAACATTGTGTGAACAGAGCCTTTCTGTGTTTTTAATCCACTCCTGGTTTTGGTTGCAATATGAGGACCACAATACTGACTGAAATATACGTAGTGTGAACCCAGCCTCACAAGGTATTCTGACCACATTAAGATACTGTGAGGTGCCAGGAAGCAGCTTACTACCAGACACTTTAGGCCAGTTTCACACAAGCTTAAAGGGGTATTCTGCTCAGGTAAAATGGTGAATCATTCCCCCTCCTGGAGACTAACAATTCATTCAATACATGTCATTACCCATTCTGTCTCCTTCTCCCAGTTCTTAGCTGCTGCTTTCTGCTGAAGACACAGAAACTGTGTGTGAGCTGTTCTCTCTAAACCCACAGGCCGTAGCCCAGAGAGGGCTTAAGTGTGTACAAAAAAGCTGTTCTCTCTGTCTCCCTCTCCTACCCGCTCCTTTCCAAGACCGCTCATGTAAACAGTGTCCCTTGCCGGCTGTCTCTGCACTCTGTAATAGTGAGTTCACCAGCAACTTGACCTCAGATTAACCCTCCCAGCATTACAGAGTACAGAAACAACCAGCCAGGGAGCTGCTTACATGAGCTGTCTCAGAAGAGAGGGGGAGGGGAGAGAAAAGCTCACACACAGTTTTCTGTATCTTCAGCAGAAAGCAGCAGCTCAGAACTGGGGGAAGGAGACTGAATAGATAATAACAAGTATGGAACAAATTGTTAGTCTCCAAAAGGAGGTATGATTCAACATGTATTTTACTTGAGTGGAAGACCCCTTTAATATGGCAATATTTTTGTATCAGTATTACTGCACAAGTCCCAGCCCCAACCACGTTTCTGATAGATTTCCTCTACAGATGAATGCAACTCTAGCCTGATTGTTTGCCATTTGAATGCTGGTGGCTGAAGCAGTCGGATGCCGCCCTAGGGTGTCCAGGAAAACATGGTTACAGCCTATGGCCACCTTCATAAGACCCCTGGTCAGGCCGGGACTTGCAGTCGTAATAAAGATGCAAGGACATTGGCAAGACTTGTGGATTTATGTTACGTCCTAAACATCCTAAATTAATTCTGTGTCTCTTCTACATTCAGGAAATCAACCTTCAGTGTTGGAAACAGCAGAGATTTTCCATCCATTGAAGAACAGGTGGGAAACCATAAGTCCCATGCCCAACCCCCGATGTGCCTGTGCTACCATTGTCCTGAAGAACAGGCTGTACGCCATAGGGGGGGTGAACCAGGGCCCCACCTCCGCAGTAGACATGCTCAGCCTGGTGGACTCTTGACCAAGGGGTCTCAGTATGTTCTAGGTGCAGTAGGCCTGAATGAGCTGTGGAGTGTGCGCTTCATGCCCCGGCCAGCAGACTGGTCGGTCTGTCATTCCCTGTACGCCCAAGTATCCTTCCTGTCTTTGATGGTGTACGCGACGGCTCCCGCAATCTGAGAGCATAGGAAAGAAAGAGATTGTTATAGCCAAAGGCAAAACGAAGGCGACGTCTATTATATCCAGCACGAAACAGGTTTACAACTTCAAAGAACTTCAAGGTGGTTTGGGGGTGACTGAGTGACTCAGAATGCATACAAAATATTTACAGGGTTGTTTTTGTTTTTTACATTATATTTTACATTGATCTGGATATTAACACATCACAAAGTCACAACTTGTGTATAAGCCCGTATGATGTGGATGGAGAGACGGACAAGGTGAGAGCAGTATGTGCCCTCCAAAATATAAGAGTTATATCCAGTAATGTACATGGCACACTCCAATATTAACTAGATCAATAAGTTATAATCAATAATACCCACATATGCCTTACAAACCATACCACCCAAAGTGCCACCTGTGTCTCTCCATGTCAGATATCAGACTGGGTGGAAGATCAGAATTATATGGATGATTTAAAGGGATAATCTGGGATAAAAAAAAAAGCAAATCAACTGGTGTCAGAAAGGTATACAGATTTCTAAATTACTTCTATCAAAAAATTTCCAGTCTTCCTGTACTTATCAGCTGCTGTATGTCCTGCAGGAAGTGGTGTATTCTTTCCAGTCTGACACAGTGCTCTCTGCTGCCACCTCTGTCCATGTCAGGAACTGCCCAGAACAGGAGAGGTTTTCTATAGGGATTTTCTACTGCTCTGCAAAGTTCCTGACATGGACAGAGGTGGCAGCAGAGAGCACTGTGTCAGACTGGAAAGAATACACCACTTCCTGCATTGCATACAGCAGCTAATAAGTACAGGAAAACTGGAGATTTTTAAATAGAAGTAAATTACAAATCTATATAACCAGTTGATTTGATTTTTTTTCCCTACCAGAGTGCCCCTTTAAAGAGAATCTGTCTGCAATTCATGTTCCAAATCACTGACACTGTAAGATAGGGTTAGGAGACACATAGTACCTTTAATATATCTGCCTGGGCTTCCATACCATAGAAAATGCTTTTATTTGCTGGTGCAAAGAATCAAAGAGGCTTCCCCAAACCCGTGTATCACTGTGATATAGATCCGCTCCTCCCCCGCCTGATTGACAGCCAGGCCTCCAAATCTCATACCTGCAGGGTGCATCTGAACTATTCAAGAACAGGGAGCAGACCACATTCACACACTGTTCTTTAGTATTAAACAACGGCCTTTGATTATTGACAGCAATCGTTTACATTAAAGTATATGGAACAACGACTGTAGTATATATACCCTGTATACACTATGGCCGTTGTTCTCTGCAGCCGCACAAAATAATTGACGGATCTATTTTGTATGGTCGCTGTTCGGTGAACACTGGCTGTACAAGATAGCCTATACCCACAGTGTAAAGTACAGCTCCCGGCCGTACTTTACATTGTGATCTATGGTCAATTGGAGCGTGGGCACACCTAAATGTAATATATATATATATATACCCAAATGTGGTATATATACATCTGAATGTAATATATATACACCCAATTGTGATATATATACACCCGAATGTAATATATATACACCCGAATGTAATATATATATATACACCCGAATGTAATATATATATATATACACCCCAATTGTAATATATATATATACACCCGAATGTAATATATATATACACCCAAATGTGATATATATACACCCAAATGTGATATATATACACCCAAATGTGATATATTTACACCCGAATGTAATATACACCCAAATGTAATCTATATACACCCAAATGTAATATATATACACCTGAATGTAATATACACCCAAATGTGATATATATATATACACCCAAACTGCCAAAGCCAGGAGTGGATCGGGCAGGCAGGGGACACATCAGGGTTTCCTTTATTTTACCCATTACTTTGAATCCACTTTTGGTTTTGCCCAAAAAACAATTGTAATATTCCAAAAAAGTGTGTGAAACCAGCCTGACTGCACGAAGGAAGAGAAGTGTTCTCTATGTTCTAGAAGCACAGACTGATATATGAAAGGTTCTGTGTGTTTCTGTGACCTAACAGTGTCAGCGGTTTAATCCATGAATTGCAGCTGACAGATTCCCTTTCATCCAGAATAAGTTGTAAAGATTTACTATGGAGACTTTTTAGATTTTTTAAGACTTTGTTCTCTGCTGATGCACAGAATAATGTGTGTACTGTCCACGTACAATGCTGTGCACCTATTACCACTGGTGTAATAACCACATATACACCACATATACACCACATGACCCCATATACACCACATATACATCACATATACACCACATGACCCCATATACACCACATGACCACATATACACCACATGACCACATATACACCACATGACCACATATACATTACATATACACCACATGACCCCATATACACCACATGACCACATATACATCACATATACACCACATGACCCAATATACACCACATGACCCCATATACACCACATGACCACATATACACCACATGACCACATATACATCACATATACACCACATGACCCCATATACACCACATATACATGACCCCATATACACCACATATACACCACATAACCACATATACATCACATATACACCACATGACCACATATACACCACATGACCACATATACATCACATATACACCACATGACCCCATATACACCACATATACATCACATATACACCACATAACCACATATACATCACATATACACCACATATCCACATATACACCACATGACCCCATATACATCACATATACATCACATGACCACATATACACCACATAACCACATATACATCACATATACACCACATGACATGACCACATATACATCACATAACCACATATACACCACATGACCCCATATACATCACATGACCCCATATACATCACATATACACCACATGACATGACCACATATACATCACATAACCACATATACACCACATGACCCCATATACATCACATATACATCACATAACCACATATACACCACATGACCCCATATACATAACATATACATCACATGACCACATATACATCACATGACCCCATATACAACACATGACCACATATATATCCCATGACCACCTATACATCACATATACATCCCATAATCACATATATATCCCACAACCACATATACATCCCATAACCACATATACGTCACATAATATATATAAATATATATATATAACAATACAATGTGGTTGTTAGACGTCATGTTTTCTTTGGCACAAATTTTATTGCATTTTATTCTGCGTTTGAACTGAAGATAGTCGGTCTTTCTTCCTTTAGATGTTTAAGCCGCTGTGACACAAAGCCGTGCCCTTATTGTTAGCACTGATCTTTTCTTTGCACTTTAATGAGTGATGCCTCAGGCAGTTATGTAATGATTACAGGTGAGGTCTGAGTAGATACTGGGTCTTGCCACAAGAGGGCGTAAGAGTGCTTCCCCTGCTGCCCTATAAAAGGCTCTCAGAGGCTACTTGGGGGCAGTGTCCTCAGACCATATGATAAATCTGGGCCTTAACATTTTATTTGATTCCATCACCTCCTTCTAGGTGGATTCTTTTCAGTCAATGTTTATATAAAACAAAAGCCACCCATATCTCCCACTTTTATTCATGTACCTGCATTAGATGCCAGTGTACGTGTCTTACATCATTGAAGTCTGGGGCAGATTGAGGGCCCTATTCCACCAGACGATTATCGTTTAGATTATCGTTAAATCATTCCAATCTAAACAATAATGGTTCTTTGAATAGCAGTTAACGATTAACGACCGAACGAGAAATCGTTTAATGAGACCTGGACCTATTTTTATTGTTGCTCGTCCGCAAAACGTTCGCATTAAATAAGATGTCGTTCGGTCGTTTGCAGTAGTGACGAATGCAATAGCAATGACAAGACGACCGCAAGAACGATCATAAGTAACGATTATCGTTCCATGTAAACGGGGGAACAATTTCAGGTCTTGCGCAATAGCAGTCGTTTGAATCGTTTATCGTTAACCATTATGCGATCGATAATCGTCCCGTGGAATAGGGCCCTTAGAAACGTGGGCCTTACTTTTTTAGTTCTGGATGTGCCATTAATGTGTGGGCCATACACATACGACAGCTCAACCACTGGACCTCCACATCATTTTGCACACTTGTCTCCATCTAATGTATATTGGTGATGTTACCAAAGGATTTATTTAGGGTTCGGAAAACATAGCTGTTTTTTTCCAGCAACAGCGCCACTCTTAGTTTGTGTGTGGTACTGCAGCCCAGTTCCATTTAAAGGGAACTCCAACAATAAAAAAAATTCTTTGTTATATCAGTTTGTAATTTACTTCTATTTAAAAATCTCAAGTCTTCCAGTACTTATCAGCTGCTGTATGTACAGCAGGAAGTGGTGCATTCTTTCCAGTATGACACAGTGCTCTTTGCTGCCACCTCTGTCCGTGTCAGGAACTGTCCAGAGCAGTAACATATCCCTATAGAAAACCTCTGATGCTCTGGACAGTTCCTGACATGGACAGAGGTGGCAGCAGAGAGCACTGTGTCAGACTGGAAAGAATACACCACTTCCTGCAGGACATACAACGGCTAATAAGTATAGGAAGACTTGAGAGTTTTAAATAGAAGTAAATTACAAATCTATATAACTTTCTGACACCAGTTGATTCGAAAACATTTTTTTTTTACCCGAGTACCCCTTTATGTAAATGGAGCAGAATTGTAATACCATCTACGTCCTGTAGTGTTGTTGTTTTTTTAAGCAGTTATGTTTTTCTAACCCTGGATAACCCCACTACACTCGATGTGTATATATATGTATTGTATAGTCATCTGGCAGAATAACTGACTGTATACTCTCCTCACCTCATGTATTAGGTATAAGCAGTTTTTGTAGCTTTATGTACTATTTGTTTACAATAAACCTGCAATATATTCTTCTTGTTTTGTTCCAATGTTCCACGTCGGATACAGATATGTCACAATGACGAGACCTGCTGTAATCCATCGCTCCAGTATGAACGGACGTGGTCTATGACAGTGTATTCAGGGCAGGGCGTTTATACAGCAGATTGTGAATTCCACTTTTGTAATAAAATAGATATAGAAAATGGTGACTAAGCCATCTGATCTATCTGTGCTAAATAATAAAGTGATACCACATCTATCAGTGTCAGCATCTTCAATAACCAGGTCCTCTATGTATGTGGATTCAGAGAGGAGGTGGATTGCTGGGAGAATACAGTGTCTCATTGTCCTGCAGGTGCTGAGAGAGAACTTTGATGTGTACTTAAAAGACTCACTGCTGTGTCTATTATGGTGCAGCAGAGTGATAGGCAAGTATCTGAGACTTAAAGGGATATTGTCCTCCTCTTTCCATATCAGGAGTTCTCAGCACCATTCCTAAGCTTATATAGTGGACATATATATCTTACCCTATAAAGGATTTCTTGGTGGTCTCTCCAATCGAAATTGCATGTTATTGATGGTGGACAGTGCCATAGAGGCTGGGCTTAACAGCCGTGGTGCCCAGTGTCTTTATAGGCCCCGCCCCTGCATGACATCATCACATACAGGCCCCGCTCCCTACGCAGCAGCATCAGAATGGGCGGACCCAGGGCCGCTTCTGCCATGAGGCGGAATGAGCATTCCACCTCAGGCGGCAGATTCTGCGGTCTTGTAGGGGGTGGCAAAGTGTTCCCCCTACTGTCATTAAGTTTCAGTTAACTAAAATGACAGCAGCCCTGCAGCCTCTCACCTGTCCTGTCGCAGCCGTCAATGCTCAACACTGTGCCCCACGTCCCGCCAGGTTCCCATGACGTCACCCAGCAGCTCTCATCCCCCTCCAGGATGTGGTGAGTACCCGGGGTCACGTAGTGGCGATCGGGTTGGGATTCGGCTGCGCGCTAGTGAGGGGGTGGCCATCTGAGGTATGCCTCAGGCCCTGGGCTGACCTAGAGGCATAGCGCCCTCCCTCTCTGTGACTTCCAGATCAGAGGGGGTGGGGCCTATGCCTCTAGGTCAGCCCATTCCAATGGCTGTGTAGGAGGCGTGGCCTAGACACAGATGATGTGATAGAGGGGGTGGGACCTATGGTGCCTATGCGTGCAGATATATGGGTCACCACTGCCATTAAGCTCCGCCCCTACGGCACTGTCTACCAACAATAACATGCAATTTTGAGGGGCGAGAATTTAAGCTTAAGAATGTTGAAGAGAACTCCTTATATGGAAGGGGGGGTGACAATATCACTTTAAAGGAGTACTCCAGCACAAGATGGAAAAAAATTAATAAATAGGCCACTAAAGTGCCTGCATTATGTCATCTTTCAATATATGTAAGTGTTATCCTGAAAACGTTACTGTCCTGATGAGATCAGGGATGATGTGCTGCAGAGGGGTCAAACAGACCGGGGAAAGGAAGAAAGGCCGTCCGTCCAGACTGAATAAATTATATGACACATTGGCACCAAGTGGCACCAGGACAGGGACGACTGTAAATAGAAAGGTACAGGAATTCTACTTACGCGGTTTAGAAAAGTGGTCTGGACCAGATGATAGAGACAGGTACAGATACAGAAAGCTATTACCGAGGTATATTGAGGAGGAACTGGTGGTCTACAGTATCAAACACTGCCGAGAGATCTGGGAGAATTAGTAGCGAGTGGTCGGCTTTAGAGTTCAGTAGATCATTAGGCTTTAGTTATGGCAATCTAAGGTGTACGGGGCTCTCCAGAACGACCACCGACAGATGATGTCAGTGATGAGAGGGGTCGAATATGATGGAAAACCCTCATCTGTCCTCTTTGCTCTGGGAGGGATAAGTTGCACCAAGAACTCTCTCAATGCAGTTTACCCCTCTCCATGGAGAACACAGGACAATCGGCTGTGCCAAACGTTCCTGGGTGTAGGGGAGATGGACGGTGGATAGGAGAGATAACTGATGGCCAACAATTGTTTATCCGTCAATTATTAAAAGTGTATGGGGACATTTAGGAGTCAAGAAGAGAGTTTTCAGAAAGATGGCGGCAATAGACCAGAGTTTAGAGATGAAGGGAATATTAGACAGGTGTACAGGACGCGTCCAGAGATATCTTATACAGTAATGGGGTAATGGAGGAATGTTTGAAAGTTTAGGTAATGATGTCCGAAGAGAAGGGGGGAAGAGACTGAAAAGTAAGTAGTGACAGCAAAGAAGGAGGAGGAGTGAGGGAATACGGGGTGAGAAGAGGAGAGGAGATTGGAGACTTCGCTCATTGGTTTAAAGGCTGAGAGGGATAAAAGTGAAATATGAGAGAGAGCGGGATCTACCCTGCTTGAGGACTGAGAGATGATCTCTTGCCGGACATTTGTTTGTCTTCAGTCAGTGAGAGGTGTCTGCACTTTGGGTTTGAAGTTCTCAAAGACAAGAAGGTAAGGTAGGGTTGCCTAGTAGAGTGAAGAGCCGAGTTAAGGCCCCTATTACATGGAGCGATTATCGCCATAAAACGCTCCATCTGATATGCTGCGTTTACACGGAACGATCATCGTGTAAATTTGCGCAATAACGATCGAATTCGAACGATAATCGTACGTGTAAACGCAGCGAACGATCAAACGACGAGCGAGAAATCGTTCATTGTGATCTTTGAACATGTTCTCGAATCGTCGTTGATCGATCGCAAAAAATTCACAGATCGTTCCGTGTGAACAGTCGTTCGCCGATTTAACCAATGTGTGAGATAGGCTTTAAGCGATCGCAAAACGAATTTTCCGTACGATATATCGTACCGTCTAAACGCTGATCGTTATGAAAAGAAAACATTAGTCCAACATCGTTAATCGTACGATCGGGCCAATTATCGTTTTGTGTAAACGCAGCAATAGGGCCTTTAGTTATCTTGCATTTGGCCAGGTTTCAGGTGGAAATACATTTTACATTTCCCGCATCAGTTCCCAGAGAGTTGTTTGGGCGTAGTGGACAGAGGACATCCGCGAATGGAATCATTTACGCCTGCAAACAGCTCTGAGCTGGGATAGACTTCTAATGCTGCTACGCGGGCGGCCTCAGATGCAGCGGATTTAGTGCGAGCTGCGTGTCTCTCAGTAAACATAGTGCAGCTGGCACAGGCGGCTTTTACATTAGATCAGTGCATGTTGGCACAGGTGTAACGCGTTTCGGAAGATTAACTCCCTTTGTCAGACAATAGCGCATAACAGAATGTGAATCCCCATGGAGACAGAGCCTGGTACAAAAGAGCCACAAGATCCGGATGGATCACGGAAAATGGACCAACCAGGAAGCAGAACGTGGGGGCTTCGACCAATAGGAAGCAGAGGAGTTCCAGGATGCTCAAGTATGGAGGCCTGATGCTCGGCTGCAGGTTCAAAGCACTATAGAGATACAAATGCTCGGGAATAGACTGGAGCCATGCACGGGAACCAGGCAGCGGTTCAAAAAAAGTATGGCGGCATCGGCATCCCCGTGCATTCACTTTAATTAGGGAGAACAGCTCGACACACCTGTGGAGCTTGCGCTTGTCCCCTCCTACATCGCCAAACCTCAGACTGGTGACATATGATCCACAGTAGGAAGACCAATGCAACTGGCCCCATTCCCAAAGGTGAGTCCCTGACTCCTGACCCACCGGTGAGCTGCTGACTACTCCAACAAGCACGGGGACTGCACTGACTGATCCTCCCCTGAAGCTGTCAATGCCTCTGATCTGTGAGCCTGCGGTTGCTATGCAACAGTGTAGACACTTTCCCACAATCCACCTTACTGTATGTGAAGTGAAAACTAATAGAGATGATGGAACAGGGCCGAGGTTCAGGTTCGTACCAACCCGAACCATCGGCATTTGACTCCTGCTGCCTTCCCTTTCCGTGGAGAAGGTGGAGACAGCCCAAGTACCGCCTGGAAAACAGGGATAACACAGCCTAGGTAATAGCTAGGTAATGGGCTGTATCCCTGGTTTCCAGGCAGGACTCGGGATGTCTCCACCTTCCCCACGGAACAGGAAGGCAAATGTCAAATGTCAATGGTTCGGGTTGGTACGAACCTGAACCTCGGCCCTGTTCCATCATCTCTAAAAGCTAACAGCCAGTACTAATGAGACAGATCATGTGACTGGGATTTAACTAAACATGAGTGACCCAACCTAATGGATGCCTGGCAGGCCGTTACCAAGGGCAACAGGTTATGAAGCAAAGCAGCACATTGGGGATTAGTGAGTCAAAAGTTATACAAATCCCCAATATACACTTATTAAGGGGAATGCACATAAAGCGCTTTTTTCCCTTGCACTTACTACTGCATCAAGGCTTCACTTCCTGGATAACATGGTGATGTCACTTCCTGGATAACATGGTGATGTCACGACCCGACTGCCAGAGCTGTGCGGGCTGTGGCTGCTGGAGAGGATGATGGCAGAGGGATTCTCAGTGTCCCTCCAGTGCCCTGTGTCCCTCTGCCATCATTCTCTTCAGCAGCCACAGCTGCACAGCTCTGGGAGTCGAGTCGTGACATCACCATGTTATCCAGGAAGTGACATCACCATGTTATCCAGGAAGTGAAGCCTTGATGCAGTAGTAAGTGCAGGGAATAAAGCCCTTTATAAGTATTTCCTGTAATAAGTGTATATTGGTGATTTGTATAACTTTTGGGGGGGCAATACAATAATTTAATAAAAATTTTTGCCGGACTTCTCCTTTCATATAATGCATCACTATAGACCTACTTTTCTTTGGGACGCCACCCCTAAATTTTATAGGCTTAGGCCACATTTTCACGATTGTGAACGCATGTGGCTGAAACCATGCCCCCAGTGTTTACTGATGGCCATGCAGCATTTCTGATAACCCTGGTAACACCGCTGCTGCAGAATAAAAGAAAGTTTTTTTTGCCACAAAGACGGCACCAGGAGCATTATGAAAGACACGACTGAAAAAGACTTAGGGGTACTCCGGCGAAAATATTCTTCTTGCAAATCAACTGGTGCCAGAAAGTTCTATAAATTTGTAATTTACTTCTGTTCAAAAATCTTCAGTCTTCCAGTACTTATCAGCTGCTGTATGTCCTGTAGCAAGTGGTGTATTCTTCCTAGTCTGACACAGTGCTCTCTGCTGCCACCTCTGTCCATGTCAGGAACTGTCCAGAACAGTAGAAAATCCCCATAGACAGAGGTGGCAGCATAGAGCACTGTGTCAGACTGGAAAGAATACACCACTTCCTGCAGGACATACAGCAGCTGGTATATACTGAAAGAAAAATGTTAGCAGATGAATGTTACCAGTGGTTTGGGGGGGGAGGAAGATACAGATTGGCTTTAATCCCTGTGTTCCCATCAGCAGCACTCCTCCTATTCCCCCTAATATATTGATGGTAATTCCTTTTTTATTACACAGCTCTGAGGAGGTGAGATGGACACTCGGGATGTGGGTGAGAAGACAGATTCTTACACCTCAGGAAGGAGATTTGCATCCTGCTAATGGATTCCTCTAAATTATAATTAGACCTGACTAGTAACCCTTTCTCTTCCAGGCTTGGTAGGATTCCAGCACTCTTCCCAGGTCAGAGGATTACATGGGATACCTGGAAATTAACCCTCCCTCACAGTCTATTTGCCGAGGTCCACACAGGCAGATGTACAGTATATAGTGACGATGGAAAGGAAGGGCTTGTATAGCTATGTCCATAGGAAAGAATTGCCGTATTATGGAGAGTACAAATAACAATTCCCTAATGTGCCACCTCCTCTGCCCAATGGGAAAGACGGCTCTGCTTCAGCCCTTATCGGGGTTGCTCACATCCTTGCACTTGCCCATTTATTCTGGTTCCATTACTTTTAAGAACCAATTGTTCTTCTGCTTCCACATATATGCCACCATTTAACAGGTACTACTGTACCGAGATATTCCATGTCATTCACTTCACCTGTCAGTGGTTTAAGGGCTCATTCACACTATCCGTACCACGATCCGGATGAAGATTGCGGTGCGGGTTGCGGCACAGATCATGTGAATGGCCATATTCTCTGCAATAGGCCCTAAAATTGTCCGTGGTTGCGGATCTGTGACCACGGACAATTTCACGGGACGTGTGAATAAGTCCTTAGTGCTAAAGTTCATCATTGTTTGTTTTCTTTAAGGATCAATTAACTTTAATTTAGAAGATTACTCTCAGATATTGCTTTTTTAACATGTCCCTGTCCTTTCCTGCTAAGATTCTCCATTTGATCTGATTTCAATGTAGTGGCCAGATCTTCTTACCACGTATATAACATGCCACTACCACATATATAACACTCCTTTCTGCTCACTTGCTATAATGTCTGATGTGCATATTTCTTTCCTTCCACTAGAGGGCGATAAAACACTACACTATAAGCTCTGACCATACTGTACATTCTGTTCTAACATGTTTATGGCCAGAACTATACTGTATGATGTTGTTATTATACAGGGTTTTTTTCCTTTAAAGTGTTCTTCATTCCAGAGCGCTGTACATATGTTAACCCCTTCATTACCAAAGGTCATTGATGCCCGGATGTCCAGGTCACGCTGAAGCAATGTTCCTCTTCACCTCCTAAGAGCCACAACACTTTTATTTATCCACCTATAGGGCTGGCTGGGGGCTTATTATTTGCACAAAGATCAACAGTTTTTATTGGTATCATACTAGTGTAAAAACTGGTCTTGATCTGATCGGTTTTTACACTTTTTAAGACCCCCAAGGAGATTTCCATGTGCAGTTATTAGATTGCATATACTGAGCATATACTGCCATTGCATAAATAGTGACTGTAGTACTGGGAAACAGCACTACACATACATGATACGTGACCACTACACATACAGGAGCACTACACATACATGATACGTGACCACTACACATACATGATACGTGACCACTACACATACATGATACGTGACCACTACACATACATGAGCACTACACATACATGATACGTGACCACTACACATACATGATACATGACCACTAAACATACATGAGCACTACACATACATGATACGTGACCACTAAACATACATGAGCACTACACATACATGATACGTGACCACTACACATACATGATACGTGACCACTACACATACATGATACGTGACCACTACACATACATGATACGTGACCACTACACATACATGATACATGACCACTACACATCCATGAGCACTACACATACCTGATATGTGACCACTACACATACATGAGCACTACACATACATGATACTTGACCACTACACATACAGGAGCACTACACATACATGAGCACTACACATACCTGATATGTGACCACTACACATCCATGAGCACTACACATACCTGATATGTGACCACTACACATACATGAGCACTACACATACATGATATGTGACCACTACACATACAGGAGCACTACACATACATGAGCACTACACATACCTGATATGTGACCACAACACATCCATGAGCACTACACATACCTGATATGTGACCACTACACATACATGAGCACTACACATACATGATATGTGACCACTACACATACAGGAGCACTACACATACATGAGCACTACACATACATGAGCACTACACATACATGATACGTGTGCATTACACATACATGTGGGCATAAATGTATATACACTTATCAATACCCTTGACTGATATATCTAAATGTCATATTTTCTATGTATATGATGCTACACACCACAAAATATATGGAGGGGCACCGCTACTGAACACAGCCAGATCCCTGAACAACACAATGGTGAGAAAATATGTCAATTAATAGAGTGAGCAGACACAGGCCTCCATTACCTATGACGGTGTGGGAAAACCTTATAAATGGGGCAATCATGCGTTACAGCATTCTTCTGCATTCTCCGTACTAACCCTATTATATATCGCAATCTGATCTTTTCCTTACATGATATCCACTTAAAGCATTTAGTATCACTTCCCCATAGCAGCTTTACCAGAAACATTACTCCTGGGGCATTGAACGCACCAGCTCAAACTGTCCAGAGCAGGAGAGGTTTTCTATGGGGATTTGCTGCTGCTCTGGACAGTTCCTGACATGGACAGAGGTGGCAGCAGAGAGCACTGTGTCAGACTGAAAAGAATACACCACTTCCTGCAGGACATACAGCAGCTGATAAGTACTGGAAGACTAGAGAATTTTAAATCAAAGTAATTTAAAAATCTATACAACATTCTGACACAAGTTGACTTGTGTCACGGAGTACCCCTTTAGACTTTATTCTGCCCGCCTTGCTATTCTGTGTGGTTCCTGACCACATGGGCAAAGACATATTTTTGTGCCTGGATTTAGCTCCCATACATCTTCATGCTAGAGAGGAGCGGCGTGCAGTAACAGAGATAGGTAAGTACATTAGGGACCCCCATATATTAGGAGATAGGGGGTCTCTGACTGCTGTTTGTCACACCAGGGTGGAGAGGAGAGGTGGAGAGGTGGATAGGCATGTATCCAACCGTAATATGCTAGGCAGAACAAGGGGGAGGGGACCTCAGTCTTTCAATAATAGAAGTCTAAGGGATACTAGTTCTCCTTTAGGAGAGTCCGTCATGTAGAGACGTATAGCTCCACTTGGAATTCTGGGAAGAAAGGATAAACAAAATAGCTCTCACACCACTTAGACTAAGAGATGTTCCTTCAAGTGTTTCACTCCATCTAGTAGTCTTAGTGACTGGGGATCTAAGTCAGTGCTTCTCAATCCCAGTCCTCAGGCCTCACCTACAGGTCCTGTTTTGAGGATATCCCACACAAAGGACAGCTGTGATAACACCTGATGCATAGTATATGAGTATAGATACATCCCCTGTTAAATACTAAGGAAATATTCAAACCTGACCTGCTGGTGGCCATGAGGACTGGAGCTGAGAAGCCCTAGAAAGACTTTCCATCTGCAGGCAGCTGTTTCGGGGTTGTTGCCCTTCTTCAGCACAGAGTCGGGTGTTGGCTGCTAGTGAGAGGCCTATCAACGTGGGTTAATGGGATACTAGTTACCTTTAAAATAATGTCTGTCACACGGAGAGTGGAGACTTACAGGCCATTCCTTATCCACTGGGAATACTGGGAAGAAGGATACATCCCCAGTCTAAGACTCTGAGATGGAATAAAACACGGACATCCCTTTTCCGAAGTGGTGTGAGAGCGATTTTGCACATTGTTTCTTGCGCATAACAGGAGTCCAAGAAGTGGAAACTGGACCTGTCAGTCATTTTCTGCGTATACTTCTGAAATACTATAGAGGTCTGAAATTATACGGCTGTACAAGTTTCTTCACGGCCCTTTATAACCTGACAATGTGACCAGGAATGGCCGTACACCCCTGTGTAAGATTGTCTCGGTGTTATCACAGGAGCTTATTGATGCCCTTACACCTGGATTTAGGTTTCCCCCCCTTTACTGGATGCACATTTCTCAGCTTTTGCTCCCCGCACCTGCTCAGACCTGCCTTCCATCCCATTTTCTTAAAGGGATTTTATACCCTGCAGTTATGTACTGGCCGTGAATGGAATGTTATCCTTCAGATCAGGTTCACGGTTACAGCAATCCAGATCTGATGCCGCCCTAAGGCTCCATTACACAGGGCCGAAGAGCAGGCCTGTATTTAGGGTTCATGCTGCCCTAGGCACTTTGCATGCTGAGGCACCCCCCCCCGGCACTGGCAGGTTACATGCATGGTATATACCCTGGCACTTGGGTGCCGCCCGCTCTTCTCATCAAACACACGTGATGGAGGTAGGAAGGAGGCTGGAAATGTCTTAGTTCGGGACCACTTCTGTCCAGTGTCGGACTTGGGTACCTAGGGCCCACCAGAGGAAATGATCCTTGGGGCCACCAATATAGAACCAGTGAAACACGACATGCTGACCCGCTCCTCTCCTGGATTCATCTGTATCTGTGACAAATCCCTTGGGAATAACATTTTCAGTCGAACTAAAACTCTCAGGACCCCCTCCATTTATTCAGGGTATGCTGGGAGTTGTAGTCTCTGAGTGGACACTGTAAATCACTGTGTGCAGAGTCTCCTGGTGGCTGCAATCTGTGGGTGACAACCATCAGCCCTGAAGGTCCAGCAACACATCTGTCTACAGCAGCAGTTATCAGAGGATTCTACTATTGTACTACAACTCCCAGCATATGCTGAGGGCTGCAGACTGTAAGTACATGCTGGGAGTTGTAGTGCCTGCAGCTGTTGTAGTTGGGTCCTAGGTGCATTATACACTGGATGCGTTGTGGCATATAAGAATACATAGATCTGTGGGGGCTCAGTGCAGGGAAGTGACCCCGGAACATCACTAAGATATAGGTGGAGATGTTTTTGTTCTATCCCCTATTAGTGCTGTTCTGGGGTCACTTCCCTGCACTGAGCCCCCCCCCCCCCCCCCAGATCTATGTACTCTGATCTCCCACAAATCATCCAGTGTATAGGACCCAACTACAACTCCCAGCATGTACTGACAGTCTGCAGCCCTCAGGATATGCTGGGAGTTGTAGTGCCTGCAGCTGTTGTAGTTGGGTTCCAGTTTAAAAGTTTGCACTAGTGTACTGTAGTGTCCACGGGGCTGTGTCAGTACACTACCGCAAACAATGCACTGACCCATTTAGACCCCAATGGTACACAGGTTCTGCACACTATAGAAGTGATTACAGTGCAGTTACTAATGACTCACCGGTGACGTCTTCTCCGATTGTCGTCGCTCACTTTTTGCTTTCTTCTGCATCTGGTGCAGCATCATGAAGACTTCTCCGACCACAACTAGTCTGCAGGTGGGCAGCTGGGGGTGACTGGGGAAGGGAGGCAGCTGGGGGTGATAGGGGAAACAGCTGCAGTGACAGGGGGAGTGGCAGGGGAGAAGATGGGGGGCAGATGGGGTGGCAGGGTGAGAAGATGGGGGAAGGAGAAGCTGGGTTGACAGGGGAGAAGCTGGGGGCAGGGGGAGCATCTGGGGGGCAGGGGAAAAGCAGGGGGAGAGGCTGGGGGTCAGGGCGAGAACCTGGGGGGTGCAGGGGGAGAGGCTGGTGGGCAGGGGAGAGGCTGGGGTGCAGTAGGGGGGCAGGGGAGCAGCTGGGGATCAGGAGAGAAGCTGGGGGGCAGGAAAGAGACAGAGGCTGGGGGGGGGAAGACAGAGCGGCCGGTGGCAGCCGGAGGGCAGGGGGAGCAGAGGCAGGCTGGGGGGCAGAAGAGAGACACTGGGGGTCAGGGGGAGCAGGGGAGAAGCTGGGGTTCAGGGGGAGAGGCTGGGGGTCAGGAGGAGAGGCTGGGGGGTCAGGGGAAGAGGCTGGGGGGTCAGGCTGGGGGTCAGGAGGAGAGGCTGAGGGTCAGGGGAAGAGGCTGGGGGTCAGGCTGGGGGTCAGGGGAAGAGGCTGGGGGGGTCAGGGAAAGAGGCTGGGGGGTCAGGCGAAGAGGCTGGGGGTCAGGGGGAGAACCTGGGGGGTGCAGGGGGAGAGGCTGGTGGGCAGGGGAGAGGCTGGGGTGCAGTAGGGGGGCAGGGGATCAGGAGAGAAGCTGGGGGGCAGGAAAGAGACAGAGGCTGGGGGGGGGAAGACGGAGCGGCCGGTGGCAGCCGGAGGGCAGGGGGAGCAGAGGCAGGCTGGGGGGCAGAAGAGAGACACTGGGGGTCAGGGGGAGAGGCTGGGGGGAGACGGAGGGCAGGGGAGCAGAGGCAGGCTGGTTCCATAGACAACCATGAAGACGGGGTGGGGGGGGGCTTTAAACTGCTTTTTCATGATAAAAATACATTTTTAGGCTAATAAACCCAATTTACAAAGTTTCTTAAAATTGCCTGTACTATTGATTTCTGCAAAAAACATTTTTTAAACGACAGTGACACTTTAATGTAAAAAAAAGTGCAACAATAATGTACTGATTGTACTGTACATTCACTTTTAAGTGCGCAACAATTTTGTGCCAGAATTCTTCAGCATTTCTGCCACGTAGTGTCACATGTTAAGCCACGCCCCCTTTTTACTGAGGTCACACCCCTTTTCTGACAAGTGTCTAAAACACATACCAAATGTAGTACAAGTAAAGTAAGACAGCTTTTTGCTGAAACTTATGCTGGAATTCTGACAATTGCAATAGTTAAGCTGAGTCAGTGCACACTATGAAGTGCGTGGCTCCGGCCGCTCGCTTCATAGTGTGCTGTGGTGCGCGCTGATGTGCAGGTGCGCGCTGATGCGCCCGCATCAGAACTCTGCGGCCCGAAAGATCATCCGGCCGGTACTGCTGTATAATGGCTGGTCTCTTACGCCATGTGAACATGGCCTAAACTATGATGAGGGATCTAAACAGAAGGTGTTAAGTTCACGACCGTTTGCAAGTTATCTGTCGCCATCAGTTTTTTTTTACTGAGCATGTGCAGAAGAGGTGAGAAACCAGGAAGAAATATAAACGGACATGCAAACAGAAGCCGACTCAAGCAAACGGACGGACAAATGTCAGTTCTTTAAATCCAAAATGCAAACGAACCATAAAAAAAATTTAACTTGTGCCATCAGTTTGTTTATCTGTACATTTAATATGGAGAGATCCGTTCATGAATGAGACAAACATAGGGGTGATCCCGGCCGAAATGATCAGGCAGTAATGATCAGTAAAGAAGAGATGCTGATTGCAATGGAATCTGCGTCCGTTCTTTACTGCAGGGGCGGTATTGCGTTAAAGTCAATGCAATGCCACCCGCTGTGTTCGCATATCTAAAGAACGGGCATTAAAATAATGTACCTGCCTATTATTTCAGGACACTGTCCACCAGAAATAATAGCTGTTCACACAATGTAAAGTTGGCCGGCGGCCACACTTTACATTGGAGTGAATGGCTAATTGATTTGCGGGCACACCCGATGGTGCCCGCACGCCAATTGTAAGAAAAAAGAACAGTCCTGTAGCCGACACAGAGGTATTGGTTGTAAGAACGTGTTGAATGCAGCCCGGCGGCCAGCAGTTTAACAGCGTCAGTTGCTATGCAATGGACCTTGTTAAAGGGATTATCCAGCGCTACAAAAGCATGGCCACTTTCTTTCAGAGACAACACGACTTGTCTCCAGTTCAGGTGCGGTGTGCAATTAAGCTCCATACACTTCAATGGAACTGAGCAACCGCCCAAGCTGGAGACAAGAGTGGGGCTGTCTCTGGAAGAAAGTGGCCATGTTTTTGTAGCGCTGGACATCCCCTTTAACCCTTTGAGGACCAGGCCCAAAATGACCCAGTGGACCGTGCAAATTTTGATCATTGCGCTTTCGTTTTTCCCTCCTCCCCTTCTAAGAGCTCCAGCACTTTCAGTTTTCTATCTACAAGGCCATGTAATGGATTGTTTGTTACAGGAATAGTTGTACTGTGTAATGGCGTCTTAATTTTACCATAACATGTACCATACCATAACCGTAACATGTATGACGGAATCCCAACTATATTATTTATAAAGATATAAATTGGTGAAATTGTAAAAAAGAATGCAATATGGTAACGTTTGGGGGGTTCCTGTGTCTACGTAATGCACTATATGGTAAAAGCCACATTATACTATTATTCTATAGGTCAGTCCGAACACAACCGCATGCAGGTTACACAGATTCTATAATATTATATATATATATTTTTTTATGAAATCCTTTTTTTTTTTTTTGGCAATTAGTTAATAATAAAATGGGCCTATTGTGACGCTTATAACGGTTTTTTTTCCCCTATGGGGCTGTATGGGGCGTCATTTTTTCCACCATGATCTCTAGTTTTTATTAATACCATATTTGTGAAGATCGGACGTTTTGATCACTTTTTATGAATTTTATTATATATATATAATGTAACATAAAATGGGTAATCCGCGCACTTTTTTCCCTCTTTTCGTCTACGCCATTTTACGTTCGCAATGACGCTTGTTATACTTTAATAGATCAGACAATTACGCACGCTACGGTATATTATATGCATATATATTTTTATATGTTTTATTTATATAATGGGAAAGGGGGGTGATTTCAACTTTTATTGGGGGAGGGGTTTTGGGGTAGTGTATTGGTGTTTTTAACTTTTTTTTTTTACACATTTGAAGTCCCTTTGGGGGACTTTTACATACATTACTTTGATTTTTACACTGATCACTGCTATGCCATAGGCATAGCATTGATCAGTGTTATCGGCGATCACTGATAACACTGTGCAGGTTCAGTGTAGCAGATCGCTGATCAGACTGCACGGAGGCAGGTGAGAGACCTCCGGCGGACCGTTTTAACGATCGGGACCTGACAGGGGACTCCCCCTGTCGCTTACACTTAAACGCCGCAGCCCTTAAGGGGTTAATGACACGCGTCAGCGCGATCGCTGCAGCGTGTCATTACCGGTGAGGTCCCGGCTGCTGATTGCAGCCGGCCCCCACCTGCTATGAAGCGCGCTCCGCTCCGGAGCGCGCTTCATAGCCGGAGAAACACCCAGGACGTAGAGTTACGTCCAGGGTCGTCTGGTGACAGACTTCCATGACATAACTCTACGTCCTGGGTCGTCTAGGGGTTAAACACTGTGTGAACTTAGCCCAACATAGGAAACACTGATAATGTCCCAAAAAAATCAAGTTGTGTGCATTTATAGCGGACATGCATGAGGCTCCCTCTCCGCAGTATCACAGCAGGTGCATCAGTAAGGTGCACTATACCCTATAATAGTCCGATTGTTATTCCACCAGTAAGATAAGAACCTGTCACACAGCAGTGCTCAGGACTGGGAATAAAAAGGGGACAAACCAACTAAGGAAGAGGACAGATTCTTCTATTCCAGGAAAATAATCCGGTGCCGCGCCCTCGCACCCTCGGAGTGGCAGGTGGACAGCCGGACCAGCTGCAGCAAGTTTACGGCACTTCATAAAGTTAAACTGTTCCTGTTTCTCCAAACTTCAGATGGACCCAGAGAATTGATCAGCTGGGTACATTCCTACAAGCGGTGATCCGTGACCTCCACGCTGAATTCCTAAGCTGTCCAGGGCCAAAGAGTCCTGACTTCACCCCCAGCAGGGGAGCAACTCCGGATTCTAATCATTCTGTAAGAATCCATGTGAGGAGGATCAGATCCAGGCCAGACGTAAACCTCCTGCTTAGGGATGAAAGGGCAGCTTGATGAACTACCAGAGTGGTTTATAGCACTGAATGAACAATACTGGAACCAGCGGCCCATTCCCTAATCTGGTCTAAGAAATGAGTAAGCGCCATCTGCCGGGACAGCGCATTTCAAGGTTTCCATCTCTCCATGCCATACTTTGGGTATTTTAAAGAAATTCACTAGGACTATGAAAATTATAGCTATAGTATGACCAAAAACCTAAAAAAAAAACCCATCAAGAGCCAACTACTATTAGTAACAAACACCTCGAGAAAGACATGCAAGGGCCCAAAGCCACCACTCCTGAGCTACTGGTTGGGGTACGCCCCTTTTTTATACGTTGCAGACAAGAATGTGCTGGACTTTACTAGGAAGGATGTTTTACTTCCTGGTCTTCCAATTCTAAAAGTAGAATAAAACAAAAAGGCATGGCCGCACATTCACATGCTATACACTGATCCACAGCTTCTCAGCACAATCTAAACTAACATTATGATTCAGGGCTTATTTCCAACCTCCGAAGGGGTATTCAAATGCTCTCCCCACTCCCGGCATCATATTAATACATCATGCCGGGCAGGGATAGAGTCCTAGGGCTTCACCCTGTCACTTCTT
The DNA here is from genome assembly GCF_027789765.1 of Dendropsophus ebraccatus. Lineage (NCBI taxonomy): Eukaryota > Metazoa > Chordata > Amphibia > Anura > Hylidae > Dendropsophus > Dendropsophus ebraccatus. The sequence continues at coordinate 11,661,452 of NC_091464.1, read as the reverse complement.
TCGGCAGATAGCGGAATACGCCGGCCCATAGAATGGTGTCTATAGAGCCGGCAGAAAGGCACACGGACATACTGCGGAATTCCGCGGACATTATTCGCGAGAATTCCTCAGTATGAACCCACCCTTTTAAAGAACATGGGAATGAGCCCTTGGTATACATTCTGATCCAAGTGTACAAGCCCCCACACCACACCGGTAATACTGCCATGATTCCCCATTTGTGTGGGGAGAACCATCACTGCAACCACCTGTACATAGTGTGGTCTACAGCCCTGTACTATGACCCAGGAAGTCTCCCTCACCTTTCAAATCATAGCTATACACACTGCTGCTATAATGTGTCTGCACGTACACTCAGCTATACACACTGCTGCTATAATGTGCCTGCACTTACACAGCTATACACACTGCTGCTATAATGTGTCTGCACTTACACTCAGCTATACACACTGCTGCTATAATGTGCCTGCACTTACACAGCTATACACACTGCTGCTATAATGTGTCTGCACTTACACTCAGCTATACACACTGCTGCTATAATGTGCCTGCACTTACACAGCTATACACACTGCTGCTATAATGTGTCTGCACTTACACAGCTATACACACTGCTGCTATGATGTGTCTGCACTTACACAGCTATACACACTGCTGCTATAATGTGTCTGCACTTACACAGCTATACACACTGCTGCTATAATGTGTCTGCACTTACACTCAGCTATACACTCTTTTGCATAGAAAAGTTTCTGTTACTGTCCTCCTGCACAGCTCTGTGATTCTCACTTCCTGATTGGTCCATGCTGCACCCCCCCCCCCCCCTTCCCCATTGCTGTCATGTGACAACACAGACGTCTGACAGCAGCCCTGTTTCTCTATTCTAGCCTGTTGTACTACACTACTGCATTATGGGCACCTGCAGCTCCATCCTGTATCTACAAACTGCTGCTGTTCTGTTTTTACGGTTTATGCAGTTACTATACATTATATATATATATATATATATATATATATATATATATATACTATACATTATACTCCAGTTATACATTATATATATACTATACATTATACTCCACATGCTGATTGCTATACTGTACAGTAACTTATAATATCACATATTCAGCTGTTTCTCATTGTTTGATTTATTAGTTTTACATGTAATTCTGAATAAAAAAGTGTGGAACCAATTTAGTGATTTCGTATGGGAAAATTTGCTTTGGGTAAAAGAGTGGATTTGGATTACAAGCGCGGCCCCTGAACGAATTATGCTCCTAATCCAAGGCACCACTGTATATAGCAAAATAACACATACACACATATATATATATAGTAAAATATTATATATATATATATATATATATATATATATATATATATATATATAGTAAAGTCTACTGTCTGAGAACACCTGCTGCAGGACAACTGGCTGTATGAAGCTTCCAGGTAGCCATAAAATGTGTAATTACAGGGTAATAGACGGCACTGTAGGCTCTGTAATTCAGCCATATTCTCCTGCTGTAATCCCATGATGATGGCCCCGGGGTGTATATGACAGCTGTGTAAGGGTCCTCTCCAGTCAGGGTGGTAAGTGCTAGCAAATAACAAGCGTCAGCAGCGAGAGGACTTCTTGGAGCTATAGAAGTGTGCGATGCTTTCACTCTGAATAACAGGAAAGTCATGTAAGTGGGTGTATTGTCTGCCCCGGCCGCCACAACCAGTCTCTTATTTCCTTATAGACAATCTTGGGCTTGACTTTACAATAAAACGCACCTGCCACCCAAAAATACACTTGAAATTTAAAATACAGCACGTCTTTCCCTCTGAAATGACGGCTTCATACCTTTCATATGGCAACAAGACCATCATTCTTCACACTTTTCTTCTCGTATTCTCATAAGATGACTAAAATAGAGAGAAGAAAAACAATGCTGTTAAAGAGGTACACTGGCAAATTTTTTTTTCTTTTAAGTAAGCTGGTGTCAGAAAGTTATATTGATTTGTAATTTACTTATATACAAAAAATCTCCAGTCTTTCAGTACTTATCAGCTGCTGTATGTCCTGCAGGAAGTGGTGTATTCTCTCCACTCTTACACAGTGCTCTCTGCTGCCACCTCTGTCCATGTCAGGAACTGTCCAGAGCAGGAGAGGTTTTCTATGGGGATTTGCTGCTGCTACTGGAGAGAATACACCACTTCCTACAGGACATGCAGCAGTTGATAAGTACTGGAAGACTAGAGATTTATATACAGAAGTAAATTACAAATCTATATAACTTTCTGACAGCAGCTGATATGAAAGAAAAAAAATCACCAGAGTACCCTCTAATACAGTGAATTATGAGCATAATTCGTTCCGGGACCGTGCTTGTAATCCAAATCTCTATTAAAGGAGAAGTCCGGCGAAAATTTTTATTAAAGTATTGTATTGCCCCCCAAAAGTTATACAAATCCCCAATACACACTTATTACGGGAAATGCACATAAAGTGGTTTTTCCATGCACTTACTACTGCACCAAGGCTTCACTTCCTGGATAAACATGGCGATGTCACTTCCTGGATAAACATGGCGATGTCACTTCCTGGATAAACATGGCGATGTCACTTCCTGGATAACGTGGTGATGTCACTTCCTGGATAACATGGTGATGTCACTTCCTGGATAACTAAATCACAGAGGCGTATCACACTTCTAAAACTTCACATTTATTAATTCGGCTAAAATGCTAAAAACGCCACATAAACCACATTTACTTCCAAATTGCACCTATCGGTGACTACTAGATAACAGTCGCCTGGATCATCCGATCCACATATTTCAGGCGACAACCACCCACAAAATAGTTATTATTCACAAACTGATGTAATAAAAGTAACAGTCATATACTAACTGATACTAAATTTCAATATCGTTACACACAAAAAGTATATTAAATACCCATACCCGACGCGTTTCCCCGTGGTGTGTATCCACGGATCATCAGGGGTTAAAGTGCACTGATCCTAAAACCCACGGTCACATAACATAAACAGAGAAAGCATAAATATATGAATACAGTTCTCACTGAAAGCTGTGACGTAGGTGCACTTAATGCTCTGTTTAACCCTATCAGCAAACAGAGACTGAACTAAATCCCACGGTCATGTACCATAAACAAGAAATGCAACGATAAATGCCCTTCTCATTAGAAATTATGACGTAGGTGCACTAAATACTCTATTTTGCCCAATCAGCAAACAGATAATAGCCATTCATGGTTGTAAACTGAGGAGAAAAAATGTAATAATGCAAAAGATGGCTCAGCCGAGCCTCTTACTCCTTCCCCTTAGGACTGGTGTCCGGCCTCCATTGGGGCTGCAGTGGTGTACCGCGGGGTGTTGAGGAAAGGTATCCTCAACACCCCGCGGTACACCACTGCAGCCCCAATGGAGGCCGGACACCAGTCCTAAGGGGAAGGAGTAAGAGGCTCGGCTGAGCCATCTTTTGCATTATTACATTTTTTCCCCTCAGTTTACAACCATGAATGGCTATTATCTGTTTGCTGATTGGGCAAAATAGAGTATTTAGTGCACCTACGTCATAATTTCTAATGAGAAGGGCATTTATCGTTGCATTTCTTGTTTATGGTACATGACCGTGGGATTTAGTTCAGTCTCTGTTTGCTGATAGGGTTAAACAGAGCATTAAGTGCACCTACGTCACAGCTTTCAGTGTCACTTCCTGGATAACCTGGTGATGTCACGACCCGACTGGAGAGGATGATGGCAGAGGGATGCTCAGTGTACCTCCAGTGCCCTGTGTCCCCCTGCCATCATCCTCTCCAGCAACCACAGCCCGCACAGCTCTGGGAGTCGGGTCGTGACATCACCAGGTTATCCAGGAAGTGACATCACCATGTTATCCAGGAAGTGACATCACCATGTTATCCAGGAAGTGACATCACCATTTTATCCAGGAAGTAAAGCCTTGATGCAGTAGTAAGTGCAGGGAAAAAGCACTGTATAAGCATTTCCCGTAATAAGTGTATATTGGTGATTTGTATAACTTTTGGGGGGCAATACAATACTTTAATAACAATTTTCGCCGGACTTCTCCTTTAATAGAGATTTGGATTACAAGCACGGTCCCGGAACAAATTATGCTCATAATTCACTGTATTAGAGGGTAGTAATAAGAAGTCATTGAAATGCAGAAAATCGGCTCCCCACCCCAAAAATAATGATTTGGTATTCTGAATAAAATATAAAACAAATGAAACAAACATTTAAAAACAGCTGATTATGTAATATTATATGTTACCATACAGTATAGCAATCAGCATGTGGAGTATAATGTATAGTAACTGCATAAACCTGAAAATACAGCAGCAGTCTGTAGATACAGGATGGAGCTGCAGATCCCCATAATGCAGTAGTGTAGTACAACAGGCTAGAATAGAGAAGTAGGGCTGCTGTCAGACATCTGTGTGGTCACATGACAGCAATGGGGAAGGGGGGGGGGGGTTCATCCTGGACCAATCAGGAAGTGAGAATCACAGAGCTGTGCAGGAGGACAATGACAGAAACTTTTCTATACAGCAGTGTGAGTGCAGGCACAATATAGCAGCAGTGTGTATAGCTGAGTGTGAGTGCAGGCACAATATAGCAGCAGTGTGTATAGCTGAGTGTGAGTGCAGGCACATTATAGCAGCAGTGTGTATGGCTGAGTGTAAGTGCAGGCACATTATAGCAGCAGTGTATAGCTGAGTGTGAGTGCAGTCACAGTATAGCAGTAAGGATAGGATGGGAAACACAAGGGCTGATAGAGACTGCAGGGAGCATGGAGGAATGAGCAGGACATGTGGGCATATACATGCAGCACTCTCTGTCCGGGGAGAGAGGGGTTACAGCTATGAAGAGATTACCCCCACAGTCCTGTCCCCTGATGTAGGCCCCAGTCTCAAATGGATCTGCTAGGATGTGGAAGGTAAGACTTCCTGGGTCAGAGCACAGGGCTGTAGACTCCGCTATGCAGACCAAGCCCCTCCCCCACTCCCCCTCCCACCCAGTATAGGGAGCTTATAAACCAAAGCAATACTCTTACACCAAGTTACAATTTTGAAAAACTGTGAGCTCTCAATCCAAGTTACTCTTAAACCATGGTAGCACTGTAATTGTATTTCTATAGCGCCAACATATTCCGAAGCACTTTAAAAGAAACTAGACTTTCATATATCTGTTAGAAAAAAGAGAATTTGCTAATCTGCTCTAATGGGAAACTTTAGCATTTTTGGCACAAAGTAATCTGCTGAGACCTGGGCTGGGAGCACACCCTGAGAGCGCTGTGAATAGCTGTAATCTGCAGCGTCTGATCCTCCAGCACACATGGCTTAAAGGGGCTGGTGCTCACATAACATCTGTCACCCCTCCACAAGTGCACACCACCGTCCATTCACACGGGACTCACCACCTATGTTCTCATGACAGGTAGAGGCCCCATGTCCAGTGTCCATTGGATGACCGCGCACTGCAAAGACTACTGCACGCAGGTAGAGGAGCAAGAGGGTAATACGGAGAGAAAGGATGTGCAGCGTCAGCAACATGGGCAAGAACCTGGGGAAGGTTGTAAACTAAGGCTATGCGGAGTTTCCCCTTTAAGGATTCATGTAATCTACAAAGTAGATGGCTGCACTTTACTCTTACTCTATACTTTTTTGTAAAGTACTTTGAAGCACTATAGAAGCACATATACTAACTCACTATGATTATTCCTATAGCGTCATTGTTCTATCCATACAGTCATGTGATCCCTGTCCATACACCAGTCCATAGTCTGCTCTCCTGGATGCTGCTTAAGGGTGGGTTCAGACTGAGGAATTCTCGCGGAAAATGTCAGCGGAATTCCGTCAGCTGTCCGCCCGCACGCACGCACATCTGGGCGCCTTTATACGCCTATACGCTGAAAGAAGTGTCATGTCACTCCTTTCAGCGGATCACGGAATACGCCGGCCCATAGAATGGTGTCTATGGAGCCGGCGAAAAAGCGCGTGCCCGTGCGGGCGGACAGCTGACGGAATTCCGCGGACATTTTCCGCGAGAATTCCTCAGTCTGAACCCACCCTTATTATGAACTACAGGATTACATTGTCCCTATCTGACCCCCAACCACCACCAGGCTTCTCGATACCTCCCCTCCTAACAGGCCTGGCCCTCTTTATCCAGGCACAGATGTGGCTGAAGAGATAAAGTCTATTATAAGAGTCCAGGAGTGCAGTGGTATAGTAGGTGATAGAGATGAGCGCAACTCAAGCATGCTCCATTTGAATACTGGTGGCTGAAGAAGTAGGATGCAGCCCTAGAGAGTTCGGGAAAACATGTATAGGCCATAGGCTATGTTTACACTATGTAAGTTATGCAGAAATCACGGCCTTTGTTACACAATGGAGTGAGCGGCTCCAGCCGCATGCTCCATTGTGTGCTGTGGGGAGTTCTGATGCCGGCGAGCACGGATGCAGTACCTGCAGTACCGGCTGGGATGATCCTTTCTGTTACGGAACGGTCGGTCTCATACTACATGTGACCATAGCCATAAGCTGCATCAAGCTTCAGCTACTGGTATTCATATGCCGAATGCTGGGGCCTCCATCAGCTTGCTGGTTTGAGACGTGATGTTTTAAGCCCCGTCTCAGAGCAGGAAGTGGCCGGAGAACAGGAGACTGAAGCAGCGTGATGCGGGCCCCAGCACAGGAACTAGGGAGGCAAGTGGACATCATTGCTTTTATCCACCCCCTCCCCGGCCATAGTGAAAAAAGCTCTCCCGCCCGGAGTACCCCTTAAGGCATCATTCAGACGTCCGTAGTTCTGTCGGCAATTCCAGAAAGAAAAGCCTGGGTTATACTGGATGATATATATTCTGCTGCATCAAAGATCTAATGACACAGACAAATACAGACTTTCTGCTGGAATAACATGTCGGTCTGTAGGCCCAAACCAGAAGCGGATCCAACAGGAGAGAGAAGTACAAGTTCTCTTGTTATATTTTCCATCCCATATAAATTACACAGACAGGCCATGTTCACACGACGTAAGTTTGGTATTAATCATGGCCGCTGTTACCCATTTGCAGCAATGGCCATGATTAATACTAAACTTACATTACATAAGGAATCCCGGCCGTAGTGTATAGCTATAGGGGGAGATTTATTAAACATGGTGTAAAGTGAAACTGGCTCAGTTGCCCCCGGCAACCAATCAGATTCCACCTTTCATTTTCCAAAGAGTCTGTTAGGAAGGAAGAGTGGAATCTGATTGGTTGCTAGGGGCAACTGAGCCAGTTTCACTTTACATCAGGTTTACTAAATCTCCACCATAGTGTACACTCCGGCCGGGATCGCTAGTGGCCGCACAAGAAAGTGACATTTCAGTTCTGTGCGGTCGGTATTCATTGAATAGCGTCCGCACGTCCCTGACAGGTCACACAATGGAGTGTGCGGCTACGGCCACACTCTCCATTGTGTTCAACGGTGAACTGGGATGCGGGCGCACACAGATGCGCCAGCATCTCAATTGAAACAAAATGAATATCATCCGGCCGGGTCACCGAACGGCCAGTGTCATACAATGTGCATACGATATACAGCGTTCGGTACGGTGAGATTAGCACCCGCTTATTTTTGTGTTTGGTGCTGCTAGGACTTGTTTTGTGTCTATATACGATATACAGCATATACATTGCACAGATATACAGCGTATGCATCACACAGATATACAGCGTATACATCACACAGATATCCAGCGTGTACATTACACAGATTTACTGGGTTCACACACAGTATATTTCAGGCAGTATTTGGTCCTCATGTCAGGTCCTCATAGCAACCAAAACCAGGAGTGGATTGAAAACACAGAAAGGATCTGTTCACACAATGTTGAAATTGAGTGGATGGCCGCCATATAACAGTAAATAACGGCCATTATTTCAATACCACAGCCGTTGTTTTAAAATAACAGCAAATATTTGCCATTAAATGATGGCCATCCACTCAATTACAACATTATGTGAACAGAGCCTTTCTGTGTTTTCAATCCACTCCTGGTTTTGGTTGCTATACAGCCTCACAAATACAGCCTCAAATATACATAGTGTGAACCCAGCCATAGTATGATACAGCGTATACATTACAGATATACAGCGTATACATTACACAGATATACAGCGTGTACATCACACAGATATACAGCGTGTACATTACACAGATATACAGCGTGTACATTACAGATATCCAGCGTGTACATTACACAGATATACAGCATATACATTACAGATATACAGCGTATACATTACACAGATATACAGCATGTACATCACACAGATATACAGCGTGTACATTACACAGATATACAACGTGTACATTACACAGATATACAGCGTGTACATTACACAGATATACAACGTGTACATTACACAATATATACAACGTGTACTATATACAGCATGTACTGTACATTACACAGATATACAGCGTATACATTACACAGATATACAGCATGTACATCACACAGATATACAGCGTGTACATTACACAGATATACAGCATGTACATCACACAGATATACAGCGTGTACATTACACAGATATACAGCATATACTGTATATTACAGATATACAGCGTGTACATTACACAGATATACAGCATGTAAATTACACAGATATACAGCATGTACATTACGCAGATATACAGCATATACATTACACAGATATACAGCATATACTGTACATTACACAGATATACAGCATGTAAATTACACAGATATACAGCATATACTGTATATTACAGATATACAGCGTGTACATTACACAGATATACAGCATGTACTGTACATTACACAGATATACAGCGTATACATTACACAGATATACAGCATGTAAATTACACAGATATACAGCGTATACATTACACAGATATACAGCGTATACTGTACATTACACGAATATACAGCGTATACTGTACATTACACGGATATACAGCGTATACTGTACATTACACGGATATACAACATTCTAAAAATATAGCAGAAAGCAAAATATTTAAAGAATTTTAATAGACACCAAAAACAAGACCCCCGGCCTGAGAGCGTGGGTCAACAAAAGCTTATCTTCCATCAACATAGATAGCCATATGGCTGAGCACCAGCCACTTCTAGGTGATGGATGGAAAATAAAGAGGAGATGAAATGTTTTCCCATCCAGTTAAGAATCTAGTATCCTATCCTGGCTCTATCCTATCCCGGCTCTATCCTATCCTGGCTCTATCCTATCCCGGCTCTATCCTATCCCGGCTCTATCCTATCCTGGCTCTATTCTATACCGGCTCTATCCTATCCTGGCTCTATCCTATCCTGGCTCTATCCTATCCTGGCTCTATTCTATACCGGCTCTATCCTATCCTGGCTCTATCCTATCCTGGCTCTATTCTATACCGGCTCTATCCTATCCTGGCTCTATCCTATCTCTGCTCTATCCTATCCCGGCTCTATCCTATCCCGGCTCTATCCTATCCCGGCTCTATCCTATCCTGGCTCTATTCTATACCGGCTCTATCCTATTCTGGCTCTATTGTATACTGGCTCTATCCTATCCCGGCTCTATCCTATCCCGACTCTATCCTATCCCGGCTCTATCCTATCCTGGCTCTATCCTATCCCGGCTCTATCCTATCCTGGCTCTATCCTATCCCGGCTCTATCCTATCCTGGCTCTATCCTATCCCGGCTCTATCCTATCCTGGCTATACAGACTCACTTTGGCATCTTTCTGGCTATGGGCACATCAGTATATACATCAGATGATTCTCCTATGCGCTAAATCTCCACCACAGTAAGGTTAGCCTTAAAGGGGTTATCCAGCGCTACAAAAACATGCCCACTTTCTCTTGTGTCCAGCTTGGGCGGGGTTTTTCAACTCAGTTCCATTGAAGTGAATGGAGCTTAAAGGGACTGTACCATCAGGCCTGGGCTGAAGCACTGGAGGCGGACTGATCCGCCCTCAGTGGGAGGAAACCTCCGCCCCTCTATGACACTGCTCCATTAGAATCAATGGAGCTGTATCATAGAGGGGCAGGGGTTTCCTCCCATTGGGGGTGGGTCAGCCCGCCTCCAGTGCTTCAGCCCAGGCCTGATGGTACAGTCCCTTTAATTGAAAACTGCACCTGAATTGGAGACAAGAGTTAACACTTCTGAAAGAAAGTGGCCATGTTTTTGTAGCACTGGATAACGCCTTTAAAGGGTACTCCTATCTGTGATAGTTATGTCTTATCCTCAGGATGCATAGGATAGGGAGGTTCTACTGCTGGGGCCCCCACAATCTCAAGAATGGAGCTCCAGAAATCTCAACTGAATACAACTGACACTCTTGGGATGGCATTGTATATGAAGGTACATTCTGGAAGGCAAAGCTTATTGGGGGCAGGCTCTGGATGGCACTGTTGGGGGCAGGCTCTGGATGGCACTGTTGGGGGCAGGCTCTGGATGGCACTGTTGGGGGCAGGCTCTAGATGGCACTGTTGGGGGCAGGCTCTGGATGGAACTGTTGGGGTCAGGCTCTGGATGGCACTGTTGGGGTCAGGTTCTGGATGGCACTGTTGGGGTCAGGCTCTGGATAGCACTGTTGGGGGCAGGCTCTGGATGGCACTGTTGGGGGAAGGCTCTGGATGGCACTGTTGGGGGCAGGCTCTGGATGGCACTGTTGGGGGCAGGCTCTGGATGGCACTGTTGGGGGAAGGCTCTGGATGGCACTGTTGGGGGAAGGCTCTGGATGGCACTGTTGGGGGCAGGCTCTGGATGGCACTGTTGGGGGCAGGCTCTGGATGGCACTGTTGGGGGAAGGCTCTGAATGGCACTGTTGGGGGCAGGTTCTGGATGGCACTGTTGGGGGCAGGCTCTGGATGGCACTGTTGGGGGCAGGCTCTGGATGGCACTGTTGGGGGCAGGCTCTGGATGGCACTGTTGGGGGAAGGCTCTGGATGGCACTGTAGGGGGCAGGTTCTGGATGGCACTGTTGGGGTCAGGCTCTGGATGGCACTGTTGGGGTCAGGCTCTGGATGGCACTGTTGGGGTCAGGCTCTGGATGGCACTGTTGGGGGCAGGCTCTGGATGGCACTGTTGGGGTCAGGCTCTGGATAGCACTGTTGGGGGCAGGCTCTGGATGGCACTGTTGGGGGCAGGCTCTGGATGGCACTGTTGGGGGCAGGCTCTGGATAGCACTGTTGGGGGCAGGTTCTGGATGGCACTGTTGGGGGCAGGCTCTGGATAGCACTGTTGGGGGCAGGCTCTGGATGGCACTGTTGGGGGCAGGCTCTGGATGGCACTGTTGGGGTCAGGCTCTGGATAGCACTGTTGGGGGCAGGTTCTGGATGGCACTGTTGGGGGCAGGCTCTGGATGGCACTGTTGGGGGCAGGCTCTGGATGGCACTGTTGGGGTCAGGCTCTGGATGGCACTGTTGGGGTCAGGCTCTGGATGGCACTGTTGGGGTCAGGCTCTGGATAGCACTGTTGGGGGCAGGTTCTGGATGGCACTGTTGGGGGCAGGTTCTGGTTGGCACTGTTGGGGGCAGGCTCTGGATGGCACTGTTGGGGGCAGTCTCTGGATGGCACTGTTGGGGGCAGTCTCTGGATGGCACTGTTGGGGGCAGTCTCTGGATGGCACTGTTGGGGTCAGGCTCTGGATAGCACTGTTGGGGGCAGGTTCTGGATGGCACTGTTGGGGCTTTCTATAGAACATCATTGGCTGTCTGTCGGAGACATGGTAACTTCTGGTTATTTCTTGAGGGTAAGGCCTCATTCACACGTTCAGTAATTTTTCTGGACCACAAAACCTCCCGCTATTTTTACTCCGTGGTCCCTGTAAATTCATCAATCCGTTTCCGAATCCATTTCCGTAAAGTGTGAATAGTACCAGTTTGCATATATTTGATCCATGTTTTTTACGGACATCAAGAATGTGACATCCATGACGTCCGTAAAAAAAACGGATCCCATAGACTTCTATTGGTAATCCGTACCGCCATCACAATCCGCACTAGAGCATGTCCTTTTTTTTATGGAACGGATTACGGATCAATATGAACACGGACTGTGCGAATAGCCTAATAGAAATCAATGCACTCTAAGCTAAACTGTGATTACGGATCCGGAAAAACGGACAACTTTACTGAAGGTGTGAATAAGGCCTAAAACATTTATGCACAATTTGTCCTGGGAGAAGAATCCTGACACAGTCGCACTCTCTGATCTTGGCCGGGTCTCCATACAGATCCAATATTGTTTGGTTTAGTAGCAGATGCCCAACTACAACCCCCATCATGGCAGGTGTCCCCTTACATCTCTATATCCTCTTACTTTATCTTCTTTCATGCTGCTGCTGTAATGTTACTTGTCTCTACACAACAACATCTTATACATCGGCAGAAAACATTAAAGCCCTCGAAGACTCAGCGACGTGTCCAGACCAAGAGCCTGACTCCCTGGAGACAATGGAGGTGGGAGCCCGGCCATTGTCTGCTGCTTCACAGCTCATCCCTGGCATCTGCTCTCAGCGGCTGAATCACAGATGACATCATGCCAGCGGCGGCATAGAGGAGAATGGCTGCAGGTGGCAGCATAGAGGATAACGGCTGCAGGTGGCAGCATAGAGGAGAACGGCTGCGGGTGGCGGCATAGAGGAGAACGGCTGCAGGTGGCGGCACAGAGGATAACGGCTGCAGGTGGCGGCACAGAGGAGAATGGCTGGAGGTGGCGGCACAGAGGAGAACGGCTGCAGGTGGCGGCATAGAGGAGAACGGCTGCAGGTGGCGGCACAGAGGATAACGGCTGCAGGTGGCGGCACAGAGGATAACGGCTGCAGGTGGCGGCATAGAGGAGAATGGCTGGAGGTGGCGGCACAGAGGAGAATGGCTGCAGGTGGCGGCATAGAGGAGAACGGCTGCAGGTGGCGGCACAGAGGAGAACGGCTGCAGGTGGCGGCACAGAGGATAACGGCTGCAGGTGGCGGCACAGAGGATAACGGCTGCAGGTGGCGGCATAGAGGAGAATGGCTGGAGGTGGCGGCACAGAGGAGAATGGCTGCGGGTGGCGGCATAGAGGAGAATGGCTGCAGGTGGCGGCATAGAGAACGGCTGGGGATGGCGGCATAGAGGAGAATGGATGGAGGTGGCAGCATAGAGGAGAACGGCTGCAGGTGGCAGCATAGAGGAGAACGGCTGCGGGTGGCGGCATAGAGGAGAACGGCTGCAGGTGGCGGCATAGAGGAGAACGGCTGCAGGTGGCGGCATAGAGGAGAACGGCTGCAGGTGGCGGCATAGAGGAGAACGGCTGCAGGTGGCGGCATAGAGAACGGCTGCATGTGGCGGCATAGAGAAGAACGGCTGCAGGTGGCGGCATAGAGAACGGCTGCAGGTGGCGGCATAGAGGAGAACGGCTGCAGGTGGTCGGCATAGAGGAGAACGGCTGCAGGTGGCGGCATAGAGGAGAACGGCTGCAGGTGGCGGCATAGAGAACGGCTGCATGTGGCGGCATAGAGAAGAACGGCTGCAGGTGGCGGCATAGAGAACGGCTGCAGGTGGCGGCATAGAGCAGAACGGCTGCAGGTGGCGGCATAGAGAACGGCTGCAGGTGGCGGCAAAGAGGAGAACGGCTGCAGGTGGCGGCATAGAGCAGAACGGCTGCAGGTGGCGGCAAAGAGGAGAACGGCTGCAGGTGGCGGCATAGAGGAGAACAGCTGCAGGTGGCGCCATAGAGGAGAACGGCTGCAGGTGGCGGCATAGAGAAGAATGGCTGCAGGCGACGGCATAAAGCAGAACGGCTGGAGGTGGCGGCATAGAGGAGAACGGCTGGAGGTGGTGGCATAGAGGAGAACGGCTGCGGGTGGCGGCATAGAGGAGAACGGCTGCGGGTGGCGGCATAGAGGAGAACGGCTGCAGGTGGCGGCATAGAGAACGGCTGCAGGTGGCGGCATAGAGGAGAGCGGCTGCAGGTGGCGGCATAGAGAACGGCTGCAGGTGGCGGCATAGAGGAGAACGGCTGCAGGTGGCGGCATAGAGGAGAATGGCTGGAGGTGGCGCCACAGAGGAGAATGGCTGCGGGTGGCGGCATAGAGGAGAACGGCTGCAGGTGGCGGCATAGAGGAGAACGGCTGTGGGTGGCGGCATAGAGGAGAACGGCTGCAGGTGGCGGCATAGAGAACGCCTGGAGGTGGCGGCATAGAGAACGGCTGGAGGTGGCGGCATAGAGGAGAACGGCTGGGGATGGCGGCATAGAGGAGAACGGCTGCGGGTGGCGGCATAGAGGAGAATGGATGGAGGTGGCGGCATAGAGGAGAACGGCTGCAGGTGGCGGCATAGAGGAGAACGGCTGCAGGTGGCGGCATAGAGAACGGCTGCAGGTGGCGGCATAGAGGAGAACGGCTGGGGATGGCGGCATAGAGGAGAACGGCTGCATGTGGCGGCATAGAGAAGAACGGCTGCAGGTGGCGGCATAGAGAACGGCTGCAGGTGGCAGCATAGAGGAGAACGGCTGCAGGTGGCGGCATAGAGAAGAACGGCTGCAGGTGGCGGCATAGAGAACGGCTGCAGGTGGCGGCATAGAGCAGAACGGCTGCAGGTGGCGGCATAGAGAACGGCTGCAGGTGGCGGCATAGAGAACGGCTGCAGGTGGCGGCATCGAGCAGAACGGCTGCAGGTGGCGGCATATAGAAGAACGGCTGCAGGCGGCGGCATAAAGCAGAACGGCTGGAGGTGGCGGCATAGAGAACGGCTGGAGGTGGCGGCATAGAGGAGAACGGCTGGAGGTGGCGGCATAGAGGAGAACGGCTGCAGGTGGCGGCATAGAGGAGAACGGCTGGAGGTGGCGGCATAGAGGAGAACGGCTGCGGGTGGCGGCATAGAGAACGGCTGCAGGTGGCGGCATAGAGGAGAACGGCTGCAGGTGGCGGCATAGAGAACGGCTGCAGGTGGCGGCATAGAGGAGAACGGCTGCAGGTGGCGGCATAGAGGAGAATGGCTGCAGGTGGCGGCATAGAGGAGAATGGCTGGAGGTGGCGGCACAGAGGAGAATGGCTGCGGGTGGCGGCATAGAGGAGAACGGCTGCAGGTGGCGGCACAGAGGAGAACGGCTGCGGGTGGCGACATAGAGGAGAATGGCTGGAGGTGGCGGCATAGAGAACGGCTGCAGGTGGCGGCATAGAGGAGAACGGCTGAGGGTGGCGGCATAGAGGAGAACGGCTGCAGGTGGCGGCATAGAGAACGGCTGGAGGTGGCGGCATAGAGGAGAACGGCTGCAGGTGGCAGCATAGAGAACGGCTGCAGGTGGTGGCATAGAGGAGAACGGCTGCAGGTGGCGGCATAGAGAACGGCTGCAGGTGGCGGCATAGAGAACGGCTGGAGGTGGCGGCATAGAGGAGAACGGCTGCAGGTGGCAGCATAGAGAACGGCTGCAGGTGGTGGCATAGAGGAGAACGGCTGCAGGTGGCGGCATAGAGAACGGCTGCAGGTGGCGGCATAGAGAACGGCTGGAGGTGGTGGCATAGAGGAGAACGGCTGCAGGTGGCGGCATAGAGAACGGCTGGAGGTGGTGGCATAGAGGAGAACGGCTGCAGGTGGTGGCATAGAGGAGAACGGCTGCAGGTGGCAGCATAGAGGAGAACGGCTGCAGGTGGCGGCATAGAGGAGAACGGCTGCAGGTGGCGGCATAGAGAATGGCTGCAGGTGGCGGCATAGAGGAGAATGGCTGCAGGTGGCGGCACAGAGGAGAATGGCTGCGGGTGGCGGCATAGAGGAGAATGGCTGCAGGTGGCGGCACAGAGGAGAACGGCTGCGGGTGGCGACATAGAGGAGAACGGCTGCGGGTGGCGGCATAGAGAACGGCTGCAGGTGGCGGCATAGAGGAGAACGGCTGCAGGTGGCGGCATAGAGAACGGCTGCAGGTGGCGGCATAGAGGAGAACGGCTGCAGGTGGCGGCATAGAGGAGAACGGCTGCAGGTGGCGGCATAGAGGAGAACGGCTGCAGGTGGCGGCATAGAGGAGAACGGCTGCAGGCGGCGGCATAGAGGAGAACGGCTGCAGGTGGCGGCATAGAGGAGAACGGCTGCAGGCGGCGGCATAGAGGAGAACGGCTGCAGGCGGCGGCATAGAGAACAGCTGCAGGTGGCGGCATAGAGGAGAACGGCTGCAGGTGGCGGTATAGAGAACGGCTACAGGCGGCGGCATAGAGGAGAACGGCTGCAGGTGGCGGCATAGAGAACGGCTGCAGGTGGCGGCATAGAGAACGGCTGCAGGTGGCGGTATAGAGAACGGCTGCAGGTGGCGGCATAGAGAACGGCTGGAGGTGGCGGTATAGAGAACGGCTGCAGGTGGCGGCATAGAGGAGAACAGCTGCAGGTGGCGGCATAGAGGGTTGCTGGGCGATCAGGTGCCAATAGTGAACTAGCCCTTAGGTGGCAAAAATTTTTAAAGGGGTATTCCCAACTCATAAGCAATTTGGTGAGAGCTGCTGTGACCGCTGGGGTCCCACTGATCAGCAGAGCTAAGGAAAACCAATGAGACAAACTGCATATATGTAGCCAGTGCTTTGTAATTTACTTCTATTTAAAAATCTCCAGTCTTCCAGTACGTATCAGCTGCTGTATGTCCAGAGCAGCAGCAGCAAAACCTCTCCTGCTCTGGACAGTTCCTGACATGGACAGAGGTGGCAGCAGAGAGCACTGTGTCAGACTGGAAAGAATACACTACTTCCTGCAGCACATACAGCAACTGATAAGTCCTGGAAGTTTGAAGATTTTTAAATAGAAGTAAATACAAATCTGTATAACTTGAAAGCATAAAGAATGTGTCTGTGATGTCTGTCTGTAGGAGTGTGCACGGAATGTGAGAATAATGCCTGAGGAGGGGTCACATCCGGGATACTGGCCACAGCTGCCGACAACACTGCAGATGTGTGAATGAGGCCCTATGAGCTGAGGCTGCACAACACCCCAGGTCCTGCATACAACAAACCGCAGAAGAACACTGTGCACACATCGGGACAGGCCTTGCAGTGGAATATATTACATGACTGGTCCATCGCGTTACCGCAGTGAAGCCGCCATGCGGCTCCTGTACCTGTACACACACGGCGCCTCCCCGTACACATCACCTGCTGCGCTTCCCGTAAATGTTCCTCTTGTAATTCAGCAGGAAGATCAACCAATCAGGAAATAGAGGAGGAGGGGCGGGAACTAGTAGGTGCTTAGCGCAGCCAATCAGCGATGAGTGGGCGGAGCGGAGGAGTGAGCCGGCAGGACGCTGTGTATCACCTACAGTTAGTAGAAGCGGAGGTGCCCGGTACAGTGACATATAGTCCGGTACAGTGACAGAGTCCGGTACAGTGTCCGGTATACGGTGAGTGCACGGTGGCCGCCATGGAGCTGAGGGAAGCCGGGCTGCGCAGACAGGCAGTGAAGCGGCATCTGCACAAGCACAACCTGAAGCACCGCTACGAGTTCCTGGAGACCCTGGGGAAAGGCACGTACGGCACGGTGAAGAGAGCCCGGGACCGGCAGGGCAAGGAGGTGAGAGACGGCTAATGCAGGGAGAGCGCGGGCAGGTGGCCGATCAGTGCAGGCAGGTGCCCGATCCCATTGGCAGACAGGTGCCCGATCCCATTGGCAGGCAGGTGGCCGATCAGTGCAGGCAGGTGCCCGATCCCATTGGCAGACAGGTGCCCGATCCCATTGGCAGGCAGGTGCCCGATCCCCCTGGCAGACAGGTGCCCGATCCCATTGGCAGGCAGGTGCCCGATCCCCCTGGCAGGCAGGTGCCCGATCCCCCTGGCAGGCAGGTGCCCGATCCCCCTGGCAGGCAGGTGCCCGATCCCCCTGGCAGGCAGGTGCCCGATCCCCCTGGCAGGCAGGTGCCCGATCCCCCTGGCAGGCAGGTGCCCGATCCCCCTGGCAGGCAGGTGCCCGATCCCCCTGGAAGGCAGGTGCCCGATCCCCCTGGCAGGCAGGTGCCCGATCCCCCTGGCAGGCAGGTGCCCGATCCCCCTGGCAGGCAGGTGCCCGATCCCATTGGCAGGCAGGTGCCCGATCCCCCTGGCAGGCAGGTGCCCGATCCCCCTGGCAGACAGGTGCCCGATCCCATTGGCAGGCAGGTGCCCGATCCCCCTGGCAGGCAGGTGCCCGATCCCCCTGGCAGGCAGGTGCCCGATCCCCCTGGCAGGCAGGTGCCCGATCCCCCTGGCAGGCAGGTGCCCGATCCCCCTGGCAGGCAGGTGCCCGATCCCCCTGGCAGGCAGGTGCCCGATCCCCCTGGCAGGCAGGTGCCCGATCCCCCTGGCAGGCAGGTGCCCGATCCCCCTGGCAGGCAGGTGCCCGATCCCCCTGGCAGGCAGGTGCCCGATCCGTGCAGGCAGGTGCCCGATCCCCCTGGCAGGCAGGTGCCCGATCCCCCTGGAAGGCAGGTGCCCGATCCCCCTGGCAGGCAGGTGCCCGATCCCCCTGGCAGGCAGGTGCCCGATCCCCCTGGCAGGCAGGTGCCCGATCCCCCTGGCAGGCAGGTGCCCGATCCCCCTGGCAGGCAGATGCCCGATCCCCCTGGCAGGCAGGTGCCCGATCCCCCTGGCAGGCAGGTGCCCGATCCCCCTGGCAGGCTTCCTGGGCAGCACATGGAGGCCGGATGATCGGGAAACATGAGCGGCCGGTGTCAGGTGCCCCATCAATAATTCCTGAGCCCTGTATACAGATGGATACAGTGTATTACTGGGGTCTGTGGCTCCTCTATACAGCAGGGTCTATGGGGGATCAGATGTATACAGAGTATATAAGGTGGTCAGATTATATGTATGCAGAGTATATACGGTGGTCAGATGATATGTATACAGAGTATATACGGTGGTCAGATGATATGTATGCAGTATACACGGTGGTCAGATGATATGTATACAGTGTATACGGTGGTCAGATGATATGTATACAGTATATACAGTGGTCAGATGATATACAGTATATACAGTGGTCAGATGATATAGATACAGTATATACGGTGGTCAGATGATATGTATGCAGTATATACAGTGGTCAGGTGATATGTATACAGAGTATATACGGTGATCAGGTGATATGTATACAGAGTATATACGGTGATCAGGTGATATGTATACAGAGTATATACGGTGATCAGGTGATATGTATACAGAGTATATACGGTGATCAGGTGATATGTATACAGAGTATATACGGTGATCAGGTGATATGTATACAGTGTATACATATCATCTGACCACCTTATATACTCTGTATACATATCACCTGATCACCGTATATACTCTGTATACATATCACCTGACCACTGTATATACTGCATACATATCATCTGACCACCGTATATACTGTATCTATATCATCTGACCACCGTATATACTGTATACATATCATCTGACCACCGTGTATACTGTATACATATCATCTGACCACCGTATATACCGCATACATATTATTTGACCACCTTATATACTGCATACATATCATCTGACCACTGTATATACTGTATCCATATCATCTGACCACTGTATATACTGCATACATATCATCTGACCACTGTATATACTGCAAACATATCATCTGACCACTGTATATACTGCAAACATATCATCTGACCACTGTATATACTCTGTATACATATCATCTGACCACCTTATATACTCTGTATACATATCATCTGACCACCTTATATACTGAGTATATACGGTGGTCAGATGATATGTATGCAGTATATACAGTGGTCAGATGATATGTATACAGTATATACGGTGGTCAGATGATATGTATGCAGTATATACAGTGGTCAGATGATATGTATACAGTATATAAGGTGGTCAGATGATATGTATACAGTATATAAGGTGGTCAGATGATATGTATACAGTATATACGGTGGTCAGATGATATGTATACAGTATATAAGGTGGTCAGATGATATGTATGCAGTATATACAGTGGTCAGATGATATGGATACAGTATATAAGGTGGTCAGATGATATGTATACAGTATATACAGTGGTCAGATAATATGTATGCAGTATATACGGTGGTCAGATGATATGGATACAGTATATAAGGTGGTCAGATGATATGTATGCAGTATATAAGGTGGTCAGATGATATGTATACTAAGTATATACGGTGGTCAGATGATATGTATGCTGTATATAAGGTGGTCAGATATGTATACAGTATATACAGTGGTCAGATGATATGTATGCAGTATTATACGGTGGTCAGATGATATGTATGCTGTATATAAGGTGGTCAGATATGTATACAGTATATACAGTGGTCAGATGATATGTATGCAGTATTATACGGTGGTCAGATGATATGTATGCAGTATATACAGTGGTCAGATGATATGTATACAGTATATACGGTGGTCTGATGATATGTATACAGTATATAAGGTGGTCAGATGATATGTATGCAGTATATACAGTGGTCAGATGATATGTATACAGTATATACAGTGGTCAGATGATATGTATGCAGTATATACAGTGGTCAGATGATATGGATACAGTATATAAGGTGGTCAGGTGATATAGATACAGTATATACGGTGGTCAGATGATATGTATACAGTAAATACAGTGGTCAGATAATATGTATGCGATATATACGGTGGTCAGATGATATGTATACAGTATATAAGGTGGTCAGAGAGGGTCCGGTGTTATGTATATACAGTATATAAGGTGGTCGGAGAGGCTCCGGTGTTATGTATATACAGTATATAAGGTGGTCGGAGAGGCTCCGGTGTTATGTATACAGTATATAAGGTGGTCGGGGAGGGTCCGGTGTTATGTATACAGTATATAAGGTGGTCGGGGAGGGCCCGGTGTTATGTATACAGTATATAAGGTGGTCGGAGAGGGTCCGATGTTATGTATACAGTATATAAGGTGGTCGGGGAGGGTCCGGTGTTATGTATACAGTATATAAGGTGGTCGGGGAGGGTCCGGTGTTATGGTCTGATTGTGCTTTGTATAAGATGCTGCTACACTAGATATAATGTATCACACAACACTACTTGTGTCTATGGCGGCTGATCATATAGGGGTACACAGGCCTATAGAGCAGGGTCTATGGGAACACATAGTATATACTGGAGATCAGAGACTGCATATAAGGGTAGCTTCACACACACCGTATCCGCAGCAGATTTGATCTAAATAACCGAACACAGCATCAAATCTGCACCAGCAAATCTGCTGTGGATCCTGTATGTGTGAATGCACCCTAATGGGGATTCCACAGCTGACTGCAGCTGGGGGTACATGGGGTAGCGTGCGCAGCTGGGGTACATGGGGTGGCGTCTGCGGCCGGGGTACAGGGGGTCCCAGCTGCTATAATACAGTCAGTGAGCTGCATGCTATGAGGGTGCTGATACATTGAGCAATGGTGGATGCAGTTTTTTCTACTCTTGATATCTCCCTCCTGCAGACCTATAGATGTTCCTGAGATGTTCTATGCCATGCATTGTGCCCCTAGGACTTGTTGGCACTGCCATGCGTCATGCCCCTACGACTTGTTGGCACTGCCATGCATCATGCCCCTACGACTTGTTGGCACTGCCATGCGTCGAGCTCCTAGGACTTGTTGGCACTGCCATGCGTCGAGCTCCTAGGACTTGTTGGCACTGCCATGCGTCGTGCCCCTAGGACTTGTTGGCACTGCCATGCGTCGAGCTCCTAGGACTTGTTGGCACTGCCATGCGTCGAGCTCCTAGGACTTGTTGGCACTGCCATGCGTCGTGCCCCTAGGACTTGTTGGCACTGCCATGCGTCGTGCCCCTAGGACTTGTTGGCACTGCCATGTGTCATGCCCCTAGGACTTTTTGGGCTGGGGTTACAGTACTGTTTGTGCGGCTGGGACACCTCTCATACATTCTCCATATTCCCTGCAGGTTTTATGCTCCATGTTTTCCGCTTCTTTTCTCCTACAATAAACTCGGATCCCAGGAGGCATCTCTCTAGCTCAGGGGGAAGGGAACATTGGCCCTCCAGCTGTTCTAAAACTACAACTCCCATCATGGATGTCCAGTTATGATGGGAGTTGTAGTTTTGCAACATCTGGCGAGCCAAGGTTCTTTCCCCCTGGCTGTTCTCTGCCAGAACATGCTGGGAGTTGTAGTCCTGCAGGTGCGGGGGGGATAAAAGGTGATATAGACTGTGTTAGGCCCAGATGTGGATGGGGTCTGATACCCCCCTGTAATACAGAGATCTAGGGGAGATTTATCAAACATGGTGTAAAGTGAAACTGGCCCAGTTGCCCCTAGCAACCAATCAGATTCCATCTTTCATTCCTCACAGACTCTTTGGAAAATGAAAGGTGGAATCTGATTGGTTGCTAGGGGCGACTGAGCCAGTCTCACTTTACACCATGTCTGATAAATCTCCCCCATAGTGTATATTGCCCACCAGGACCTCCCTAATCCTGTGAGCACAATGCAGCCCTATGGGAGGGGAGATGTGCTGTGTCATGTAGCCTCCCCTCTGCCTGGCAATGGTGGCATTCCTCTTTGCTGTTGCACGGTTACCCACAATAGCCGATAGGGTTGCAAACATTTGTACTAGCCGGTAATCTGCGGATAAAGGGCCAGCCTCCTCTATAGAGCAGATTCCAGGCCTGCGGTCACACGCTCTGCGCTCTTAACCCCTTCTCCATATGTCGGTAGTGCTTATATATACACATAGGGGCCTATATGGCCCGGAGACATCTCCCAGTGTCAGCTACCTGGTAATAAGGCTTCTCCCATATCTGTGCACCATCCTAGTGGAGACCGTATCCACCTGGGGATATCCTCTCTATACACAGCCGCTTTTGTCATTTGCCTCCTATCTGTCTCATGATCGTTCCCTTGAAATTCCCTGGAGCAGTTGTGGCCGTTCTATCATCACAATGACACATTGCACTTCTGGGATATTTATATAGCGCCCCAGAGTTTGGTTAGTCCGTTTTTTCTTTGAGGTTTTTTTTTTACAACTGTTTGCTTTCCAGCAGGGGATGAGCTGAGGGGGTGAGGGCTGTGACAACAGGTGCCGCTCACACGCCCGGACACCTATACATAGGCCGAGACCCCCCCCCATAAAACACCACACACAGGTTGAAGGGTATTTTTGTTCCTTAGTTGGTTGTTAGTTCACAAAGTCACTGGTGCTTTCCTAACATTTGTTCCATGTACATGGTTATTGGGAATGTGGCCGTATTTAGCAGTAACAGCAACAGAGAGCCAGTGTTTGTGTAGTGCTCCACTCCTCCGCATCATTCTCTCTACAGGCTATGCTCAGGGAAATATATTATCATACATTATACTATTTTTTTTATATATTATTATAAATATAAAGTATATTAACTATTATTATGTATACATATATATATATATATATATATATATATATATTAGACTATTTATTTTATACTATTATACTACTTTATTAGAGATGGGAAACACATCTCTAGGGGTCTAGGGTTACTGATCGTGTCCTCACAAACATCCATGAAAAACAAACCATTAGGTCCCAGGAGGATAGGCTTTACACCATATGAGTATAATAACATAAACTGCCTTCTACTATGGCTTTATTTACTACTATGGCTTTGTACCTGCATTTTCTGTTTTAGTTGGTAAATGAATTCACCAATCAAAAAAAAAAATAAAAATCATGATAAAAACACCCAGTGTGAACACAGCCAGCTGCTTAGCTCTAATCAATAAGGTGTCATCAGTGTATACAGAACTTTCTGTTTTAGTGAGTGTATATTGTAATATAATCCCGGGGGTGATAAAGGCCGGAAACCAGGAAGCCAACTCATGGTAATACCTAAAGAGTGATCAGTACCGTCTACAGAAAGAATAATAACCGTCCACCCATTCCCCTGCTCACTTACCTGACTTGTCACACTTACATTACCTGTTTTCCTGTTTATTATTTTTATTACGAGGGCTGTCTACTCTACACTGCATAAAGGTCATGTAACAGAGTTCTGCTTGTCTATATGTACCTTATACTAACACCGAGTCCTCGGACAGCTGCTCTATGTATGCCCATCAGTGTAGGTACAGTACTTGCAGTACTTATCAGTTGCTGTATGTGCTGCAGGAAGTGGTTATTCTTTTTCCAGTCTGACACAGTGCTCTCTGCTGCCACCTCTGTCCATGTCGGAGAGGTTTTCTGTGGGGATTTGCTACTGCTCTGGACAGTTCCTGACCTGGGCAGAGGTGGTAGCAAAGAGTGCTGTGTCAGACTGGAAAGATTACACCACTTCCTGCAGGACATACAGCAGCTGATAAGTACTGGAAGACTGGAGATTTTTAAATAGAAGTAAATTACAAATCTGTGTTACAGGAATAGGGAACCTTGGTTTTCCAGCTGTTGCAAAACTGCAACTCCCATCATGCTTGGACAGCCAAAGCTTTAGCTTTGCCTGTCCAGGCATGATGGGAGTTGTTGTTTTGCAACAGCTGGAGGAGCCGAGGTTCCCTACCCCTGCTATATAACTTTCTGTACCCCTTTACCTGTATTTGTTATATGTGGATGTATAACCATCTATATCCTTTATACATTATCTGTGTTGCCCATGCTGAACATACCCTATCAGATGGGTGCCCTAGTCATAGTGGCATGTGCCTATGTGTGGGTAGTGTCAGGTCATCACCGCACCATGGAAAGCCGATATCCTTGTTTATCTAACCCAGAGCCAGCACAATGCCCAATGCTCAGCCATCAGAATAAGTATAAACCCTCAACATGACCTAAACAAAGGCGGTAATACAATCCCAGGGGTGATGCAATGCATTTTCCACTGCCGCACACCCACCTGAAACAACAGAAGCAGCAGCTCCTCACCAAATGTCACCCCCCCCCCCCCATCTCCCAGGTCCCTGTGATAAGTTATCCTGCCCATAGGGACATTCGGGGTCAGAATGCCCCCCAGTCGTGACACACATCCTCTGTCTGCCGCGCTTACTTCCGCATTCCTGCTTCTACCATTGAGTTAAAGTTTCTTTTGTTTTTCCTTTGTCTTGTTTTTCTTTATACACTAAGCTATACCCCCCCCCCCCCCCTCCCGCCTGGAAATTCCAGGAACAGAAGAAGGAGTAGAGCCTATAAGGTTCTTCCTGCAGAGCATCTCACCCAAAGTGAATGTGATTTACCGTAAGCCGACGTCTTGTGTGAGATCTGAGAAATGCTGCTTGTTGTGCTTACTGCAAGGTGTAACTCTCCAGCCATACCCGAATGAGCCGCTCTCTGGGTGTACGGAGTGTCTCTCTGGGTGTACGGAGTGTCTCTCTGGGTGTACGGAGTGTCTCTCTGGGTGTACGGAGTGTCTCTCTGGGTGTACGGGCGTCTCTCTGGGTGTACGGGCGTCTCTCTGGGTGTACGGGCGTCTCTCTGGGTGTACGGGCGTCTCTCTGGGTGTACGGGCGTCTCTCTGGGTGTACGGGCGTCTCTCTGGGTATATAGGGGCGTCTCTGGGTGTACGGGCGTCTCTCTGGGTGTACGGGCGTCTCTCTGGGTGTACGGGCGTCTCTCTGGGTGTACGGGCGTCTCTCTGGGTATATAGGGGCGTCTCTCTGGGTATATAGGGGCGTCTCTCTGGGTATATAGGGGCGTCTCTCTGGGTATATAGGGGCGTCTCTCTGGGTATATAGGGGCGTCTCTCTGGGTATATAGGGGCGTCTCTCTGGGTATATAGGGGCGTCTCTCTGGGTATATAGGGGCGTCTCTCTGGGTATATAGGGGCGTCTCTCTGGGTATATAGGGTGTCTCTCTGGGTATATAGGGGCTGCTCTCTGGGTATATAGGGGCTGCTCTCTGGGTATATAGGGTGTCTCTCTGGGTATATAGGGTGTCTCTCTGGGTGTGCGGGCGTCTCTCTGGGTGTACGGGCTGCTCTCTGGGTATATAGGGGCGTCTCTCTGGGTGTACGGGCGTCTCTCTGGGTGTACGGGCGTCTCTCTGGGTATATAGGGGTGTCTCTCTGGGTATATAGGGGCGTCTCTCTGGGTATATAGGGGCGTTTCTCTGGGTATATAGGGGCGTCTCTCTGGGTGTACGAGCTGCTCTCTGGGTATATGAGCTGAGGAGGATAAAGCTCTCTGCTTGGCAGCCTGCCGCCGTCTCGTCTTCTAGCTGCATGACCCTTAATATGGAGAGCTGTAAAGATCAGTTTCTGGCCGACCTGCCTGATAATAGATAATAGTTAGTCTAAAGAAACGCTGAACTTAAAGGGGTACTCCAGTGAAAATATATAGAAAAAATATACAGGTGTACCCATCTGATGGCAGATTCAGCATCAATGACCGGTATGTTCAGCATAGGCAACACAGATAATGTATAAAAGATATTGATGTTATACATTCATAGATAACAAATATACTTAAAGGGTTACCCCAGGATTTTTTTCTTCAAATCAACTGGTGTCAGAAAGTTATATAGAGTTGTAATTTACTTCTTTTTAAAAAAAAAAAATCCAAATCTATATAACTTTCTGACACCAGTTGATTTGGAAAAAAAAAACAAAAAACAGGGTTCCCCTTTTAAAGTGAATCTGCCATCTGCAGCTTAATCTGACACTATGTAATAGCTTTTAGGTCAAGGAGACACATGGTGACCTATCTGTACTGATAGCCGGAGAATCACTTGTAAATGGGCTCCATGTCATGTGAAATGTGTAGAGCCGGCAGCGTCCCATCTTCTAGGAGAGGACGTCTGCGTCGCTCTTCATGCAGGGTTATATCTCCCATAAAAATTACAGACACCTCAACGGAACAGGACAGCCCCTATTGTTTGTCTTCACAGTCTACGAGGTGTCAGTGGTGTCCGTCATTCAGCAGATCCGCCATTGTGTTGTGGTTTCTGTTTATACTGTAACCACCATGCTGGTCTAACAAGGACCTGAGGCCTTTTCACACTTTGTTGTACTGGAGGTGTCAGGAGACTTTCCCTTATACATCCAGTATATATTATATTATACATGGGTACTGGATGTCCCTGTTTGGAATAATAAACTGCAAAAAATAAACATTATATATTCTCCATGGCTATGATGACCCCGACCGGCAGCTGTCAGAGGACTTATGCCAGTAATACAGACACAGAATGGACAGGTGTGTGTCATATAGATATATACTAACCAGACATAGGCCAAAAGCAGAGTCTGTAAGGCGGGTTTTACACTCGCATGTTACATACCTGACCACAGCTCAGATGACCCTGACCAGCAGCTGTCAGCTCAGGTCATTGGAAATGTATTCAGGGGGCTTGCACCAGTAGTACGGACACAGGACGGACAGGTGTGTGTGATATAGATATAGGTGTGTGTATGTATATATATATGTGTGTGTATATATATATATATATATATCTATCTGCTACTTTATCTTAAATCTCTCTTTTTGCGTTGTTCGCAGGTGGCTATTAAGTCAATCCGCAAAGACCGTATAAAAGACGAGCAGGATATGCTGCACATCCGAAGGGAGACGGAGATCATGAGTTCCCTGTGTCATCCTCATATCATCTCTATTTATGAAGGTAAGAGGAGTACCCCCCATAGCGTTGGATTGTTGGCCCTGTGACCGCTCTGGGGTAATATAAACACTGTGTATAATCACTGCTAATAACCCCATAAATAACACAATGACTCAGTAAGGAGCTCATATGTCTCGTATTTATAAAACTTCACTGGTAACAGTCTTCCCCACCCACCCACACAGGTTGCAGCCTGGAGGGCGGCATGCTGGCACAGGCAGACTAGCTGCGGGGTAGCCGGCAGGCCTGTGCAGGTGCAGCATCCTCTCCGCCCAGCGCTGTTTGACTCTACGAGACACCATTACTCATAGGGGCTGATGACTAGCCTAGTAAATGGGACTTTTCTGTATTGCTTCACTGCTGGGTACTGTTCACGAAAGTGATAATAACTTGTTATACTGTAAGTGGCATTACCACCATAACACTGGGTTAACCCTCTGAGGCCTGTGATAATTGTGGTGGTCTTCTGAATTATATATAGCGCTTCACAGTCATGTGACTTCGATGAACTTGAGCACAGTGAAACCAATCCAGAGCGAAAGTTCAGAGCGCAGACAGCAGAGAGGACAGCTGCTTATCACCCCGGGAAGATAGCAGGGCTGTAAAGATAAGAAGCAGGCCAGCCACCTGGAGGAGTACACAGGAGGCTGCTGCTTCACTCTACAGGGTCCTGGGTCATTGTCAGACACCTTTCTCTGAAGGATATGTTCGCACCTAGCTAATCGGATGCGGATTTCAGCATTGTTAAAAAAAATAAAAAATCACAGAAATCTGCAGCAGGTTAAGTATGTGTGAACGTGCCCTGAGGGCTCCGACAGGTGACTCTGTTTGTAAGGAGCCTATAGATGCTGGCACCGGCCTCTGTATGTATGTATGTGTGTGTAGGGGGGGTGGTAGTGCACATGTGCATCAGACAAACCTTTATATCAGGGGTAGGGAACCTTCGGCCCTCTAGCTGTTGCAAAACTACAACTCCCATTGTGTCTGGACAGCCAAAGCTAAAGCTTTATACCAGGCATGATGGGAGTTGTAGTTTTGCAACAGCTGGAGAGCCAAGGTTTCCTACCCCTGATCTATATATTTCTTACTTTTTTTTTTTTACATTTATACCTTATTTTACTGTCCCACCTTGGGGACTTCACTATCTGAGTGGCTGATGACAGGCATAATACATTGTACATCTGTATTGTTTCCTGTCATAAGCCTAGCCGATCAGACTGCCTCTGCTTTTGTAGCTATGATACTGGAGGCCTCCAGTTGTCATAGTTACCATCAGGACTCTGCAATCGCTTAGCACAGCCCCGATGGTAAACAGAGGGAGAATTCTCCCTCTGTTCTTCCCTGTAGATGCTGCGATCGCACTGAACTCTGCATCTATAGGGTTAACTGCCAGGATACGAGCAGCGCTCGGATCCCGGCAGTTGCACGCCTTCTGTACCCGTGACATCCATGGATGTTGTTGTACATCCGTTTGCGTGAACTCACTGCAAAAGTGGAAGTAAAGTGACGTCCAAATGCGGGAACAGGTTAAATAAAGCACACATTTTTTTGTTCTAGCCACAATGGAACATGTATTCGGGCACTGCATGTATAACCTTTCCTTATGTACTTTTATCATGGTTGCTCTCCTAAGCAGTTGGTTAGAGTTGGATTCCTTGTGAGCAGTCTGTCTTATACTCAATGGAGCCCATCATCGTTTCTGGGTTCTGTAAGGACCTATTGATGTCATATATTTGGGCCTATGTAGGTAAATGGAACTTAGCTGCGCAGGTGTGAACAGAGCCTTAGATTTGCAGAGTAAAATCTATTCCATTTAGTTTTTTGCCATCTTCTATGTTGGCAGCCGTCACACATGTCACACGATGCAGCAGATAGACAGCTGGTTTGCTTTCCGGTTATAGTGTAAGTGTCGCCCTTTGCTGTGTGTCTAGGTGTCTGTAATGACGACGTTATGTCGCATTATAAATAAATCCATGTGACCGCACACCCATGGCCGCCAGCAGATCCTCTGTTCACTCAGCGCTCACCCCTAACGTGTTATTGGGAAATCTGGAGATCTCACACCCTGAAATTTAGGTTCTTTATGGCGGCAGAAGCAGCAGCAGCAGCAGCACACGTGTATCTGCTCCACCCTGCTGCATTGTTTGTAATCCGGCCTCATCCGGTGCGGCCTATGTGCTACTGTATGCAGTGTCCTGGCCTCACAGCTAATCCTAAAACACCACAAGAGTCAGAGAGATCATAACAGCTATTGGTGGAGATCTATAGTATAAACCCGATTACAGGTGACCATAGATGTAATACCAGTAAGAAAAGAGACTTAAAGGGGTATTCCAGAATGGCACATTTATCAGTCAAATGGACTGAATGCCCATTAAAGATCTGTCTCATCTATGGTACCAGATATGGAGCTGAATTGCACTACCACACACAACCTGAGAACAGGGGGGACGCTGTTTCTGCAAGAAAGTTGCTGTGTTTTGTTTTTTGTTTGTTTTTTAAAACTCTTTATTTAGAGAAAAAGGGAAAAACAACAACACTCTGGTGCGCACAAACCGCAGAAAGGAAGCGAAACTGTAGCTTTTATGTGTCGTTTTTTTTTTTTTTCTAATTCTGGACAACTCCTTTTAATATTGCAGTACTGCATGTAAAGAATTTGTGGCACTCACCAACTCAGCATAATGTAAAAAACTTTATTTAATATTGTTTCCAGCTGGTCTTAGATTAAATTTTGCACTGAGACTTATGAGACACATGAGGCAATGATCCTCAGCATGAAGCATTATATAGGTTATAAACTGTTATTTCCAATATGGAACCGGTTGCCGCTGCTGCTGTTGTTACTAATAATAATAAACAAAAATATTAATACTAAAATATTATATATATATATGTGTGTGTTTGTGTGTGTATATATATATATATATATATATATATATATATATATATATATATATATAATAAAATAAAATAAGTAGTATATATAAATAAATAATACGCATACACACACATATATATATATATATATATATATATACGCATACACACACATATATACGCATACATACATAGCATGTGTCAGGTTGCTGGGCTGATACCTTGCAGTTGTTTTCAGGCTGTATAGGACAGTACTGTATTGGGGCCTCTCGTTTTTCCCGTTCTTTCTTCTGAATACATCTTTACCTCCTCTGTTTCAGTGTTTGAGAACAGCAGCAAGATAGTGATTGTGATGGAATACGCCAGCCACGGCGACCTGTACGATTACATCAGCGAGCGGCAGCGGCTCAGTGAACCTGAGGCCAGGCGCTTCTTCCGGCAGATAGTATCGGCGGTTCAGTACTGTCATGCGGTAGGTTGGGTCAGACATGAACGCGCTGTGTTCCTTCCTTCTTCCTCCATCACAGATTTGCTAATCTCCAGGTCTCTTTCAGAATGGGGTTGTACATCGCGATCTCAAGCTAGAAAACATTCTCTTGGATGAAAACAGAAACGTGAAGGTAAGTAATGGCCGAAGCTTCTCTGTAACCGACCGCAGCACTGTCACCTTAGGTAGAAAACTTTAGGGATCCAATTGCTGGGACCCTGCAATGTATAGAATGAGGGGCTGCAGAAACTGTGCACTGGTACTGACTGCCACATGTCCTCACTGAAGATAAGTACCGGATACGCAGTGGATTTCGCTGCAAACTTGCAGCGAGAAATCCGTTGTGGATCCGATACATGTGAAGCTACCCTAAAGGGGAGTCCCTGCAAGAAATGTCATTCAAATCAACTGGTGTCAGAAAGCTATTGTAGTAATAATAATAATAATAGTAATAGTAATAATGGGTGCCATAGCTCAGCGCAACGACTAGACTGTCAAAGCAAGAGCAGTATGACAGGCGCTCTCAATGTGCGAGTGCTAGACACCTCTGTGAGTGATGGTAGATGGTGTTTTAATACGCTGTATAGCAAAAAACTGTGCTGTCTCACTTAGTACTGAACAGACTATATACACAGCGCTTTGTTTTTAGTCTTTTTCCCCCCAGCTTTTTCTCGTTTCCCAGCTGTCAATCAAATCTGACTCTTTTACTTTAATATAGTTTATAAAGCGAAAAAGTGCTGAACTCCAGCAAAAAAAAACAAAACAAAAAAAAAAACACTCTCAAATCAACTGGTGTCAGAAAGTTATATAAATTTGTAATTTATTTCTCTTTAAAAAATCTCCAGTCTTCCAGTATTATCAGCTGCTGTATGTCCTGCAGGAAGTGGTGTATTCTTTCCAGTCTGACACAGCGCTCTCTGCTGCCACCTCTGTCTATGTCAGGAACTGTCCAGAGCAGTAGCCAATCCCCATAGAAAACCTCTCCTGCATTTATTATATGAAAAATTGAATTAAAAAAATTGAAACAGAAAAGCTCTCCTGCTCTGGGCAGTTCCTGACATGGACAGAGGTGGCAGCAGAGAGCACTGTGTAAGAGTGGAAAGAATACACCACTTCCTGCAGGACATACAGCAGCTGATAAGTACTGGAAGACTGGAGATTTTTAAATAGAAGTAAATTACAAATCTATATAACCTTCTAACACCAGTTGATTTGAGAGTGTTTTTGGGGGTTTTTTGCCGGAGTTCAGCACTTTTTCGCTTTATAAACTATATTAAAGTAAAAGAGTCAGATTTGATTGACAGCTGGGCGGAAAAAAGACTAAAAACAAAGCGCTGTTTATATAGTCTGTTCAATACTAAGTGAGACAGCACAGTTTTTTGCTATACAGCGTATTAAAACACCATCTACCATCACTCACGGAGGTGTCTAGCACTCGCACATTGAGAGCGCCTGTCATACTGCTCTTGCTTTGACAGTCTAGTCGTTGCGCTGAGCTATGGCACCCATTATGTTGTTGGAGTAATAACTACTCCCATAAGGAATAATCAGGGAGGAAGCATTGCTGGCTGTTAGCTGTGCTGGAGGGGAATTCCCAGCTTGAAGCTAAGTCTTTATCTCTCCAACCCAGTGAAACTATGATAACGCTCCAAGGTCATTGGCTGTAGCCTGAAGTCTGACCGTGCATATAATCTATCACACTTCTGGGGATTTGTGGCTACAGCTGTAAAGCTTTCAGACACTTTTATATAGGAGTGAGTATAGTTGTGTTTGTGCAGGAACGAGGATCAGACTAGTTTGTTATATTTAAAGGGGTAATCCGGTTATAATTTGTTTCTTTCAGATCAACTGGTGTCAGAAAGTTACATAGATTTGTAATTTACTTCTGTTTAAAAATCTCCAGTCTTCCAGTACTTACCAACTGCTGCATGACCTGCAGGAAGTGGTGTATTCTTTCCAGTCTGACACAGTGCTCTCTGCTTCCACCTCTGTCCATGTCAGGAACTGTTCAAAGCAGGAGAGGTTTTCTATGGGCATTTGCCTGTTCTGGACAGTTCCTGACATGGACAGAGGTGGCAACAAAGAGCACACTGCAAAGAATACACCACTTCCTGCAGGACATACAGCAGCTGCTAAATACTGGAAGACTGGAGATTTTTTAATATTTCCAATTTTCTTTCTGCCCCCAGTTAATTTGCCGGAGTAACCCTTTAAGTGGGGACTAGAGAAGCAATGCTGACCTGCTGGATATAGATACCTGTAGTTTCTTTGCATTAGATTAATAAGTAAGCGTCTACTTCTCAGCACCTGTTTTCCCTCTGAATTGTGCACATGGTGTGAGAAATGGCCTTGTCCTTTAACCAGATTTCAGCATCTTTTAAATGAAGTTGTTTTTGTGCCGTTTGTGGACTTTATCCTCTAGACCTGGCTGAATGTTCCATGTTGGCGGCAGTCCAGGATATCTATGCAAACATGGGAGGGAGGGGAAGCAGAAAGAATGTTCCTCATTGATTTACATACAGGATCCTGCACGGTGTGGCTGATCACCTCTTCCTTGTTCTTCCTGCCCAGCACTGTTCTTTAACCTCTTCGCTCTCATTTATTATTACTTTGCCTCGGCTGATTAGATGAGGATAATAAAAATTTGTTTCTCTTTTAGATTGCAGATTTTGGCCTGTCCAACATTTACCACTCGGATAGTTATCTCCAGACCTACTGCGGGAGTCCGCTGTACGCCTCTCCGGAGATAGTCAATGGCAGACCGTATAAAGGACCTGAGGTGAGGATATATATGTGTCCATGATATGCAGAATACACTATTATCACTTCCAAGCTGTTTGGGTTCTGCACCGTTCTCCGAACCAGACACTCGCCATTTGATTCCCGGCGGCTGCAGAAGTTAGAAGCCGCTCTAGGGAGTCCTGGTAAACATGGATACAGCCTATAGCCTATGGCTCCCTGGAAAACATGGATACAGCCAGGGGCGAATTAACTTTACCATAGGCCCTGGGCCCCCCCACCCCACTGTAACTATGGCAGCACTAGCCTGGCGTTCATAGTACAGGGCAGATAATGTCATGATGTCCTGATTTGTGCAAAATTGCCATAAAAAACTGTGATTTTTGCAAATCATGGCGGAAGTATAGCCAGGAGACAGTACACCGCTGAAAGTATAAGTCTTTTTTGGTGGTCATGGGCCCCCCAGGAGCTCAGGGCCCCAGGCTCCCTGGAAAACATGGATGCAGCCTATGGCTCCCTGGAAAACATGGATACAGCCTATAGCCTATGGCTCCCTGGAAAACATGGATACAGCCTATGGCTTCCTGGAAAACATGGATACAGCCTATGGCTCGATGGAAAACATGGATACAGCCTATAGCCTATGGCTCCCTGGGACAGAATCCTACTTCTGTAGCCTCATGGGAATCAAATGCAGAGTGATCGGGTTCGGAGAAGGTTGCCGAACCCGAACAGCTTGAGAGATCCGCTCAACACTAATAGTTTGGTTTTATAAACCCCATTGTATAGCAGGTCTTGCGTAAACATTGTGGGCAGCAAAAATAAGTATAATGTAAGTAGGCTTGGCCCCCACCACATCACACATACGTCTGTACCTGCCAGATTACATTTAGGGTACAAACCCACTTGCCGGATCTGCAGCGAGTCTCCTTGCTGCGTTTTTGCAGGGAGACTCGCTGCAGATCCCAGCCCTATACTTTCATTAGCAGAGAAACTCGATTTTGTCTGCAGCCCTCCCCATCAACCCCCTAGCCGCCGGACATTATACATTACCGGGTCCCCGTTCCTGCTTGCTTCGGGGCTCCCGGTGTCTTCACGGCCCGCCCGGCCAATCAGTGCGCTGCGGCGGGGCAGCGCACTGATTGGCCGGGCAGAACGTGCTGGGAGCCGCCGAAGCAAGCAGGAGCGGGGACCTGGTAATGTATATCCTGCCCGCCCCCCCTGCAGCCCCGATCGCCCCCGGCCGCATGATCGCCCCCGGCCGCATGATCGCCCCCTGCACCCCCCGGCCGCATGATCGCCCCCCGCAACCCCCGGCCGTACGATCGCCCCCCGCAGCCCCGATCGTGGGGGGTGATCGTGCGGTTGGGGGGTGCTGGGGGGCGATCGTGCGGCCAGGGGCTGGGGGTAATCGGGGCTGCGGGGGGTGATCGGGGCTGCGAGGGGCTATCGTACGGCCGGGGGGTGCGGGGGGCGATCATGCGGCCGGGGGCGATCGGGGCTGCAGGGGGGGCGGGCAGGATATACATTACCAGGTCCCCGCTCCTGCTTGCTTCGGCGGCTCCCGGCACGTTCCGCCCGGCCAATCAGTTCGCTGCCCCGCCGCAGCGCACTGATTGGTCGGGCGGGCCGTGAAGACACCGGGAGCCCCGAAGCAAGCAGGAACGGGGACCCGGTAATGTATAATGTCCGGCGGCTAGGGGGTTAATGGGAAGGGCTGCAGACAAAATCGTTTCTCTGCTAATGAAAGTATAGGGCTGGGATCTGCAGCGAGTCTCGCTGCAAAAACGCAGCAAGGAGACTCGCTGCAGATCCGGCAAGTGGGTTTGTACCCTTAGAGAGAGACATATGCTATAACACTGGAGGCCTCCGGTTGTCATGGCTACCATCGGGGCTGTGTGATCTCTTCCCGATGGTAAACAGAGGGAGAATTCTCCCTCTGTTCTTCCCTATAGATGCTGCAATCGCACTGACCACAGCATCTATAAGGTTAACTGCGGGGATCCGAGCGCAGCTTCTGCACCCGTAGCTGTACGAGTGGGAACGCACCACAAAAATTGACGTAGAGTTACATCCCTGGTCTTTAATGTTCACATCAGTTTTTATTTGCATGTAAATCCATAACATGTCATCTTTTTTTTTTCTCCAGGTTGACAGCTGGTCCCTAGGAGTTCTGCTCTACATTTTGGTCCATGGTTGCATGCCCTTTGATGGACAGGACTACAAGAAGCTAGTGACTCAGATCAGCTGTGGTGCCTATAAGGAGCCCAGCCACCCCTCCGGTAAGTAACCACTCTTTTTGTTGCTTGGAGTTCCGTCTTCCAGACATCAGCTTGTTTGTTCTCAGGCAATGAGCTTGTAAGCAGTTGGTGTGATCTACAAATACTGTTGTGTTTGCCTTCCAGGTGTTCCTCTTCAGGTATTTATAACAACCTGTCTTTCTGTTTGTAGACGCTTGTGGACTTATTCGATGGCTTCTAATGGTGAACCCTGAGAGGAGAGCCACCCTGGCTGATGTGGCCTCTCATTGGTGGGTGAACTGGGGATACCAACAACCGCTCAGTGAGCCAGAATCAACCAAAGACTCCCCGTTCTCAATCGTTGGGGGATGGCTTCGCAAATCCTCCCGTCCCTTGTGGGATAATGGCTCCAAGATGCGTACGTTTTTACGCCAACATCTCCCCGGAGCCACGGTCACCCGCCAACGGTCGCTGAAACGGTCCAAGAGGGAAAATATGAGTCAGGTCATCACACCTCAGGATGACAAGCCACCTACTGTTCCCCCTACTCCGAAAAAAGGTATCCTGAAGAAGCCGCAGCAACGAGAGTCTGGCTACTACTCTTCTCCTGAGCACAACGAAGGCAACACGGTGGGAGAGAATGATGCACCCCCATCTCCTGTGTTTACTGTGCCAACAAGTATGGAAACCTTGAGTACTGGAACCAATGGACAGCCAGAGTCCACTACCAGTGTGGTTAGGAAAGGGATCCTCAAACGCAATGGAAAGTTCTCTTCTGCCGGGGCAGCACCCGAATTGTCTTTTGACGCCGTAGACTGTTCTTTAAGGAATGAAAAATTACCGGTGGGCACGCTCGCTTGTGACAAAGTACCATCTACCGTGAGCCAAGAGAGCATTCTGTCTACAGAGTCTTTTGAGTTACTGGACTTTACCACTCGATACAGAGAGCGTCCGAGAGGCAAGAATAGATCGATGAGGGCAAGCGTCTCTGCTGAAGATCTTCTGAAATTAGAGACACACAAGGACAATGGAAAGGATGGTCCCAGACTTTGGGATATGGGGGTCTATCGGACACGGGTAGCGGAAAGCTGTCTATCTTTAGGGGTGGCAGAGGAAGAAGCAATGCAGGTTTACAGGACTGCCGTGCTCATTGGCCGAGAGCTGAGCTAAGCTACCTACTGGGTATACTGGTAGTCTACTGGAAACTAAAGAGAGGTCACAGAGGCCTTACACCAGACTCTCAATGTTGCCTAACACATGATTGAAGAATGTCTTTATGTGATGAGAGTCAAGAGTTGCAGGAAGGAGTAGGTAGAATTCTATGCGGAAACAATGGTGACTTCCTCCAACGTTCTGAGGCAGAGTCCCTCTCCAAGCTGCTGCCTTATTGTGAGCTTACAATACAAGAAACATGCTGTATTTGCTAGGATATTTAATTGTGCAGGCACACACCTTGTATATACTCTATAGTCTGCTGTAGGCTACATAGCGGAGATGTATCCACGGTGGATGATAGTGACTTGAATTTACTTCCATTTGCTCTAGTTGAAATTTCCTTTTCTACTTGAAAATACTGCAGTTGCTATGTACTATCCCAGTCTAAGATTTTTTTTTTTTTTTTTTTTACACACGGGTAAAAATAAACTTGATAGCACTAAAAACCTGAAAGGTTGGAGACTATAACCGGTCCATGAATTTCTGCTGGAGGTGTTCTGTAGAAAGTGACTTAATTTGCACAGTCTTTAGTCAGGCTCAAACATTTTTGTACGTGTAAACATGAGTGTGCGTGTGTTTATAGGTGTGGCCGTACACGCCCACATCACCTCGCCACTTGATGTGGATTTTTTAAGGGATAGAAAAAAGAAATATAATAAACCGAAACAAATTACTGCTGAAACTGTAAACACGCCAGGAGCAAAAAAACTCAACCCGACGTGTTTCACTGTTGTTGTTTTTTTTTCTTTTGTAACTTAACATTATTATATTTATAATTTTTTTTTTTTGTATTGCTTGCGATTTGATGAGTTTTGTTTGTTTTTTTT
Organism: Dendropsophus ebraccatus; assembly: GCF_027789765.1. Lineage (NCBI taxonomy): Eukaryota > Metazoa > Chordata > Amphibia > Anura > Hylidae > Dendropsophus > Dendropsophus ebraccatus. Next base: position 11,623,468 of record NC_091464.1, on the reverse strand, counting down.
TCCTGCCAAATTTTAACTTTTTTTTTTTTAATCTAAGTCTTACAACAAAACCAAGAAATATGTTTCGAGTTGGGTTCCTCGAGGGCATCCATTAACCTTCACCCGGCAATAAATGCCCCTGCAGCAGTGTGGAATCGGAGGAACAGCGTTCTCGTATATTTAGAAGAGTGGATTGCTGAGCGATCTCTCTTTTTGTTAGTGGAGATGAATAATGGGTCCACATCACATGTACAGGAGATAGCATTTTCCTTTGCATCTTTTTAGACAAAAAGGGGATGGGAGCACAGCGGAGTTGAGCACGTTTGGGTTTATCCGCACTTGATCATGTGGCATTTGATTATTGGTGTCGGCTGAAGTTGAATGCATCCCCAGGGAGTCGGGTAAAACATGGATTGGGCCTATCCTTGTATCCATGTTTTCCCGGACTCCCTAGGACGGCATCCAACTTCAGCCGCCACCAATAACCAAATGCCGCACAATCAAGTTCAGATAAACCTGAGCGTGCTCGAAGTTTGCTCAATTTTAGAGCTTCCCCTTTTTGGGTCATTTTAGTCTGTCGTCCTATGTAAAAAGGTATGGAGGAAAGGATCTCTCCTATGTAATATTAAAGGGGCCCTACACGGAAAAGATGCTGTGAACAGGTGCATGATAAGGGGGGGGGAGGCTGTCGGAGACGCCATTTATTCTGTTTTCTTTATTTTGGTCCGGATATTTTCAGCAAATTAAACCAAAATTAAAAGAAACTTTAAAACCTATTACTTGTGTGCTGTGAATCGCTTGTGTGTTGTGTTTATTTGGAAGCAGCAAGTCTAAAACAAAAATGAATTCTGAGGTGTGTGTATTGATGTGTCCCCACCCGTCACCCTGGAGCTGCGATGGTTGGTTTACACCGACAAAGTGGATGCAGATGTTTTACACACAAACATACATAGAGATGAATTAGGGCCCACTTCAGCAGATCATCGCTCTGTGTAATAGAGAGAGCGATCAGATGATGATGATAGCGTCAAATAGGTCTGACACCAAAATCATTAACCGCCAACCGCGCATCACTACGTGTAATGGCGATGATGAGTGGGTGATGTACACTAAGTGTAGTGGCCGACAGCTTATAATGGAATAAACTGTCCATACATCACCTGTCCATGCTCCCGGTCTTCTCCTGCCCTCTGCTTACTTCCCGCAGTCTCTAAGCTGACATGGACGCTCAGCCAATCACTGGACACGGCAGACCCAGCCAGCAATTGGCTGAGCGGCCTGGCAGCTCAGAGACAACTCTGCAGCTGCGGGAAGTAAGCAGAGGGCAGGAGAAGACCGGGAGCGTGGACAGGTGATGTATGCAGAGTTTAGGGGAAGGGCTGCATGGACATTGCTAACGATGTCCGTGCAGCCCTTGCTAAACAATCATTGAGTTGTGTAATAGGCTTGGTGCTGGTTTACATTATTGATCAGCCCGTCTAGTAGGACCCTTAGTCCTAGTGTAGTAAAATATGAGCAAGTCTCTGAAGTGCCCCCAACAGGTGGTCATGTTTAAAGGATTTCCTTAGTATTTCTCAGATAATATCCTAAGTCAGTGCATCTGGTAGACCCCGAATCATGGCCTGTTGGGGGTACTGCTGCTCTGCCGTCTGTTCCAGTCTCTACACTGACAGGCCGCGGCTCAGCCAGTCACTGGCAGAGACAGGAACAGAAAGCAGAGCAGCAGAGAGCGGGGAAGGCCCGAGGACACCGGGGAACGTGGTAAAGTGAGTAAATACTTTGATATTTTATGTAGCAATGCGCGCCCGATGGTTTAATGTCTGGATCATTTCATCAGCTGATCCTTCTCTCTATTATGCTGCGTTTATACGGAACGATTATCGTGCGAATTTGCGCGATAACGTTTGAATTCGAGCGATAATCGTATGTGTAAACGAACGATCAAACGACGAACGAGAAATCATTCATTTTGATCTTACAACATGTTCTCAAATCGTCGTTCACCGTTCGCAAAAAATTTGCAGATCGTTCCGTGTGAACAGTCGTTCGCCGATTTTAACCAATGTGTGAGATAGGCTTAAGCGAGCAAAAACCAAATTTTTCGTACGATATATCATACCGTCTAAACGCTGATCGTTATGAAAAAAAATCGTTACTCTGACATCGTTAATTGTACGATCGGGCCGATTATCGTTTCGTGTAAACGCAGCATTAGGGTGAGGTATGAGTCTGCACACTTCAGAAGGTGCACATCACCGAGGGGCGGAGACATGGGTGCGCTGGGCCCGCCTCCCATGCCCCTAAAGACTTCATTTGCGCACACACACAAAGCGAAGGAGATCTTCGAAACAAGGTGGCGGGTCAAAAAGTGGAGGGCACCATTACAATCTGCGCAGCAGAACGGATCAGGTCATATGAAACCTTTGTATGTTGGTTGAAGTGGTACATTCCCTTTAAGATAAGGCGCTATGGAGTTTGACCCAAAGAACCTATGGAAATGTTTTGTGTCTCCAGGAAAACAGTTTCTTGTTGTGTTTGAGCTTGCTGAATGGTTGCCATCCACTTATTTAGCAGTTTTCTATTTGTTCCAGTATGTTCCCCTTAGAAAGAATTGTCCTGTATCTAACAACTATAATAGAATCAATAAACAAGCGTGGTTGTCGTCTAGACAAGCCCCAACCAGAGATCCTGCCCTGTAATGGTACATGTATTACCCTGGCCCTGTGGCCGCATGCAGCGCCTATACACCTGTCTACAATATATTTATAGCCCAATCAGAAGGTGGCATTATATTCAGCACCAAAGTCAATTGAGTCTGGCACAATATAAGGAACACTCTGATATCCTCCCCGCAGCGTTGCCGCATATTAACCCTCTGTGCTCACATTCTATGGGCCGCATCATTGGTAATGTAACTAGCAGGCAAATGTACATGTTTGGGATCCCCGGCCGAACTCCATGAATTTGTTAGCAGTTTCTTTGCCCTCTATAATTTATACCTTTTAAATGTGCCTAATATACTAAGTAAGTTCTTAGATAACAAAGTACAATTATTAGGCCAACTATAGAGAGCTTTACTGGTGAATATGTATTTTTTTTCTTTCAAATCAACTGGTTTCAGAAATGCATATAGATTTGTAATTTTTTTCTATTTAAAAACCTCTATTCTTCCAGTACTTATCAGCTGCTGTATGTCCTGCAGGAAGTGGTGTATTATTTCCACACAGTGCTCTCTGCTGTCACCTCTGTGCATGTCATAGAAAACCTCTCCTGCTCTGGACAGTTCCTGACATGGACAGAGGTGGCAGCAGAGAGCACTATGTTAGACTGGAAATAATACACCACTTCCTGCAGGACATACAGCAGCTGATATGTAGGGGAAGAGATTTTTAAATAGAAGTTAATTACAAATCTATGTAACTCTCTGCCGGATTGACCTTTTAAATACAACTTGCAGAGCATAAATCTACTGAACAATGCAATGTTGTATACAGCATAAATAATGGCCAGATATAGTGCCGCTCCGCATGTACACACACAGCCCTGCTTATAGTAAAGCAAGGACGGTCAGGGAGGCTGGATCAGTACATAGCGGGTCCAGAGCCAAATGCAGGCCGAAGGCGTCTAACACATTGGTGTCATAGTGCACATAGACTAATGCTATATGTTTTATGGGACACCCTGCACCCCTTCCCTCACGTGCACTTCCACCCTACAGTACAGCTCCGTTTAGCAGTGCCATGTTTCTCTTAGCGACCTCTTCTTAGACAGCAGGTTTAGCAAATATTAGGCGGAGATGTTGACTGTGTTATTTTTACCCTCCTGATCACTGTCCTGAGTCACCGCATGTCTGATGTCACTATAGCGAGTGATAACAAAAAGAAAGAAATGAGAGGTGGACTGAGTTTGTACGCAAAGGGGTTTGAAAGATGAAAGATTTAGGGAGTGTAAGATTTAGTATTTCTGGTGTAATTATATTAATTAAAGGGGAAGTCTGTGATTTTTTTTCTTTCAAATCAACTTTTCAACATTTCAGAAAGTTATACAGATTTGTAAGTTACTTCTATTTAAAAATTTCCAGTCTTCCAGTACTTATCAGCTGCTGCATGTCCTGCAGGAAGTGGTGTATTCACTCCAGTCTGACACACTGCTCTCTGCTGCCACCTCTGTCCATGTCAGGAACTGTCCAGAGCAGCAGCAAATCCCCATAGAAATCCTGTCAGTTCCTGACATGGACAGAGGTGGCAGCAGAGAGCACTGTGTCAGACTGGAAAGAATACACCCCTTACTGCAGGACATACAGCAGCTGATAAGTCCTGGAAAGCTGGATTTTTATATAGAAATAAATTACAAATCTATATAACTTTATTAAAGGGGTTATCCAGAGTTAGTAAAACATAGCAGGTTTTGCAACTCTATTCCATTGAAGTGAATGGGGCATAATTGCAAACCATACCTGACCTGGAGATAAGAGCGGTGCTGTCTCTGGAAGAAAGTGTCCATGTTTTACTAACTCTGGATAACCCCTTTAATAAAGATATTACTCCTTAAACCCTTTGGTCCTTTTTGACACCAATGTATTGAACTTGTACAGTATATTCAGTAGGAGTTACACAATCCTCCCATCTATATACTGATAAACTGATCTATATACTGTGCAGATCTTTCCAACGCCTTTACCCTTTGGTCCGGGCTACCGTGTCTGTCAGTAATGTATATGATATGGATGAACCTATATGATATGGATGAACCTATGCTCTACTTAGCCTGAGTCATCTCGCCATAAAGAGCTGCTATATCTGACATGAGATACACAGCAGCATCTTAGTAGTGTCATAGGGCAGCTAATCCATGTCCTCTCTATAAGAAAGACAATCAGAGGGACAATGAAGAAATGATGGCACGTATAACTCTGGAAGTTGGATCCAGCAGTCCTCCATGTAGATCGTCCTACTGGATGTTAGTATTGGATCAACCTTAAAGGGGTTATCCAGTGCTACAAAAACATGGCCATTTTTTTTTCAGAAACAACACAAATCTTGTCTCCAGTTCAGGTGCAGTTTGCAATTAAGCTCCATTCACTTCAATGGAACTGAGCAGCAAAACCCCGCCCAAGCTGGAGACAAGAGCGGTGCTGTCTCTGGAAGAAAGTGGCCATGATTTGTAGTGTTGGATAACCCCTTTAAGACGCAGCCTATTTTGTACTTAGGTCCCACCACCACCAACACCCCCGTGTGGGCCCTGAAATTGCCAAAGGTGCTTCAATTAAGGCTGGATTCACGCTGTGAACGTGTTTAAATTAGCACATTGTCAGTATGGAATACGAAGTGCAGTTCCTGAATTGCCCAGAGCAGGAAAGGTTTTCTATGGGGATTTGCTGCTGCTCTGGACAGTTCCTGACATGGACAGAGGTGGTAGCAGAGAGCACTGTGTCAGACTGGAAAGAATACATCACTTCCTGCAGGACATACAGCAGCTGATAAGTCCTGGAAGACTGGAGATTTCTAAATAGAAGTAATTTACAAATCTAATTTACTTTTTGACATCAGCTGATTTGAAAGACATAATAATTTCAGCGGAGTACCCCTTCAAGGCCCTGGAAACTATAGTTCTACCTGGATCATAAAGGTATAGAATGGGGCACTCCAGGCCAGGATACAGGATTGTAGATGTTTGTGGTATGTTCATCTTCTAATAAGATCATATATAGTCCTAAATGTTTCATTCAACCACAGGAAATAACGTTTAGTGCATTTTGTTTTCTGTTTGAAATATGAGTAAACTTGGACGTGTGCTGTCACTTTGTAATGTCATGAAGGACAGTGCGAGGTGTGGCGTAAGTGCTTGAGGTGCCTCGTGTAGGTGGAGTTGTGCTCTGGGACACGCACGCTTGGTGTGGAGACCAGATATCTGATTGGGGTGGAACACACAACGAGGACTAGATCAACAGTATGAGGAATGACAAAGACAGAACCGTACAACAAAATAGCACGATGGTGACATCATGGCAACATAAACATTGGTCAAAAACACAATCTGATCACAAGTCTAGGTTATAAACACAATGGTTGGTCCAACATGTGATGTGCAAAAAGAAACACAAAAACAACAAAAATGCAATTTGCCCATTTGGCAGAAGGCTGGCAGCGGTGACCCTCAACAGCCGATAAGGTTCCTGTTTGTTTTAGTGGTGTATCACTGAAGCATATTGAGAGGGACAGGGAGTTGTAGAAATTACTAAATAGTTTCAATGGATATACAGTGTATATATATAATTTAATATTTTGTGCCTTAAGTAAACTATGGTACCTAGACTTGGACTGACAATCTGCTGAACGGGGAAGATTTCCTGTGGGCCGCCCAGACTGCCGGGCAGTAAGCTGGCCGAGCCTCCAGAATGTAAGGTGAAATAGGCCCTGTCTTTACAAAAACACCTTTGATATGACCTTAATGTGGTGAGACAAAACTTCAAATTGTTTGCTAAGAACGTTATATTTTTAAATGTTTAGAGCAGGTTGTTATCTTGTGTATAATGGAGGAAGTATGTGCAGTCAGTCCTGGCACTTGCAGGTTTTGCCTGTATTTTAGCCACAGCAGCATGCAATCTGCACAGTATGAACAGAGACATTGGAGTGCTGGACATTTTTTGCTTTTTATGTCCCAGGGACATAAGGGTTAAAAGTCTTGATCGTCCAGAGCACTCCCTGCTGATAGCCCCGCTGATCAGGGGAATGAGCAGAAGAAACACTCCATAGCACTCCCTGGCTCAGTTCAGTCTATGGGGCCACTGGACTTTGATTATTGATGAGGAGGATGTGCGTCTGCTCATTCTCCTGATCGGTGGGAGTCTCAGCAGTGAGAACCTGACTATATGACTGATCAAAACACTGATCAGACAGTAGATATATGGAATATATACCCAAAAGTACCCAACAACTGCAATACCAAGGTGATTTCGACAAGTAGTAATTGGACTGTGTGGAGAAGGAACAATACCAGGGTCAGGTCAATGGAAAGTCTCATTACTGTACAAACCTGAATGACCTTACCCCAGAAGATTTCACTACAGAACCAGAAAGTGTAAAGGAAAATGCCTTCATCTTCTCCACACAACCAGCATTTGCCATCAACCTCTGGTACCAAAGCATGTAACTGAGAAAGAACACTATACCCTATAGGGGTAGGAGAGAATTTCATATTCATCTTCTTTAACCCGTTCAGGACCATCGATGCAACTTTACTTCCAGAAGCTGTGCCATCCGCGGCAGGGCCCGGCCCATCAGTGATAGAAAGGCACCTGCTGCAACTATTGTGACCCAAGACAGACTTGGATGCCGACAGGAAGACATTGTAGGTAAAGGTAAGAAGGAGTTATGATAAGAAGCAGTGAGTGACTTGGGGCCTAGGAGGTAAAGTAAGAAGCCTGGGTAGTGGTTACTCCGGTAATAAAGATCAACACTGGGAATTTGAAAAATTTTAAGTTACTTTTTTCAGAATGTACCAGATTTATGTGCCAAAACTTCAAACAGTGTCTATAGTTTTACCTATGCCCTATACTCTAATAACACAATGTGAACCAGTCCCATACGTATGACGTTCGGCTGAGGCAGATTTTCAGCATTCTTGTACAGAGGAAGGAAATCACTTTGTGAGACCCATCTGTATTATTAGGTGTATGCGCTTTGTTTGATCATATCATTTACAAATAAATCTGACACCAATATTTCCATTCCTCTGTAGCTAAAAACAGAACCGTAGTAAAATATCAACTTTCGACGTTTTGTGCTATACAAATAGAGGGGCTAAGTGTTTGTCATTGCAGGACAGAGGGTGAGTATACAGCACATTGTACCGTCATGCCGGTGACTCAGCAGGGCTCCTCAATTAGCTTTTCTTTCATGTTAAAAACAAAATAAAAGTGAAAGGTCATACAGCTAAAAACAATGTGTGTGCGTAAATGTGAAGATGTGTGTATAGATGGAGACTTAAAGGGGTTGTCAGGAACGCAGAATATGGCTGATGTCTTCTGCTCTGCGGTGCTCGCTTTCTTTCTTTCCACTTCTCAGAAGTGAGGGGGCTGGTGTATATACTGATCAGGCACGTAGGTGAAACCAACCGCTGTTGGGGCAGTTTCACCCTCACAGGATGGTTGGGATATGTATCCGCCCTTCTCATGTCTCATAAGGTATGAGCGCCAGGCATCAGCGAATGTACCACCAGGTATATCTGCCGTATGCCGGGGTAGCTACGAGGTGATGTTGCATCTAGGTGGGTGTTGGGTCATTTGGGCACTTGTCACGGTGGCCAGGAGTGGTGTTGCAACTCACCCCCGGATACATGGGCACTGCACTTGAGGAAGGGTTAAAAGGGTTGTCCAGTTAAAATGTTTTTCTTTTAAATCAACAGGCATCAAAAAGTTATATAGATTTGTATTTTACTTCTATTAAAAAATCTCAAGTCTTCCCATACTTATCAGCTGCTGTATGTCATGCAGGAAATGTTGATTTATGATCACTCTGAGACAGCGCTCTCTGCTGACACCTCTGGCTGAGACAGGAACTCTGTCTCGGTTTTCTATGAATCCCCATAGAAAACTTCTCCTGCTCTGGACTGTTCCTGTCTTGACCAGAGATGTCAGCAGAGAGCACTGTGTCAGACTGAACATAAAGCAACATTTCCTGCAGGACATACAGCAGCTAATAAGTATGGGAAGACTTGAGATTTTTTTATAGAAATAAATTACAAATCTATCTAACTTTCTGACACCAGTTGATTTGAAAGAATAAGATTTTCGCTGGATAACCCCTTTAACCCAAAAATAAGATGCAGGCGTAGGTGCAGTGGCAGTGGCAAACAAAATAGTAGAATAGAGTCCAATGACTTAACCAGAACAACTTCTTTTCTGGTAACTTCAGTGCCATACAATACAATGCAGGTAATAACTGTAAGAGCCGTTGCAGGTTGAGGTTGAGGTAGCTTGAAGAGTGAATATGGGGACTGTCTTTGGGGCCTTGTCTAAGTAGTAGTGTACTCTGCCAGGATTCGGTTTCGTAGAAGTAGAGAAGAGAAGAATAGTGTGCGATTTGACTGTTCTGCCCAACTAGTTCAGCAAGTGCCAAGTTGGGTAGTATGTGCCCTAAGTCTTTATAACTGGGTGTTATAGGCTTCCTAGAAGAGCTGTGCATTATCCGTAGGATGCCTCAGCTTCAGCTATTTGTCCTACTGGGGGTCGGTACCTTGCTGTGGTTACTGCCCTGAAAATAGTGGAGAGGGATCACAGGCATTGGCAAGGTTTCCTCAGAGGACGTTCTCCTTTAAATATAATTAGACGATGACTAAACCAACACATTGCAATTTCCCTGTCATGGACTTGTTAATTTAGTTGACTGACAATATGAACCATTTATGATATGAAGTAATATGTCCTGAGGCCTAACAGCTTGGAATCTGAGATGACACTGGCACTATGATGGATGGCCTTGTGCGATGATCATGTGCGGCGGCCGTGTCCTGAGAACATACGAAATGATACGGTAGGTAGTAATGTACATGCTGTCACTCAGACATGATACACGTGGGCCTGTCATACTATTGATTTACATAGAATAGTACCCAGATTCTACTTTCTATATGATCTTTTCTCTTAGAAATCTGTTCCGTCCCTATACCCAGGCCATGGATCTGGGATAAAAGACAGCGCCATATTTCCGGGATTACTGTTATATACTTGTTATATTATAATGCAGACATATAATGTACGGTCAGCCAGAGAGTCCACCACAGCTAAAGGAGTATACAACCCCTGGAATCCATCTGTAAGGTTAGTGGACCAGAGGGGCTGGTGTTTAGCCCAAAGTCAGCATTTGTATTTTTCACTCACACTTAAGTTTTTATCAAAGAGAAACACTGGAGAGAATACATCACTTCCTGCAGGACATACAGTGGCTGATAAGTACTGGAAGACTTGAGATTTTTTTAATAGAAGTAATTAAAAATCTATATACTTTTCTGACACCAATTGATTTGATAGAAAGAAAAATCATTGGGGTACCCCTATAATTTTTAGGCAGACTGAATTCACGTATTACCTAAACCATAGTTTGGCACATTTACTGACCAGGTTTGGCTCCTGTGGATATGCACCCTTTCCTCTCCAAAGCTTTTCTTACCTAGATTTGTGTATAGCAGCTCTGCAGTGTCATAGTCAGGTGTCAGGTCATAGACTACAGAAGTCAGATACTGGATATAGCGATGTAGTAGAGTAGCGGACACTAGGGCTTGTAGGCTGCAGGTTTTCCCCCAGTAGCCGGGTGTTGGTGTTATTTGGTATCCTGTTTACTTCCTATGAGATTGGAATGGGACACAATGTACCACCGCAGTTTCCATGTCAGAGCTTTTCCTTTCCTTTTGTAAACCATAAACATTAAAGGGAATTTCCAGGATTTATAAATACATTGTAATATCCCGAAAGCGGGAAATCCAACAGATTGCTGTATATATCTCAGCACAGAATCTATAACCTTCCACATGCCATACGTTCCTGCTCAATCCCCTTCACATCCACAGAGGCTTCCCACCATGGCATACTGTCCTAGCTGACATCATAGCTTATAATGGGGAGTGCCATGATCATCCGGGAAAAGAGAACTAGTTATCTACTATATTGTGGATAAGAAATAACTTTTATTCATGGAAGAATCCCTTTAAAGTGTAACTTTCATTTAAAAGTCGTTTTTCATAATAATAATAATAATAATAATAATAATAATAATAATAATAAGTGATTTTAAGAAACTCTGTAATAGGTTTTATTGAGCAAAAGAGTTTCTTCCTGTACTCAAAAAGCTTCTTTCTTGCCTCCCCCCTCACCTCAAAAGAAGCAGGATTTCTGTGTCCATTATGCTCTATGGAGAGGGGAGGGTGGGCAAGGGGGGTGAGGGACCATGGAGAGGAGAAAAGGCAGCCCTGCAAAACACTACATCCTGCAATTTTCTCTCACCAAGCTCCCAGATAAGCACTGACCTTTCTGACCTGTGAATTCAGCGGTTCATGGGTCTCAAACTTGCGGGCCTCCAGCTGTTGCAAAACTACAATTCCCATCATGCCTGGGACAGCCAAAGCAAGCTTTGGCTGTCCCAGGCATGATGGGAATTGTAGTTTTGCAACAGCTGGAGGGCCGCGAGTTTGAGACCCCTGGTTTAGACAGTCTCCAAACTGCACAGCTGCTTCTCTGCTCTCCCTGCTCACTCATCCCCCTCAGCCCCTCCATAGGTTATAATGGGACTTAGCAAACACACAGATAACAGAACAAATAAGAAGAAAAAATTCAATGACAGTTATACTTTAAGTAACTCTCAGTTATAAAAGTGATCAGTGATTTCCTAAAGACATGGACTTGAATCTTTGCTGAGGAGCACCAGCTCAGTGATATGTGCAGGACATCGTCTCATGGCAGGGCAGTATGATGCATGAAGAAGACCCTGATGCTGGGCTGAAACAGCAGGGATGAATCAGCACCGCTATTTTCTTTGCACTATTTGTGAGTACTAAAGTTTATATAGCTTGATAGATAGATACATGGATTCTCCCCCAGGGGTCTCCACCAACATTGTTTCATAAAACAGACAAAAACTGTGCAACATCTGGATCTGATCCCTCTCATCTTCTTCTCTGATCTTAAAAGGATTTTCTACTGAAACATGTTTAAGATGTGTCAGATATGTCATTGTAAGTAGAACAATTTAATAATTTAAACTCACGCATCCCCAAGAACAAGGGGTTTCTGTTCCCGTTCTCAATAAACATGCAGAAGTACGTTCGTTTAAATTCAGTATTTATTTACTGTATATTGTGGGAAATCTCCTCACACATTACAACCATATAGATAGTCCCACCATCACTTAAAGGGGTACTCCAGCGAAAAATAATTCTTTCAAACCAACTGGTGTCAGAAAGTTATAGAAGTTTGTAATTTACTTCTGTTTAAAACTCCTAAGTCATCCAGTACTTATCAGCTGCTGTATGTCCTCTAACAAAGAGAAAAAAAGGAAACTTTTATACCTCAGCTTCCTAGTGGATCCACTTTTGGGTTTGCCTCAAGAACTGTATAAAAAAGTCCTGATTCTGTCCATGAAGACAATGCCTCTTATACCTGTACTGTGCTGTTATACCTGTACTGTGTGCTCTTATACCTGTACCGTGTGTTTCTATGCCTATATTGTGTGCTCTTATACCTGTACTGTGCGCTCTTATACCTGTACTGTGTGCTCTTATACCTGTACTGTGCTCTTATACCTGTACTGTGGGCTCTTATACTTGTACTGTGTGCTTGTATACCTGTACTGTGCGCTCTTATACATGTACTGTGTGCTCTTATACCTGTACTGTGTGCTCTTATACCTGTACTGTGCTCTTATACCTGTACTGTGTGCTCTTATACCTGTGTGCTCTTATACCTGTACTGTGTGCTCTTATACCTATACTGTGCTCTTTTACTTGTACTGTGCTCTTATACCTGTACTATGTGCTCCTAAACCTGTACTGTGCTCTTATACCTGTACTATGTGCTCTTATACCTGTAGTGTGTGCTCCTATACCTGTACTGTGCTCTTAAACCTGCACTGTGTGCTCTTATACCTGTACTGTGCTCTTATACCTGTACTGTGTGCTCTTATACCTGTACTGTGCTCTTATACCTATACTGTGATCTCTTACCTGTACTGTGCTCTTATACCTGTACTGTGCTCTTATACCCGTACTGTGCTCTTATACCTGTGCTGTGCTCTTATACCTGTACTGTGCGCTCTTATACCTGTGCTGTGCTCTTATACCCGTACTGTGCTCTTATACCTGTACTGTGCTCTTATACTTGTACTGTGCTCTTATACCTGTACTGTGTGCTCTTATACCTGTGCTGTGTGCTCTTATACCTGTACCGTGTACTCTTATACCTGTGCTGTGCTCTTATACATGTGCTGTGCTCTTATACCTGTACTGTGCTCTTATACCTGTACTGTGCTCTTATACCTGTGCTGTTGGCATAGCTTCCCGTAACCCAACAAAGTTACTGTAATTTATTGATTTTCACCATGCATATTGGTGTAAGTTTCAGTTAAATCCAGCTGACAGAGAGCCATAGGTGAACAAAGGGACCTGTGTACTATATCAGCCCAGTCTATCTAAGGATTGGAGTACCAATGTTGGTGGTAAATCTGCCTGGTTTAGTTTTTTCAAGCACAACCTCCTCTGGGCATGGTATGGTGGTGTTTCGGGCATTTTTCCATAGGTTTCTCTTTATCATTTGTAAAGTATCTGAAATTATTATTTTTTTTAAAATTCCCCTGGATAAAAACAAGCCACCAAAATCAACGTGTGTAAGAAAGAAATGCATTAGCTTTATTAGAAGCCAAGACAAGTCACCAAAAAAAAGAATAAAAAGCCCAAAGGTGATTTCACACATTGCATAAAACCCCCCAAAAACATGGGGGGGAAAGTATTTAGTGTGATTGTCTATGGAACACTTTAATAAACTTGTTTAAGAAACACATGAACTTTGCATGTTATATTTTGGCGCTCTTGGTGACAGCAAACACAGTAGTGACACATTTATTACAGGCCGGGGGAGGGGGGGGCTGTCTGGTCCTTGGATCATAAGATCAGGAGGCGTAGTACAACAGACCCACTTGAAAGCCTATTAAGAATGCAAGGAATGTGCAACCACAAGGCTTCTTCACCCCCTGCAGGCCCAGACTATGAAGCAGCAGATCACTCACAGCGGAGGACAGTGAGTCATCACCCAGAAGAATAACTCCTGGACCAGGGGAAAGCACTGGACTTTTCATGGTGGGACGGATTCATGCTGTGGGTAGAAGGAGTTCACATGAGGGGAAGTCCAGGGAATATCGAAACGGGAATTTATTATCGTTTTACATCTTTTGACGTAGGAAAGTTGCATATTTATTACTTTATTGCATAAAAATTAGCAACTTTTTCAAAGTATACACCACTTGCATCTATGCTCAGATTTTTATGGGTGAAATAGCGCAGCCTCTTGTCCGCTCCAGATCTATGACGGGGCCTGCGCCATTTTGATAAATTTGGTGCAGGAAAAAATGCTCTCTGAAGGCAAAAAGGCATAATATTGACCACTTTCCATATAGATCAATTTGATTTACAGACACTACGGAGCGTGAAGCTGTGTTGTGGAACAACAGAGTTCCCGGTATCATGTATGAATATGATGCCGGGAGAACATCATTTGCGGCCATCATTACCAATAGGTGGCCGCCTTTTCCCGATAAATGACGTCCCGTTCCTGTAGTGGGAACATAGCCCAAAGCTCTCGCCACAGTTTTCAGTGCAGTTTTGATACTAATGCCAGAAGGGAGTCTACCTCCACTTTTTTGCTATATAAAAGGGGTTATCCAGGCTTAGAGAAACTGGTTACTTTCCTCCAGAAACAGCAGCAACTCTTCTGTGGTACTGTAATACCACACACAACCTGGGACAGAGGTGGCGCTGGTGGGGCGGATTAAATGTACCCTGGGCTCTTGGTTGTCCACCCAACCTTAACAACATGGCCCCCATGATGATAATAAAAGATGAAGAAAAAAAGAACCTCCCCTCCCTCATGCTCCCCCGTTGTTGCTGCTGTCCCTATGTTGGCATAAGCATCCGTCACCGATGCTGCATGCTCCATAGTCACTGTACTGCAGAGGTATACTGGAAGTAAACAATGAAGATTCTGTATGAACAATGGTATTATCTATAGGCAGGTAGGTTCTCTTGGCCTTTTGAAGTGTCTGATGGGCACTTAGAGTCCCCTATCATACACAGACTCCAATGTTACTGAATGTATACTGGGTGGCATATATGTCTCACTGGACCTCACCAAGAACTGCCATAATGTGTGAAAAAAAGGGGGAAAAAACCCATACATTTGATATATTCTGAGTTTCAAAAATGGCGTCTGAACAAGCTGAAGCAGCGCTCCATTTTGTTTTGCAGTTTGTTGCTATTTTCTTTTTTTCAGAAGGAACCAACCAACCAACCAACCACACCTGTTTATGTGCAGGGAAAAGTATTTATTGTACCTTTACTTCTTAGTAACACTGAACATTGTCCCCACTGTGCTGCTCGCCGTCTAGTTATGTCATGGTGGTTTATTATCTTTTTATACACCCAGAGCCAAAATTACGTTGGCTTATTGTTATGTAATATAGTTAATTGATCAACAGGGAAAAACATTCCGGCATTATTAAAAGCTACACACTCGCTGGTATGAGATGAATGCACGGCCTCGATGCCAAATCCACAGCTTCCAGCCATAGCCAAGGGAGCTTTGTCAATGAACCACAAATCTTGGTGGCACAAATCTTAGCATGGCATAAAGGGCTATAGAGGAAATATGTCACTTAGATTAAAATTACTGTTTTTGTGGCAGTTTCCCCCCCCCTTTTATACTAGCTCCCAAACCAGGAGTGGATGCTAAAGGAGGGAAACCCCCCTCTTGTGTTTGTAATCCCATTCGCACTTTTTGAGCAGTAGTTTTTTAGCAGGAGTGAGGCAGAGATGGAAGGACCCCTTTACATGTCCATATAATTTACCCAGATTTCTTATCAGGAAATCTGAGTAAATTTCCGGACCCATAGGCTTCTACTGAGCGGCGGATATTCTTCAGGATTTTTCCAGAAGGGTGTCCGTGCCAGGAAAAAGCACCGGAAAATATAGGACATGTCCTATAATTGTCTGGAATCCCGACACGGATGTCCTATAAAACCCTATGGGGGCATCTGAAATTTACATGCAGATCTGGAATTTCAGATGCATAACGTGGCAACCCGGGCCAGTGCCAACAGGGGCTGACACTGGCCCAATAACTGTAGTTAAATGCAGCGCTGTGATTGACCGGCCTCCCAACCCTGTCAATCACTCTTTTGGCATGAGGCAACTTTATACCTCTGGCCACAAGAGGCCGCTATCTCCCCCAATAGCACCCAAATAGCTGAGATGAAGGCCACCAGCAAACAAGCCCCTTTTTTATGTTTCATTTGCTCTGGGGGCCCATCGTGGTAGTGCCGCCAGTACTGCCATGATGGCAGTCATAATAAAACAGAAGTCTTGAAAGAATTGAGCAAGAGAAAATAATAGTAAATGGAGCCACAATATAATTAAACCAGCTGACAAGATCTGCCTATGTGTCATATAGCGCTAATGGCATCTTACTATGCTACGTGATGGAAATATCTTGGTGCTATGTAAGCAGCAGGAAGTAAATAAAGTACGGTATACACATCAGTACGGTTAGTGTCTTGTTGGTTTTTTTATTGATTTGTTGCATTTGGCAAAGATTAATCAGTAGCGTTACAGTCCGCCCGCCTGTTCTGAGTACATCTCCATTGTGGTCACATAGTAGCATAGACGTCTGTAGTCAATGTGAATGAGATCAGTGCATTCCATGTGGTCTGCACAGGTGGAGGTGGGGCAGGAGAGAAGCACAGCCAGGACCACATCCAGGACAGATCTGCCTGAAGCACACAGCATTTCATGGAAGTCCTAGTCCTATTATTTAGAAGAAAAAAAGACAATATTAAAGACCGATTACAATTCTAGGAACACTCAATTAGCCCATAATCGGCCGGTGTAACAGTGCCAGAGGTTGGTTGGCGAATGAACAGATGCCCTCTCATCAGTTGATTTAATCTGTTGAGGGGCACCACCAAATATCACCGTTATTGGCCGCACGTCCCTCTGTGTAAACAGGAGATCTGTGGCTGATAGCAATGTATTTAAATAGCTGACGAACCATACAGCGACTATTCCTGCAGCCTGGCCGGAGCACTGCAAGCGAGCACCAATCTCGCTAATCACCGCTCGTTTGTGGCCGTACTCGGCCGAGTATCATTAAATGTAAAAGGATCCTAAGCCAACCTTGAGTTAATAATACATACTCGCATACAGCGCTTGTTCACCATACCAGGGGCGTAGAGAACAGCTACCGGCCCTCGTGCAAAAGTTTAAAAAAATAAAACATTTACTACACTCACATGTTCTACTCAATGGTCAAATAGAGTGGTAGGTGAAGAGGTGAATATAGGGTAATCCATCGTGCCACTGTGTCCCCTTAAATCATTTCTTTGTGCCGCTGGGCCCTAATTTAATTATTTAAGTAATTTAATTATTCCACTTTGACATTGCCTATTGAATGGTGCCACCATGCCCCATAATGTACCTGTACTGTGCCACCATGCCCCATAATGTACCTGTACTGTGCCACCATGCCCCATAATGTACCTGTACTGCACCACCATGCCCCATAATGTACCTGTACTGTGCCACTATGCGCCATTATGTACCTGTACTGTGCCACCATGCCCCATAATGTACCTGTACTGCACCACCATGCCCCATAATGTACCTGTACTGTGCCACCATGCCCCATAATGTACCTGTACTGCACCACCATGCCCCATAATGTACCTGTACTGTGCCACTATGCGCCATTATGTACCTGTACTGTGCCACCATGCCCCATAATGTACCTGTACTGCACCACCATGCCCCATAATGTACCTGTACTGCACCACCATGCCCCATAATGTACCTGTACTGTGCCACTATGGCCATAATGTACCTGTACTGTGCCACCATGCCCCATAATGTACCTGTACTGTGCCACCATGCCCCATAATGTACCTGTACTGTGCCACCATGCCCCATAATGTACCTGTACTGTGCCACCATGCCCCATAATGTACCTGTACTGTGCCACCATGCCCCATAATGTACCTGTACTGTGCCACCATGCCCCATAATGTACCTGTACTGTGTCACCATGCCTGATAATGTACCTGTACTGTGCCACCATGCCCCATAATGTACCTGTACTGTGCCACCATGCCCCATAATGTACCTGTACTGTGCCACCATGCCCCATAATGTACCTGTACTGTGCCACCATGCCCCATAATGTACCAGTACTGTGCCACCATGCCCCATAATGTACCTGTACTGTGTCACCATGCCTGATAATGTACCTGTACTGTGCCACTATGCGCCATAATGTACCTGTACTGTGCCACCATGCCCCATAATGTACCTGTACTGCACCACCATGCCCCATAATGTACCTGTACTGTGCCACTATGGCCATAATGTACCTGTACTGTGCCACCATACCCCATAATGTACCTGTACTGCACCACCATGCCCCATAATGTACCTGTACTGTGCCACCATGCCCCATAATGTACCTGTACTGTGCCACCATGCCCCATAATGTACCTGTACTGTGCCAACATGCCCCATAATGTACCTGTACTGTGCCACCATGCCCCATAATGTACCTGTACTGTGCCAACATGCCCCATAATGTACCTGTACTGTGCCAACATGCCCCATAATGTACCTGTACTGTGCCACCATGCCCCATAATGTACCTGTACTGTGCCACCATGCCCCATAATGTACCTGTACTGTGCCACCATGCCCCATAATGTACCTGTACTGTGCCACCATGCCCCATAATGTACCTGTACTGTGCCAACATGCCCCATAATGTACCTGTACTGTGCCACCATGCCCCATAATGTACCTGTACTGTGCCAACATGCCCATAATGTACCTGTACTGTGCCACCATGCCCCATAATGTACCTGTACTGAGTCACCATGCCCCATAATGTACCTGTACTGCACCACCATGCCCCATAATGTACCTGTACTGTGCCACCATGCCCCATAATGTACCTGTACTGTGCCACCATGCCCCATAATGTACCTGTACTGCACCACCCTGCCCCATAATGTACCTGTACTGTGCCAACATGCCCCATAATGTACCTGTACTGTGCCACCATGCCCCATAATGTACCTGTACTGTGCCACCATGCCCCATAATGTACCTGTACTGTGCCAACATGCCCATAATGTACCTGTACTGAGTCCCCATGCCCTATAATGTACCTGTACTGAGTCCCCATGCCCTATAATGTACCTGTACTGTGTCACCATGCCTGATAATGTACCTGTACTGTGCCACCATGCCCCATAATGTACCTGTACTGTGCCACCATGACCCATAATGTACCTGTACTGTGTCACCATGCCTGATAATGTACCTGTACTGTGCCACCATGCCCCATAATGTACCTGTACTGTGCCACCATGCCCCATAATGTACCTGTACTGTGCCACCATGCCCCATAATGTACCTGTACTGTGCCACCATGCCCCATAATGTACCTGTACTGTGTCACCATGCCTGATAATGTACCTGTACTGTGCCACTATGCGCCATAATGTACCTGTACTGTGCCACCATGCCCCATAATGTACCTGTACTGCACCACCATGCCCCATAATGTACCTGTACTGTGCCAACATGCCCCATAATGTACCTGTACTGCACCACCATGCCCCATAATGTACCTGTACTGTGCCACTATGGCCATAATGTACCTGTACTGTGCCACCATACCCCATAATGTACCTGTACTGTGCCACCATGCCCCATAATGTACCTGTACTGTGCCACCATGCCCCATAATGTACCTGTACTGTGCCAACATGCCCCATAATGTACCTGTACTGTGCCACCATGCCCCATAATGTACCTGTACTGTGCCAACATGCCCCATAATGTACCTGTACTGTGCCACCATGCCCCATAATGTACCTGTACTGAGTCACCATGCCCCATAATGTACCTGTACTGCACCACCATGCCCCATAATGTACCTGTACTGTGCCACCATGCCCCATAATGTACCTGTACTGTGCCACCATGCCCCATAATGTACCTGTACTGCACCACCCTGCCCCATAATGTACCTGTACTGTGCCAACATGCCCCATAATGTACCTGTACTGCACCACCATGCCCCATAATGTACCTGTACTGTGCCACCATGCCCCATAATGTACCTGTACTGTGCCACCATGCCCCATAATGTACCTGTACTGTGCCAACATGCCCATAATGTACCTGTACTGAGTCCCCATGCCCTATAATGTACCTGTACTGAGTCCCCATGCCTCATAATGTACCTGTACTGTGTCACCATGCCTGATAATGTACCTGTACTGTGCCACCATGCCCCATAATGTACCTGTACTGTGCCACCATGCCCCATAATGTACCTGTACTGTGTCACCATGCCTGATAATGTACCTGTACTGTGCCACCATGCCCCATAATGTACCTGTACTGTGCCACCATGCCCCATAATGTACCTGTACTGTGCCACCATGCCCCATAATGTACCTGTACTGTGCCACCATGCCCCATAATGTACCTGTACTGTGCAACCATGCCCCATAATGTACCTGTACTGTGTCACCATGCCCCATAATGTACCTGTACTGTGCCACCATGCCTCATAATGTACCTGTACTGTGCCACCATGCCCCATAATGTACCTGTACTGTGCCACCATGCCCCATAATGTACCTGTACTGTGCCACCATGCCCCATAATGTACCTGTACTGCACCACCATGCCCCATAATGTACCTGTACTGTGCCACCATGCCCCATAATGTACCTGTACTGCACCACCATGCCCCATAATGTACCTGTACTGTGCCACCATGCCCCATAATGTACCTGTACTGTGTCACCATGCCTCATAATGTAACTGTACTGAGTCACCATGCCCCATAATGTACCTGTACTGTGCCACCATGCCCCATAATGTACCTGTACTGTGCCAACATGCCCCATAATGCACCTGTACTGTGCCAACATGCCCCATAATGTACCTGTACTGTGTCACCATGCCCCATAATGTACCTGTACTGAGTCACCATGCCCCATAATGTACCTGTACTGAGTCACCATGCCCCATAATGTACCTGTACTGAGTCACCATGCCCCATAATGTACCTGTACTGAGTCACCATGCCCCATAATGTACCTGTACTGTGCCACCATGCCTCATAATGTACCTGTACTGTGCCACCATGCCCCATAATGTACCTGTACTGAGTCACCATGCCCCATAATGTACCTGTACTGTGCCACCATGCCTCATAATGTACCTGTACTGTGCCACCATGCGCCATAATGTACCTGTACTGTGCCACCATGCCCCATAATGTACCTGTACTGTGCCACCATGCCTCATAATGTACCTGTACTGTGTCACCATGCCTCATAATGTACCTGTACTGTGCCACCATGCCCCATAATGTACCTGTACTGTGCCACCATGCCCCATAATGTACCTGTACTGTGTCACTGTAGTGACCTGGTATGGGCCCCTAAACTGAATTGCACCTGAGTAAGATAACTCTCTCGGGCTCACACATGTGGGATGAGGTGTCTGCTGTATTTATGGTGTTTTCCCGCTAGGTGTCACTACTGTGTTTTGTGTAACCTGTCTCTTGCACAGCAGAAGTATTCCAGGGGTTACCTACTATATGTCACATGTTGCCCTTTGTCCACTCACAGGTGCAGGTGCTTTCTCTCCTTTCCTCAACCTATCTCTTTCTCTCTCTTATCTGTACACACGCAGCCCACCAATCACAATCATGGTTAGTTAGTTCCCTGAGGTTATGACCTAGTTCCTGGTGGGTGGAGTTGAGTTAGTGTGTTGGAGAAGGTGCTATACCAGGGGTCCTCAACTGTTGGATCTCTGGTCAGACCTCCGTACCACCCCGGATCCGGCCCCCATGTGTCCCGCTCCCTCACCGCACTGCCTCCCGCCCCATAGGCGTACTGTCCTTAGATGTCAGTACGCCTGTGGGGCTGGGGGCAGTGTCGGCCCGGCCCCCGGCTGATACGCGCTCTCTGGGGATGTCCCGGGGATTCCCCAGCAGAGCGCGCATCAGTGACCTCAGTGTACGCTGCTGGCCTGTACTTGTCAGAAGTACAGGACGGCGGCGCACACTGAGGTCACTGATGCACGCTCTCCTGGGGATTCCCCGGGACATCCCTCGAGGGCGCGTATCAGCCGGGGGCCGGGCTGACAGGAGAAGAGAAGAAGACAGGCGTGGCGGGGGAGCGAGGTGCTAGGTGAGTTATGGTTTATTTGTTTTTTGCCTAGGGGCCATCTATAAGGGGAGAGCGCACAGGGGGGCTATATACTACTGAGGGGGCTATATACTACTGGGGGGAAAGCACAGGGGGCTATATACTACAGGGGAAAGCTCACAAGGGGGCTATATACTACTGGGGGAGCTCACAGGGGGCTATATACTACAGGGGGGCTCACAAGGGGCTATATACTAAAGGGGGGCTCACAAGGGGCTATATACTACAGGGGGACAGCACAGGGGGCTATATACTACAGGGGATAGCTCACGGGGGGCTATATACTACTGGGGGGAGCTCACAGGGGACTATATACTACTGGCGGGAGCTCACAGGGGGCTATATACTACTGGGGGGAGCTCACAGGGGGCTATATACTACTGGGGGAGAGCACAGGTGGGCTATATACTACAGGGGGAGAGGGCACAGGGGGGCTATATACTACTGGGGGGAGCTAACAGGGGGCTATATACTACAGGGGGAGAGGGCACAGGGGGGCTATATACTACTGGGGTGAGCTAACAGAGGGCTATATACTACTGGGCGAGAGTGCACAGGGGGGCTATATACTACAGGGGGGCAATATACTACTGGGGGGAGCTCACAGGGGGCTATATACTACAGGGGAGAGCTCACAGGGGGGCTATATACTACTGGGGGAGAACGCACATGGGGCTATATACATAGTACATAGTTAATACAGTTGAAAAAAGACACATGTCCATCAAGTTCAACCAAGGAGGGGATGGATACAGGGAAGGGGGAGGGGTGATAGGTTCTATACATATGCATTTATATTATTTTGGTCTAAGAACTTGTCTAGGCCGGTTTTGAAGCCCTCTACTGTTTTTGCTGTGACCAGATCCTGTGGTAGACTGTTCCACAGATTCACAGTTCTCATGGTAAAGAAGGCTTGTCGCCTCCGGAGATTGAACCTTTTTTTCTCCAGGCGGAGGCAGCGCCCCCTTGTCTCTCCAGGCGGAGGCAGCGCCCCCTTGTCTCTCCAGGCGGAGGCAGCGCCCCCTTGTCTCTCCAGGCGGAGGCAGCGCCCTCTTGTCTCTCCAGGCGGAGGCAGTGCCCCCTTGTCTCTCCAGGGGGAGGCAGTGCCCTCTTGTCCTTTGAGGGGGTTTTACCTGGAACATCTTTTCCCCATATTTCTTGTAGGGGCCATTTATATATTTAAATAAGTTAATCATATCTCCCCTTAAACGTCTCTTCTCCAGACTAAACAAATGTAATTCTTTTAATCTCTCCTCATAACTAAGATGCTCCATTCCCCTTATTAGTTTAGTTGCCCGTCTTTGTACCCTCTCCAGCTCTAGAACGTCCTTTTTATGAATCGGGTTCCAAAACTGGACGGCATACTCCAGATGAGGCCGCACCAAAGCTTTATAAAGCGGTAATATTATATCCCTGTCCCGAGAGTCCATGCCTGTTATATACATGACAATATCCTGCTGGCCTTAGAAGCAGCTGACTGACATTGTGTGCTGTTCTGTAGTCTATTATCTACAAGTACACCCAGATCCTTCTCCATCAGTGACTCTCCCAGAGTAACTCCCCCCAGGACATATGATGCATGCGGGTTATTAGTACCCAGGTGCATAACTTTACATTTATCCACATTGAACCTCATTTGCCAAGTGGACGCCCAAACACTCAGTGTGTCTAAGTCATCCTGTAACATCTGCACATCCTCCATAGACTGTACTGCACTACAAAGCTTGGTGTCATCTGCAAAGATGGAAACATTGCTGTTAGTTCCATTCTCAATATCATTAATAAACAAGTTAAACAGAAGAGGGCCCAGTACTGACCCTTGGGGTACACCACTTATTACCGGGGACCATTCGGAGTAGGAATCATTGACCACCACTCTCTGGGTACGATTATTAAGCCAGTTTTCAATCCAGTTAGACATTAAACTTTGCAAACCGATAGACTTTAACTTACCCATCAGACGTCCATGAGGAACTGTGTCAAACGCTTTTGCAAAATCCAGGTACACGATATCCACAGCCGCGCCGCCATCCAGGCTTCTACTTACCTCTTCATAGAAACATATCAGGTTGGTTTGACAGCTTCTGTCCTTAGTAAAACCATGCTGGTTATCACTTATAATACTATTAGCCACTACATATTCCTGGATGTAGTCCCTTATAAGCCCCTCAAATAGTTTCCCCACAATGGACGTTAAGCTTACAGGTCTATAGTTACCTGGGGAAGTTCGAGAGCCCTTTTTGAAGATCGGCATTACATTTGCCTTACGCCAGTCCCTCGGCACAATACCAGTAAGCAAAGAATCACGGAATATTTCATACAAGGGTAGAGAAATTACAGAACTGAGTTCCCTAAGAACTCTGGGGTGTAATCCATCAGGCCCTGGAGCTTTGGTTACATTGAGTTTGTTTAATTTATATTGGACCATATCTATAGTAAACCAGTTCAGTACATTACATGTGTTAGCAGCACTGGCCCCACCCACCTCAGTACTGGCCCCACCCACCACAGCTCCATCCTCTTCTTTTGTATATACAGAGCTGAAGAACCCATTAAGTAACTCAGCTTTCTCCTGATCCCCAGTTATTAACTCCCCGTCACCATTATTTAGGGGCCCTACATGCTCTGACCTTGTTTTTTTTGCATTAATATATTTGAAGAATTTTGGGGGGTTTCTTTTGCTTTCTATAGCTACCTGCCTTTAATTGTGAATTTTTGCTGCTTTTATTACATTTTTACTACTGGGCGAGAACGCACAGGGGGGCTATAAAAGGGCGAGCAACAGGGGGCTATGTAATACTAGGGCAGTCACCCCCTTTGTACCTAATATCAAAGGGCCGGTGAGAAAGAAAAAATGCCAGTTTTCCCGCTAATTCTGTATGTAAATAGTTGAACGTTTGTGAAAATTAACAAAACACGTTTCCTACTGATGTTCAGCTCGGACCTTCACCTGACAATAGACCCCGGTAAGTGGACCTTCACTAAAAGTTGTTGAGTACCCCTGTGCTAGACAGTCAAGTCTCTGGCGTCTTACAGGGACACACAACTAAGCAAGCCAGTTTATTTCTTATGAACACTAGAATCGCTATGCAGTGCTAAGCCTGCACATTGGGAGAGAAGCCTAACAGGGATCACCTTGCCTACCCCGTGAACCTCTCTAAACCGTGCAGGGCAGTTACCTCAAGAGTGATAGGAACTGACCCCAGTGGAACATAGGTACTAAGAAAAGTCTACGTATTCCACTGCGCAGCGCAGGACAACTGGGGAGACTTGGGAGTCTACTATAGGGCCCCTCTGGCAACTCTTCTCCTCTCCTCCCTCTACTACAAAGCACCTTCCTACTTCAAGCACCTAACCTCTACCTCAACTGTAAGCACCTGAGTTATTACAAGACCGTAATGATTGTATTGCACTGGACTTTATTTTACTACCAGTATTCTTTGTATTGCACTACGGTTACTTACAGTAAACTATTCTATTTTTCGGAAGCACCAGACTCTGGCGTGTCTCTTCTGCACCCACACACATATGACTATACTTGGGTTAAAGGGGTTGTCCGGCGCTAAAAAATTATTCACAGAATAACACACATTACAAAGTTATACAACTTTGTAATGTATGTTATGTCTGTGAATGGCCCCCTTCCCCGTGTCCCACCACCCCCACCCGTGTACCCGGAAGTGTGGTGCGCTATACTCACCTGTCACGTGCCGACCATGGTCTCCGATCCTCAGCAGTGACGTCTTCTTTGGGCGGCCGGCGGATCTTCCCGAGTGCCGGCCGCCCTCTGCAGCGTCATCCGAAGCTCAGCCGCGATTGGCTGAGCATAACTGTGCTCAGCCAATCGAGGCTGAGCGGCTGATGACGCGGCCACGTCAAGTGCCCAAGTAACCCTAAACGCACTCAGCTGCCACATCACCGCAAAAGCTGACCTGACAGGAGTTCACCCACGTACCAATGATATTGTGAGAAGTTACTATTGTTGTTTTAGAGTAGTTAGTTACTAATTTGTACCTATCTATATGGATGGATGGATGGACGGATGGACGGGCGGATGGATGGACGGGCGGACGGACGGACAGACAGACAGACAGACAGATAGATGGATAGGCAAGCAGCTGCATGGGTGTATGTTATCCATGGTAGAACATGCGCAGTGTGAATAGGGGCGTGATTACAAAAAAGGGGGCTGATAGGGGAGACAGGCGCAGTGATAGGGATTAGCTATGCAGTGAGAAGAGAGAGCTGCCTCCAAAAGGAGATGAAGCGTGCCCGCCGTGCGTTGTCTGGTGTGGCTTGTGTGGCGTCTCTTCAAGAAGTTGCAGTCGGCATTGCTTCTTGGCCTTTTGGCTAAGATAAAGTGTAGTAGGACAACCGACTGTATCTGGGGACCGGGTGCTGAATGGGTTTTTATAACAGGGAGATGGACAAGGAGCACTGGTGAACCTGGTATTGCAGGGCTTCCAGGTTCACTGCACTCCCCAATGTGTTGCCCAAAAAATAGACCTCCAGCAGGGTGCACCTTCAAATAAGTTTCCCAAAAAATAAACCCCCTGCAAGGTGTGTAGCTGCACCCCCAAATATGTCACCACCCCCTTCCCCCCCCCCACCCCAAAAAAAAAACCCTGCTGGGTGCGTAGCTGCACCCCCAAACAAATATGTTGCCCAAAACATAAACCTCCTGCTGGGTGTGTAGCTGCACCCCCAAACATGTTACCCAAAACATAACCCCCCTGCAGGGTATGTAGCTGTACCCCCAAATATGTTACCCAAAGTAATAAACCCCCTGCTGGTTGCATAGCTGCTCCCCCAAATATGTCACCCCAAAAAATAACCCTGATGCAGGGTGTGTAGCTGCACCCCAAATAAGTTTCTCAAAAAATAAACCCCCTGCTGGGTGCGTAGCTGCGCCCCCAAATAACTTCCGCCCAAAAAATAAACCCCCTGCTGGGTGCGTAGCTGCGCCCCCAAATAACATCCGCCCAAAAAAATAAACCCCCTGCTGGGTGCGTAGCTGCTCCCCCAAATATGTTACCCAAAATAATAAACCCCCTGCTGGGTGCGTGCATAGGATGCTGGGTATTTCTAATGTCCTTGCCATACAGCACTGTCCTGTCTCTGTTGCCGTGGCAACCAAGGTTGTTTACATCTAGCCTGCCAGGGAAACATTGATGATGTCATCAAGGCTGTAATGACATATACAGCTGCATCCATAGGCAAGCAGCTTAGTTGCAGCCACGCAGGCAACCAGGTAGGTAGCATAGGTAGGTAGCTGGCAAGGAAGATACAGATAGGTGCAGTTTTAGCACAATCTCTACCTCTGCATAACACTAATATGGTGAGAAGTTACCATAGTTTTTTTTTTTAAATAGTTATTTACTAATTTGTAGCTATCTATATGGATGGACATACAGACAGACAGACAGACAGACAGACAGAGATAGATAGATAGATTAGATAGGAGATAGACAGGAGATACATAGATAGATAGATAGATAGATAGATAGAAAACTTGTATATAGGAGCAGCACTACCAGATGTCCCGAAGTGGGTGCCAGCGGGTGGCCGAGACCACGGCTTCAACTTGAATATATGTAGAAATCCCCACAGCACTCCGGATTGGCAAAAATAAACGTGATTTATTGCATGGTGTAACAGCACAAAATAGTCAAAAGCGACGTTTCGACGACCTCCGTCGTCTTTTTCAAGCGAAAAAGACGACGGAGGTCGTCGAAACGTCGCTTTTGACTATTTTGTGCTGTTACACCATGCAATAAATCACGTTTATTTTTGCCAATCCGGAGTGCTGTGGGGATTTCTACATATATTCAAGTTGAAGCCTTGGTCTCGGCCAGAGACAACAGGGAAACGCCACCAACAACCCAAACACCTCAAGCATCATGTGCCACACCACAAACTGGAAACATGGCCCCATACCCCAAATCAGACCACCAAAGGCAAAAACCATGGAGAAAACCACCTGCCTCACACCGAGAAATAAAGAGCAGAGACCTAGACGAGATAAAGACCCTGCTCAGAACCCTTAGTAGGATACTCATGTGACTGGACAACACAAGCCTTGTCTACCATGCCAGAACCAGTCAGAACCCCAGACCGTCCTACACATTCAGCTCATTACAAGGTATACAGACCCCCTATGACATCCTTTATTATCAGCAGTTGGAACATCCAAGGTCTGAACGCTTCAGCCTTTGGATGTAAAGTAAACGATCCGGACTTCACCCAGAGTCTGGAAAATAGTGACATCCAAATCCTCCTAGAAACCTGGACTAAAGCAGAGAGTGAGTCCCTGGTGCCCACTGGATACAGGGAAATCTCCGTCCCGGCCCTGAAAAACAAAACCACCAAACTAGGCCGCTGTTCAGGAGGAATACTAGTGTGGTACAAAGCGGAGTTCCATCAGCAGATCAGACCGGTGAAGCGAGGAGACAGCCACATCTGGATTAGAATAGACCGCTCCATCCTCACCGCCCAATCTGACATCTACCTATGCGCTGCCTACATACCACCGCCAGAGTCCCCTTACCACAACCCTGAAACCTTCGAAATCCTGCAAAGGGAAGCCGCCCACTATCAAACCCGCGGAAAAGTCCTCATAATTGGAGATCTCAATGCCAGAACAGGTAGGGAAAGAGACTACCTGACCGGAGACGGAAACATCTATATATATGGGGCAGAGACTGAATGTGATAGCTCAGTACACATGAAGAGGAACAGCTATGACAGCACAGTGAACAAGAGTGGCAAAAAATTGTTGAATCTCTGCCGAAGTTTGGGGCTCCACATCCTCAATGGTCGCACCAAGGGAGACTCCCTAGGAAGGACTACTTTAAACTCCCATGTGGGCAGCAGTGTAGTGGACTACGCCATCACAGATATGGACCATTCAGACATTGGGGCCTTCATAGTCAATCCACAATCACACCTGTCGGACCATAACCAGATAGTCCTTTATATTAAGTCCACAAACAAACCACCGGGACAAAAACCCCATCAGGCCGGACTTTTCCCATTACATCCATCCTACAAGTGGTCCAAGATGTCGTCTCTCAAGTATAAAGAGATACACACTGAACCAAAAATCCAAGGGATGCTCAACAACTTTAACAACAAGGTGTACCAGAGTAACCCAGAAGGAGTGGACCAAGCGGTAAGGTATCTTAATAATATATTCTACACCATGGCAGAAATGGCTGACCTGCAAAAGAGTAGCCACAAGAAGACAAAAGAAAAAAATCCTAGCGCTTGGTTTGATAAGGAGTGCAAAGGTGTACGGAAGACCCTAAGATCGGCCTCAAATAAAAAGCACAGGGACCCCAACAACACCAAACTGCGGGAGGCCTATGACACAATACAAAGGCAATACAAAACCCTTCTCAGAAGGAAAAAACAGGAGTACACCTTAACCAAGCTCACCCAGCTCCAAGACGCCCTCCAAGAAAACTCCTTCTGGGAACTATGGAACCACCTGGGCACAAAGGGGAAGAAAAACACCCTCCACATTCAGAGTGGCAACATCTGGCTCCAATATTTCAAAAACCTCTATGGAGACATCCCGAAAGAGGAATGGAACCCGGACCAAGAACAAATTATATCAAAACTGAAGACCATGGAGGAGATACTGAAGGACTTCCAAAACCCTCTGGATTTACCTATAACACCGCAGGAGATTTCAGAGAGACTATCAACTATCAGGTGTAAGAAAGCCAGCGGTACTGACGGCATCCCCCCCGAAATGATCAAGTACAGCCCACCAGCAATACAGGCGACCATAGCAAAACTGTACAACATTGTGCTGAGCTCTGGCTACTTCCCTCGTGCCTGGAACCAAGGTGTCATAACCCCAATACACAAGAGCGGGGACAGGTACGACCCGGCCAACTATCGGGGGGTATGTGTCAGCAGCAACCTGGGGAAACTCTTCAACAACATCCTGAACCAGAGAATCCTCAGCTTCCTCACCCAGCACAATATCCTCAGCAAAAGCCAAGCAGGGTTCATGCCGAACCACCGCACCACGGACCATGTCTATACCCTGCACCGCCTGATCCAGAGCCACGTCCACAACACAAAGAAAGGAAAAATATACGCCTGTTTTGTGGACTTCAAAAAGGCTTTCGATTCGGTGTGGCACCCAGGATTGCTTCTAAAATTGCTGGAGAGTGGAATAGGGGGAAAGACCTATGATGTTATCAAAAGTTCCTACACTGGGAACCAATGCTGCGTGAAGGTAAATGGGAAGAGAACGGCTTATTTCCAGCAGAGCCGAGGAGTCAGGCAGGGCTGCTGCCTCAGCCCAACACTCTTCAACATTTATATCAATGAGCTAGCAGCAGCCCTGGAGTCCTCCCCAACACCAGGTCTCACCCTCCATGACACCGAGGTAAAATTCCTTCTGTATGCGGATGACCTTCTCCTCCTATCATCATCTGAGAAAGGTCTCCAAGACCAGCTAGCCATCCTGGAGAAGTTCAGCACCACATGGGCTCTACCCATCAACCTCAAAAAGACCAACACTGTGGTGTTCCAGAGAAGGAAAACAAAGTCAGCCGGGTCCCCTACCTTCACGCTACACAACCAGCCCCTTACAGCCACCAGCAGCTACACCTACCTGGGCCTGATAATAGAACAGACGGGGAGATTCAAATCTGCCATCGAGATGCTGAGAGACAAAGCCTGCAAAACCTTCTACGCCATCAGAAGACAATTCTACCACCTTAAGCCACCTGTCAGGGTTTGGCTTAAAATCTTTGACTCCATTATTGCACCAATTCTCCTGTATGGCAGCGAGGTCTGGGGTCCTCATACATACCCCGACTGGTCAAAATGGGATTCCAGCCCAACGGAAATCTTCCATTTGGAGTTCTGTAAGCATCTCCTCCAGGTCCATCGGAGCACCTCTAACTGTGCCTGTAGAGCAGAGCTGGGCAGATTCCCCCTGCACCTAACTATCCAGAAGAGGGCGCTGTCATTCTGGGGTCACCTACATGGTAGTAGTGAAGGTTCCTATCACCATAAAGCCTTGCTACACCAAGGGGCCCCAGGCAAAGCAGAGCCCCAAAACATACCCTCTGGAACCCAGCCCAACCAGACAATCCCACCATACCAGCTCACAAAAGCCGGGATCAGGAACACAATAACCAGGAGACAAGAAGACTACGTCCAAGAATGGAGAGAGGAGGTCAGGGCATCCCAGAAGCTGGCCGCGTACCAGAGCCTGCAGAGGGAATACAGACTGGCCCCATATCTGGAGGAGCTTCCCAACCCCAGA